>NC_133221.1:32354088-32669088 GCF_040436345.1 Pagrus major
CATTTCCTTTGTGCACACACTGCACTGCCTCCTCTTCACAGCGGACTGGTGGAGCTCCACATGCTCCCTTAGCTGTGACTGCAGAGAGAAAACCTCTGCACAGGAGGGGCATGGGAACTCTCTCTCAACCTCCTCTTCTTCTTCCTCCTCCTCCTCCTCCTCCTCGTCTACCACCACCATTGCCTCCTCCACTTCTGGCAATTCTCTGCATCTCTCTGGATCAGTAACCATGGCCACTTTCCCGGGCCTCCCTGGACCAGCCCTCACAGTCTTGTTATCTGCTAGGCTGATTTTTATTTTGTTTGGTCTATTTTCTGATAACTTGTAGTCTTTGGTGGTACATCCTACAGACTGGCTTGTATTTTTGATCATGGTGAAGCTTGAGGCTGTGTGCTGTTTGTAATGTGCTCTAAGTGACAAATGATGGACGAAGACTTTTCCACAGACCTGACATGGATATGTGCCTCCTCTCCTGCGCTTGCTCATGACTGGCCTTGGTTCTCTCATAATATTTTTCTCCCTGCTGTGCTTCTCTTTTCTGTGCAGGTACAGCTTAGAGGTGCTCCTGAAAACCATGTCGCAAGAGCGACAGCTCAGAAGTTTGTTTTTAGACTTTGGCCCATTAATTGGATCTACACACACCTTTCTATTCTCTCCTTTTGTCACTACTCCACCAGCCCCTTCTGCTTTGGTCTTTTGTCCCAGTGAAGTCATCACCCATTCTTCTGCGTGGTTGGTCTGTTTATGGCGTTGCAGTCCAGCCTCTGTGCGGAAGATTCTTGAACAGAATTGGCACATTTTGACAGTTCTGCTGCCCGACCCTGGTGTATCTGAAGAATCTGAGCGGGTGGAGTCTCCCTCAGATACTGGTGGAGAATCATCTGGAAGGCTACTAGCATCAACTATATCTGATGGGGATGGTGGTTCACTACAGCCAGCCTGCTGATGGTGCAGCAAAGCCTGCTTCTGGCTGAAGCCTCTTCCACATGGGGCACATGCATAAGGGCTACTGTCCAGGAGGTGAGGCTGGCGGTGAGGTGACTTGTCCTGTAGCCTGCTAGGATCTGGGGTGTGAGTTGTACACGCAGGACACTTGTGTAACTGTAAGGACGACCTCAGGGAGAACTCCTGCCCACAAGAGGGACACCGATGAGGCTTAGGTAGCGTGTGTTTTTGTTCCTGGTGGTGCAACAGGTCTGTGGCATAAGGGAAGCCCTTACCACATTCTTGACAAACATATGTGGCTAGGTGGGATGGTTGCTGCCTCTGGTTTCCTGTGTGTGGTTTTGTCTCAGACCGTGCAATGAAGCTGGCGAGCTTGGAAAGAGTGTCTGCGGCGGTTGTGGGGCGGTTGAACGACTCCTGGGCCCTGGTGGCGCTCCAGCTGACTCCATCCATCCTCTTTCACCAAGCTCCTCCTGCTTTGGTTGAGGCAGAAGTTTGGGTCATTAACCTGGAAATCACACAAATATAATAACTGAAATAAAAGGCTAACCGTATTTTGTCAAGAGGTCTTTAAACGGAATGGTACCTGACAGTGAAGTACAGTCAACAGCTAGTTAGCAATAGTCAAGTTTTAATTTGGAAAGGGGAAGCGTGCCTTCGTGGTAGCTTGTTCTCTACTTTGCTAACACTTACAGTCATGTGTAGCTAGGTGTCATTTTACAGCAGCACAGAAACGCTCTTATATCTAAACCGGTCAGCAAGAGGTCAATTTAGTGAGGAGTCAATGCTACCGTAGCAGGAAGATTAACGCTACTCACCTTGCTGCGCGACCACAGGGTAGCTTCGTGTTTGCTAACGTTAGCTGGTTGCTAGCTGCGTTAACATGTTACAAATGCTCATCTTCCAGCTGCTCTGGCACTCAGACAAACGCGGTACAATGGCTATATTGCCAACTGGCTAAATTCAGCTGGTGTGTCCCATTATTATTTTGTTTGGCTAACACAGAACACACTAGCATGGCTGCAAAAGTGAAACCTTTTTTTCTTTTCTTTTTTTTCTTTTTAAACTTTATTGAACATTGACGTCAGACAGTCAAGAAGGCACATCATGAACGGGTTCATAGATATTCACATAAGTTTAACTGTGCGTGAGTAACAAACAGACAAATACAAATGTTTACAACCTTAAATTATGAGATAAGTAAATAATAAAAAATGAGCAACAGAAATAAAATAATAAAAACAATCAGGAATTAGGGCATGTATATATTTATACAGATGTTGGGCTTTTTTCATTTCATTTCATTTATTTTAATTGATCTTTTATATAGTGTTATCTCATTTAGAAAAGCAACACAGATGGGAGAGGGAAAACAAAATGAACAAGAGATCGATGGTACATGGCATCCACAAACCCCCCAACCACCTCCAATCATGGCACAGACATCACAAGACATGGCATATGAAAAACAAGTGACAAAACACCCAAATAAAAATAAAAATACAGACAGGCTGTCTACATGTAAGTCAAAATCCAGTTTACAGTGCATGGCATGAAAAATAAAATAATACAAAAAAATGTTTCAGTCACTGAGGGATCTCAGTCCCTCCTGAGTTCAAACCAGGGTCTCCCTCAGTTTTTATGTGTGTCCAAAGCAGTCCCAGGAGGTGGTCCCATCCTCCAGTTTACCTGTTAATCTGTTGAGCATGGACTCACAAGATGCAGTCTCGACCATTGCGTCCGCCCACTCTTTCATATTTGGACGTTGTTTTCCAATGTCTCAAAATGATTCTCGATGCAGTGATCAGACCGACCATAATAACAGAAAAGGTACCTTTTGAAATGTTAGTTTGGGATTTGTCCCCTGATAGTGTGGTAATATCGACGTATAATCTTATACTGTGTGAACTTTCCTCTTGCCTCTCTCACATATTTTCCACACTGCCACTAATCTCCAACCATTTCTCTTGTGTAAAACCTATTCTCAAATCCCTCTGCCACAACAGCTTCACATTAGATGATTCACCACTTACCCAATAGTTACTTAATTTATAAAATAGTGAAGCTGTATGGCATTCCTATGGCCTTTTAAGATAATCCAGAATTTGATTCTCTATGATTACTTTAAATTTAGAGGCTACACAATTTCTCATTTGTAGGTATTTCCAAAAATGTTGTTTGCCTTCAAGAGTGAATTTGTGAGTAAGGTCAGCATAGGACATGAACATATCATCTTTATACAAGTCTCCTACAATGCATATGCCACATGAATGCCACTGATTCCAACAGACAGGTGTTTTTCCAATACAGATGGCAGATTGTCCATCCAGTCTACTGTGTCTCCCGTCTCTTCACGATATTTGGCTAATTTGGACATTTCAAATGCTAAATAGTACAATCTTGGATCTGGTAACCCCATCCCCCCTTCTCCTTAGGGGCACATAATTTACTCAATTTAATTCTTGCTTTCTTCCCTTCCCAAAGAAAATGTTTAACTATATTGTCATACCTCTTAAAAATGTCAGGCAGTATAGTGATTGGCAGCATCATAACCACATAATTAAATTGAGGGGCAACACTCATTTTTATAACATTAACCTTTCCCCACAGTGTAAGTCTGATCTTTTCCCACTTCTCTACATTAGTTTCAAACACTGGGTTAAAATTCAGTAGGGGCAGTTCATCCAGATCTTGGCTGAGTCTAATTCCTAAATAATTCATACCTTTAGGGACCATTTAAATTAAAATTTTTCCACCATGTGTGAATAGCATGATGTGGATAGAGGCATAGCCTCAGACTTATTCCAATGAATTGTGTAGCCTGAAAAATGGTGTCCATCAGATGTGGTAATGAGGTAAGTGGGTCAGTCACCATGGCCAAAATATCATCTGCATAAAGCAATAGTTTGTGTCCCTGTCCTCTGACCTCAACTCCCTTAATGTTATTATTCATCCTAATACTGACCGCTAACGATTCCAAAAAAAGTATGAACAGTAACGGACTAAGAGGACAGCCCTGACGGGTCCCTCTAGAGAGACTAAAAAATGGTGATATTATCACATTAGTTATCACTGCAGCCTTTGGCTCCTTATATAATATCTTAACCCACCTGGAGAAGCATGGACCAAACCCAAGATGTGTCGGGGTGGAGAAGAGGAATCCCCACTCCACCCTATCAAAGGCCTTTTCAGCATCTAAGGAAATTGCAGCTATCGGTGCATCTTTTGACTGGCTCAACCACATTAAATGTAACAATTTTCTCATACTATCTGTAGAGGATCTATTTTTCATAAAACACGCCTGGTTAGGATGTATAATGTTGGGCAGGACTTGTTGTAAGCGTAGGGCCAGCACCTTTGTTAATATTTTACAATCCAGATTGAGCAGGCTGATAGGTCTAAAATTAGATGGATCTGTTATATCCCTATCCTTCTTAGGAATTAAAGATATTAAGGCTTCGTTAAAAGTAGGTGGCACCTGTCCCTTCTCAAAAGCCTCCTGATAAACCTTCTGCAGAACTGGAGCAAGAATATCTATAAACTCTTTATAATATTCCGCAGGGAAACCGTTATAACCCGGTGATTTCCCGGTTTTCATTAATGAGACTGCCTTCCTTATTTCACACTCAGTTATCAGAGACTCTAGTTTCTCTGCATTGTCAAAGAGTAATTTAGGCATGTCAATGTTAGAGAAGAACATTTCTTGCTCCTTTTGATCGATACTGCTAAACGCTGTCGATGTATACAGTTTCTCATAGAATTGTTGAAATACCTTATTTATATCTGTAACTGAGGTAACTAGGGTATCCCCCTGTTTAATGGCTGGGATGGTATTCGAAAAGTCCTTCTGTTTCACTTGTCTGGCTAATATTTTCCCAGTTTTCTCCCCACCCTCATAAAAGTTAGTTTTTAATCTAAACAGAGCATATGCTACTTTTTTATTATAATTTTTGTGCAGCTGGAATTTCAGCTTACAAAGTTCCTGATATTGTGACTCTGAATAATGCTCAGATAATTGATTTTCCTTTAATTTAATTTCCTTCTCCAAATCTTTGATTTTGTTAAGGCTGTCTCTTTTCTTTTGAGAAGCATATGGTATCAACTTCCCCCTTATATAGGCTTTAGACACTTCCCAAACAGTTTTAATTTCCTCTGTGCTTCCAATATTTATTTCAAAAAAAGATTTTAAACCCTCTCCCAACAATGTCTTGAAAGGTTTGTCCTGTAGTAATGAAGTGTTTATTCTCCATCTAGGCCTCCCACCTGTTTCCAACTCCACCTTTAAACATAACTCCACTGCTGCATGATCAGTTATGGCAATAGTTCTTATGTAACAACTAACTACACTATTTATCAGGGAATTTGCAATTAAGAACAAGTCAATTCTGGAATGAGATTTGTGACAGTGAGAAAAAAGGTATATTCCCTGCCATGGGGGTTAGAAAGCCTCCACATATCTGTTAGTCCCATATCTTCTTTTCTCATATGAATTGCCTCTCTATCTTTGGTCCTCAGTGGACCCTTAGACCTGCTTTTATCCAGGATGGGGTCCATCACTTCATTAAAATCTCCTGCTAATATTATATGCCCATCCATGTCTCCCAAGACCTTATTTATACCATGAAAAAAATGTGGATCCCCTTTGTTGGGCGCATAGATGTTACATAATATAACCTTCACTCCCTCTATTGATGCTTGTACACATACCATCCGCCCTTCTGCATCTATAACCTCTTTCAATAACACAAACTGTATATTCCTTTTAACCAGAATCATTACACCATGCACCCGACAGTGCACTGTGAAAAATATCCATCCTGTTTTAAATCTGACCTCCTCTCCCTCATTAAGGTGAGTTTCCTGCATGAAAATTATATCTGCCTGATTGGTTTTCAAATATGCCAATATCTTACGTCTTTTAAGTGGATATCCAATACTGAAAGGCATACCAAAAGGTCCTAGTTAAACTGCAAGAGAAGAAGAGATGTTCTGTGGTTTCGATGTCTGAAGTACAGACATTCAAATCTAAATGAAATCTTGGATGTAAGAAATCATTACATGGGTAGATCTCAGTCATCACTTTAAAACGGATTTCTTTTACCTTAGGTGGAACTGAATAAGAGAGGTAGCTAGTTCTTATTTTTATCATAGCATTGTTGGTGAATTCTTGGAAAATATGTTGTTTTCGTAGGATCGTTCTTAATAACTTACTATTACATTTTCTATCTAAAAAGCTAGATCCATCTATGACATGAATTACCACAGAATAGGTTAGTATGCCTTTGGTAAAAAGAACCATTGCTTGTGGGATTGTCTTAATTACTGCATTATATTGTCTGTTGGTACACACCAGATTGTATTTCCCAATGAAAGCATCATATGTTAAAAAAAATGTCACAATTATCTTATAAATGTAGAATTGACTAGATACCTTTCTCTATCCATTCCTTGTAAAATAAATATTTTTTCTGAATTAAGATGCTTCTGTTATTCCATATTGGGACCCTGTTGGTGTAAAGTTATGCTTGTATATGAGTTTCCAGTAATGGAGAACTTGTTGATGAAAAGCTGGCTGACAGGGTGTTTAGAAAAAGCGAAGTCACATCTTAGTAAGAAATCTATACTACCAAAATTCCTGAATATTTTGGATGGAAAATCAAACCAAAAGCTTTCACCTTTTCTAATAACATTTTGTAACCATTTTAAGTTGATGGTACCGTTCATAGGGTCAAAGTCAATAACGTTTACACGCCCTACAGATTTCACTGTATCACTTTTCCTTATATAATGATACTTATTCCATATAAAGTTGAAGTTATCTTGATTAATTTTCTCGATTAATTTTTCAGGTATATCCAATGAGTAGGCTGGATTAATGAGTCTAGATAAACTTTCCATTTTAGTAAGTAGAATAGTAATAATAATAATAATAATAATAATAATAATAAAGTCTCTTTGAAGCCAACTGTTAAGAATATATCTATTGTTCTGTATCTTACTTTCTATATTGGATGTTTCTCTAACCTTTTTGTCTTTTGTGATTATAATATCTAAATATTTGACTTCACTTTTTATTGGGAGAAGGCATATTACAACTTTAAGGTGTTAAAGTTGTATTTTCAGAAGTCTTTCCATGTCTATGACGAATTAATTCTCACTCTTTGGCATGAATGCTGCGTCCATTTATGAAGCCAAAAGGACCGCAGTAATATGCCTTTTCATACTTACAGATTCTGCAGCCAAAGTTTCTCTCTTTCCAGCTTGTCTTCCTTGGTCAAATCCTCGGTGAAACAGATTCCTGCTGTTGTGCTCACATCACACGCGGCACCATAATGTAGTGCTTCATGCAACAGTAATAGGGAGTTTTGGGTTAAATTTGGCTATCAATAATAATTAATGATTATCAGGGATAATTATTAATTATGATTAATATTAAGATCCAGTTTACATTAGATCACCTCGGGGCACCACCCTTGAAGAAGGGAAAAGATAGCCAATTGACCAAATCAGTCTCAGAAAAGGTACTAAACTGTTTGTAACTCTGATTAATAATTAATTTAATAACTACAACCAATATTACCATAACAGCTAGTAATGGTTGAAGGATTTTGGAGTTCTTGACAGAGTAGAGGTTGGCAACATTCACACTTGTACAATATTAAATAGGCAGCTTGAAGGTTCAAAGTCTTTTATTTACACAAAGATGAAAACTAACTAACATGCACTATATACAGGTGTGTGTGTGTGTGTGTGTGTGTGTGTGTGTGTCTGGTAGAACAAAGAAACAATGGTGGTCACTGATATCACATGTGGGTGTGATATGCTCCAGGCTCAAGGAATGTGTGTGTGTGTGTGTGTGTGTGTGTGTGTGTGTGTGTGTGTATGTGTATGTGTGTGACGTGATGCCAGGTTATAGAAGATGGTTAGTTGCATGCAAAGACCCTGAGTCTGTGTGAAGCATCATTGACTAACGTCGAATTAGCCATCTAGGAAAGCAAACTACCAATAATCTGACCTGAGATCACAATAACACTTTTATTGTGATCTCAGTGGACACACATAAATTGAACACATATGCATTACATCAACCAGAGTTTAAAGTCCTGTGCTTAGCTGTGCTATGCTATGCTATCTAAGCCCAGTTCAACGTTACCAGTCTTTGAAGAAAAGGTGCTGGTGGTTGCAGGAGAACGTTGGGATTCCAATGTTGAATGCTGTTCTTGCTGTGCAAGAACTGATGAAAGTCGGCAGAGGAGGAAACGGTTCGCTCCTTTCCTCTGCAAGGATAGCAGCTCGGTGCTAACTTGCTTGGTGTTCCTCAGATTGTGAAGTTAGCTGGCAAGCTTTGTGTCGCAGCTGCTGGTGCTAACTGATCAGGAATACTGGCAGGATCTCATGTCGCTGCAGTGAGGAGAAGTTCTTTGGGCCTGCTGCAAATGGAGCTTGCAGCTCTCCGCAGCTGTTAGGCCCAGAAGAAGAGATCTTGAGGGCAGGCAGCCCCGTGGGGGGGAGATGGAGAGGAGCCCTTGAGGATAAGAAGTCGAAGGAGTGAAGTGGAAGGCGCTGGAGTTTTGACTATCTGATCAGAGGGGGGTCTGTCACCCTGACCAATAGTAGCTCAAAGCTGAATTTTGCACCTAGGTGTGAACAATGGGGAATTCTGGGACACTGAGTTCAGTTCAGAGTCCATTTTGAAATCCACAATGAATGACTTCATCTGTGGGTCCCAACACTGCTGTCTCGCAGACCTGCGACTTCTTGATCATCCTCCATATGCCATCTCTACGCTGAAGTTTGGTAAACTGTACAATCACCTGCCGTGTTCTGTTGTCCTCCACCCTCCCCAGGCGATGCACAGTGTCCACATACTATATTATCCATTTTTTTGGACCATTCTGGATTTCCCTAAGCAGCCATATCACATCCTGCCTGATGTTTTCATCCATCTTCTCCTTCATCCCCTTTATCCTCAAATTCCAACATCATTTGTATTGGTCCTGTTCTCTTGACCTCTCTGTGAGCTTGTTTATTTCTTTGCGTAGGATGGATACCTGGGTTTCCAAAACAGAAATCTTCTTACATTCCTTCACCCCTGCAGCGTTGAACTCGATTGACTTAGTGAGATTAGCAATCATCACTGTGTTTTGAGACATCTTCGTGTCAAACTCTGCCATCTTTTGCTCTTGGTTGTCAAATCTGGAGTGAAGTGCTTGAATTGCCGCTAACACATCAGCAACAGCTGGATTTTGTTCAGCCATTTTTCTAGTATGAGCTCCTTTAGATGGGGCTAGTGGTGGTGAGTCACTTATCTCATCAAGGTTTCATTTCTCTCCGCCGCTGGCCATGTCCATGGCATGATTGTGGTCAATCTCCGACTTTGTAGTTTGGAGGCTCTTTACGTCGTCTTTCTGTGTTTTCTGGCCTGTTTCTTGCTTCTTTTGTCCCTTTGACATGGTCGGACAGTCAATTTGAATTATTTAGTGGGGGTAAAGTGACCAAAAAGACTCACTTTGAGGAACTTTCCACACGTGCTTTGAGTACAGACAACCGCTCAGTCTGCCGTCTTGCTGGAAGTCGCAAAAGTGAAACCTAAGTTTGTGGGGGTAACTTCTTTGAGCTGTCCACATCACTTCCATCATGTGACGTCACTTGTCCACTTAAACCAGCCTTTGAGCTCCAACAGTCAATATTGAGTTATTTGTTGCTATGAAAAGTAATGTATTTGTTTTGGCAGGCCCTGCATTTGTTTCGAATGTAAAACTATTTTGATCATTATGATAATGATGATATCAGTTTAACTATGTAAGTGAAAAGTTGAATCTCTGAAAAAAAAGTCATGAATTTTCAGAATATCTTGTATTTTGTACGTCTCGTCCCTTTAGCTTTAATGACAGCATGCACTCGAGCAGGCATGGACTCCACAAGTTAGTGTAAAACCTGCTGACTCACCTTATCCCAGCATGATTTGACAGTTTTCCACAAAGCTTCTTGTGATGTCACAGCGTGCTTGGCTTTCTCTTGAGGTCAGGTGACTGTGGAGGACAGTCCATGACACTGAGGACTCCTTGGTCTTCTTTGGTCTTCAGTAGTTGTGTCAAAGCTTTGAGGTGTGTTCAGGCTCATTATCCTGCTGCAGTATGAATCCTTCTCCACAAAGATCAAACCAGAGGGTGGAGCATGTCTCTGAAGAATGGAGTGGTGCTTCTCCTGGGTCAGGGTGGAGTCAGTTCTGAGGTATCATTCTCTCTCCTGTTCGTCTCCTTACATATACCCTTCTGTTACTGACACTAATCTATCACTGTGATTCATCAATAAATGGACTTTTCGCATCATCCACTGTGAAATTCTGGCATTTCTTAGCCCACCTCAAGTGTTTGTCCTTGTTTCCATCCTGAGAAGTGGTTCAGAAACTGCTGCTCGTCCTCTGAGACACTACAAGACAGCCTTCTTCTGACAGGGCTGACTGGAGTCTTTGTTGTTTATTTAGTAAATTCTGTATCTGTGATGAAGTTGCTTCTATATCTCTCAGTGAACTAAGCTTGATGTATTGATGTCCTGAAGGTGTGCTCACTTTGGCTCTGCCTGATCGTGCTTTGGATACATCTGATCCAGTTTCTGTAAAGTGTTTTAAAGTTACATTCACTGCCCCATCAGAAACCTTTAGCCTAGCCATGATTTGACACTGACAAAGCCACTGTTTGCTTAGAATGACAATTTGACTTCTGACACTTTCATTTACTTTCTGAATCCTCAAACTGTCTGATTATTTCCAGGTTTATGTGACAACATGAGATATTTTCAATGAAGTCTCAGACTTCATTGATCTCATTGTATGAAATCAGTGATAATATAATATCCCATGTACACACGCACACAAATGTCAAAATGAAGGACAACCGTTTAATATAAACAAAAAGTTAACATACAGCAGGTACTGTAATAATTTGAAGTATTCTTAACTTTAGGTTGAAACCAGCACTGACTACTGAAGCACTCTAAAACAGATTGTTCAGGCCCAATAAAGATTTGGCATATTATTGTTAAAATAGCATGAACACTTCTGAAACAAACCAAGTAGTTTTAAATGTTGTCACCCTTTAGTTATCAATATATTTTGAGGACTTATGACCTTGAGATAAAAACAGCATGGACTGAACAATGACATGTCGGTAGTGACACAATCAGTTGGTGCACCTGAATGCAGAAAACCTACATTAAGGCTAAAGGCATACTGTAACACTCACAATAAACATTCAAAATGTCCCAGATGGGTTTCAACACAAGATTATAGGTGACTTATCTGACAATGAATGAACCACTGTCAATATTTTTCCAAAAATAAAAATGATCTATCTCCCAGTCTCAACTTAAGAAGAGGAACTTCACTGAATACATGCCATAGAGATAAAACCAAAATGAAAATAAAGATGAAAGATGCTCTCCATTCAATCCATTGCAGTCTACAGGAATCTAGTTCACATTTAATCCTGCTTTTAAACTCTGCTACAGCCTTACAAAGCATTTACTTCAGATTGGTTCAGTTTTCATATGTGAAGCAGATGACCACATAAAAAACCTTAGACACACTTCTTATGGTAGGGAAATAAAAGTACCAAAGCTTATGATTGTCATATCATTCAAACGTACATCGTGTTATAATTAGCGCTGGTCATGGATGAAGATGAGTAGTAACACACATATACACGTCATGATCATGATACTGACTGGAGGAAGTCAGACACAATATAAACCTAACCTGAACCTTAGACAAATATAAAATCCAAGCATTAATGATAACAAAGCATTTATAGACATTACACAGGAGTACATTACAAATGCTCATAACCAAGGCATTGTCATATATTCTGAGCTGCACTGTGTCCACAGGACTGTCTCAAGTAGGATGGTGTGACTGTCCCTCAGTACCCGTTAAAAGAGCGTTAATATGCACTACAATCTCAAACCAAAGTAGAAATTCAGCTGTTGAAAATTGAATAAAATTTCGATTTATTAAAATTAATTTGAACCCAATTCAGCTCACATATGAACATGGAATTTCAAAGCTACATTAATCAGAAGGTTTCCATTCGTCTACTCAGAGGCAGTAAAATTCTAATTTTGTATATACTGATGTCCCCAAGAAGCTTAAAAATTTCTTGTGGTCAGCTGATGACCAAGAAGGCAAACTGACTTCAAATCAGTTTCTCCACTTTCAACCCCAAATGAAACACAGTATCTACTATTTGCTACTCTTGGGTCTTATACCTAAACATAAGAATGCACGATATGGCTTTTTTTCAGTTGATACTGATAACTGATAATTACCTGCTTCTCATACAGAGTGTGATAAAGTGATACATTTCACATTTTTATATTTCAAAAAATACTTTCCACACTGTAGTGTATGCACACCTGAGGGTAAGAAAGGCTAAGATGTGATAAGCAAAGACGGATGATTTGATATTCCATACTTTTCCCTCCCTTGAAACTCTTGTAGAACATGTATTGCCTGCTGCACTTGTTGTCGTTGTTGCTGTTGTTCTTCTTCTATGCTTTTATCCATACCATCACCTACTGTATTGGACAGTGTTTGGCTTCATATTATCGTCTCTATCTGTTTTAATTTCCCAGATAACAATAAATAGCTGATAATATAAAGTTCCCAATATCTTGCCGATGTGCATCCCTTCCTAAATGCAAGCAAAAATACCAGTTTCACTTGAACTGACTGATTGAAGGCCAAACTAAGGACTTACATAAGTTGATGGTACAGTGCAGATTTGGTAACCTGAAATCAAAATCTTATTGATAACAGCGTGACAGTGTCAGACTAGTATTGTAGTTGCCTAATATGTTTCGCTTGTAAAACAACAACTAGAACAACCCCGAAAAAAAAAAAAAAGAAAATCTGTAGATACCATCTTTCACAAAAGGTTGATCACAAAAACAATCATTATCCTGTTATGCTACACCAAGTTCTTCTGAGTGTACATTTCACTTGAGAGACAAACAATACTGCATGACCAAAAATAATATAAGTAAACCAAGATGGCATAGCTATGTTTATTTACTGTAACAGTCCTTTGATACAGTGCAGTATGTTGACTGCAAATAGTCTTATATTCACTGAGCTCTAAAGGTGCATCACAAACCCAAATCCAATCTGACATCCACTGGACTTGATTTTCACAGGATAAGTTTTGGATATCTGAGATAACATCCTGCAGGTGTGCTGGAGCTGCTCTTCAACATGTCTCTTCCAGGTCACCTCAAATACAACAGTTAATGTCCTGAGCATCTCAGATGCTGTGGCTCCATCCAGTTACAGTCTAGTAAAGATACTATGTTTCCTGTGATGCAGCCTTGGGCCTATCTCTTGTAGTGGCTGGGTGCATCTGCAAACATGTACTTCAGTCTGTAAGCTTCAGCCAAGAGGAGACCAACCTCCTCGTTACCCCAGTGGATTGTAGGAAGGTTCTGCAGTAGCATAAGAAGGCCCTAAAGAGCAACAGAAAGTTACTTCTTGATATGGACATTATTATGGAAGGTGGAGGTTAATAATATAGTACAAATTGCATTTCACAGATATATACAGTATGACATCAGGCTTTAAAAGCTCTAATCACTACTGAATACCGAATGTTAAATGGACTAAATGGACTGTACTTAAATACAGTCTTATTCCTAGTCTTAGCGACCACTCAAAGCACTTTACAGTACAAGGCAGCATTCACCCATTCACCCATTCATTGTCTCTCTCTCTCACACACACACACACACACACACACACACACACACACACACACACACACACACACACACACACACACACACACACACACACACACACACACACACACACACACACACACAAAGATAACTTCACAATGTTCACCATCTTAATTTAGTGTGGTAGCATGCTAACATTTGCTGAATAGAAACTAAACAAAAAGTACAGCTGAGGCTTATTAGAATGTCAGTAGTTTTGTAGGTTTTTAGTGTTGGACAAGTTGAAATTTTGACCTAATGATGGTGCAACACTAAAGGTTAAGGGATCACTGAAGTGGGACATGAACATAGTTGCTGAAAACAATGAAGATGACTACAAAGACATTAGTACCTGAAAGTCTACCATGGAGAGGATTTCTTTGCGCCACTCAATGAGGAAAGCAGCACAGACGTACAGGTGAAAGTGGGAGAAACCCTCTGCTTCCGCCTGAGAAAAAGCATATTGCAGCCAATTATACCTTATTCTACTAGACGCATCTCTATGACATGTGTCTTGTTACGTCCTCTGTGTGGCTTCATATCCCACCAGGAGCATTTCACAAGTGGAGCATCATGCCTGTGTGATATTGTTGACATGCTCAGATTATGTTTATTTAATCATTTTCCTTGATATTTACGCTTCTACCATGGGTGAGTAGGCTACATAGTTAAATTATTTTTTTGTTGGCTGTTTTAATTTTGTTTATTGTTGTCATTTCCAACTTTGTTATGCTGTAGATCCTGAGTTTGGAAAGGATGTTTTATTTTGAAAATTGACCGGATGCTCTATGTCGTTCTACTGCCTGGCTTCCTCCCTGTGCAGCTTGACGCTGCTTCTGTGCACAGCATCAAAAATGGAACAGAACTGTGGTGGGACACTCCAGAAAGGAGCCGTGCATTGTCTAGAATCTATCCGATCAGCTCCAGCATGCTGCTGCCAGAACACAATGCAGATGTGCCCGATGTCATCTGAGTATATTCAATAGCATGTTTGATACCACAGGGGAAAATTGACACAACATTGAAGCAGTACATTTTTTATTTTTAATTAAAGGATAATTACAATATGTGCACTGTGTGTTAAGAACAACAGCATCTAAGTTAATTTACTTCTGGAGGAGGTGGGGCAATGTGAGCACTGCAGCGGTGCATGAGTCAACTCGCTGTCAGGTAGGAGAGCAAAAAAAAGAAAAACGCAGCTGGTATATCAATACTGCAAAAAATAAGTATTTAAACTGTTTCAAATATTCAGAGACCATATTTCAATATTCTTGACAACACTTACCTGGGGGTAACAAATACTGTATAATGGACCGTATTTTAAGCAGTAGGGAATTCTAATCAGGGTTTAGGTGGGGCTAATTTGTACTGGATCACTCTCTATTGTTAAGGTTTGATGACAGTGTACTCTCTGCTCTACCTGGTAGGTGTCCCAGAGACGGATAGTACAACGAAGTGGCAACTCCCTCATCAGCAGATTGTTCATCCACCGGAAAGCAAACTGCAGGTACTCCACCTCATACTTCTTGAAATGATTGTGAATGTCCTCTGGAGACAGACAGACAGACACACAAACAGACAGACAGCTGTTAAAATTGTGTCAATCACTTTCTACATGTATGAGCTCACAGTGAACAAGCCCAACCCAAAGGAATGAGTGGGGCACACATCAGAACAAAGTACAGGCAACCTAAAATCCAATTGGACACATGAAGCTCCTCATGGATGACCACTGACACTCCACCCACCGTCTATCCTGCTGACCAGCTCCTCTAAAGCTTTCACTTTGTTCTGGATTCCAGGCTGAGCGAAGGTGTAGTTGTCCTGAAACAATATTTATAATTTTCAATAACTGGCACATTTACAGTTTAAATAAGTGTTTATTGAGATGTATGTGTGTGACCAGACCTGTATGCCATCCAGCAGCTTGCTCATGCACCAGAAGCTGTCAGCTTCGATGTTCCTCTGGGTGTCCAGAGGCAGTGCTGCCACTTCAAAGTTCTCCACATCCTCCGCTAGAACAAGTACATTGAATGAAACACAGATAGCCTGACTCATACAGATGAGTCTCATTCAAACTCTTAGATTTATGAATACTGCTCTCTGCTGATTCCGACTGACTGAAGAAATACTTATGACCTTGGATTTGGTAACAACTAGGGCTGCCCCTTACAAGGTGATCATCTGTGTCATCACTTAAGAAGCGCCCCAAGTCTATTTGCATGTTGTCAGTTGAATTACTGCCCTTTTTTAGCTGCGTTATTCCACATTAAGAAATGCAAGACAAACTGCTTCTTGTCTCAAAACATGAAAAAAAAAACGCCGGGCACAACTCCTGTCTGTTGGCTGCTCCGATGCTCTCATCTCCAGAGCTCAGTGACACTGAAGCTGGCTAAAAAAACAACAAACGCAAGTATTTGGCTGTCAGCCGTCTGTAGGACCCGCACTGAGCAGGACCCACACTTTTACTTTCCTATGTGGTAATAGGATGTTTTCATATCACAGACAATGAACAAAGGCATTAAAACATGAGTCATTAGGTTAAACATGAGATTAATGTAATGCAGGTGAGTTGACACCGACACATTGGGCAAACAAATTAATAAAAGAGGTAGGGTATATTGAAGAAAAGAAATCACTTATAATGTTGAAAACATGAAAAACATCTATAGAGAAGTAAAAGTTTTCAGTGCTGACTCTGACAGCCCTAGTTAACACTGTAAAACAGACAGAGAAAAAAAATAAAACAGATGATCACCTGATAAAAAAACAAAGGAGTCAGTCATTTTCAGTCATTTTAGTCCAGTCTGAACATAATGAGACTCCATGCAGGAATTTTCCCACCAGTAACTTACTGACAAACTCAGACAGGAAGACCACGAAGAAGGGTGTGACCAGATCATTGATTCCCTGGACGTAACCACTGGCTGGGTGACGGATGGCCCAGATAAAGAGGATGCGCTCAAACACCTGAGGAATAAAAGACAACCACAAAATGGTTGATTATTGTGTATACCAGTTTTATTAGGATATCACAAGGCCAACACCACAGAGATCATTCTCAAGGTGATTCCTCACTTTCAGTTCCAGTGTTTGTGGCGCACAGTGTGTTGCGTTGAGTTACACTATTTTACAATTGCTTTAACTCAGTTTTTACAGCAGGGTCTCAATTAAAGCTGAAACCATTAGTCGATTAATCGCTTAGTTGATTGAGGGAAAATGAGTTTCCAACTATTTTGATTATCGATTAGTCGTTTAAGTCCTTTTTCAATCAAAATGGCAAACATTTGCTGGTTCCAGCTTCTTAAATGAAGAATCAGCAGCTTACCTTTGTTATTTATGACAGTAAATGAAGGGTCTTTGGGTTTTGGGTTTGACAAAATAATTTTAAGACATCACAAAATTGTGATGAGCATTTCACAATTTATTGAGGCTGTGTAGAGTAAAGGATGAATCGTACAAATAATCTGCAGATTAACTGATAATGAAAACAATCATTAGTTGCAGTCCCAATTTTCAATGTGTAAAACTCTATGCACTTTGTAATCCAAGATAACCGATGTCGGAATACTACACTGTCAGGAATCCTGTCAAAGAAACTAAAGAAGTTCTGTTTTGAACCCAGTTTGGACACATGGGTGTACTAAAAACATTTATTTTACCTTGAATATAGTTGACAAGCAAAATGATTCCACTCATCTGTCTCTATTATTCTTTATTTCTTGTCACTTTAAGCAAGGTAAGGCAAACCAAGTTTATTAGTGTAGAAATTCATTAAAATGAAGACATTAAAGGTGAATTTTTAAACCTGTTTTTACATGTTTGTGTGTGAAAGTGATTCATTCTTACCAGAAGTTTAGGAAACAGTCCAGCAGATTGCCTCAGCCATGACACAGCTGCAATGGCTGCAATGTAATTACTTGCCGCAACTCCAACTGTCAAAGTTACGTCCACTAAAAGTGCTTGTTTTAGTAACTGACAGGCTGAGGTTGTTATTCTAATTGTCTGACAACATCACAGATACAATTCCAATGGAGAGAGACCTTTTGTTGAATAGTTTTTTGTAACCAGAAACACAAGTCTCCTTCAAGGAGAAGTCTCGCTCTAAAATCTTGCGACAGGTGAGTTGTTGCAAGAAGACGACTTCTGGAGTTCACCTTAAGGAACTGCCAGCAAGAATTCATTTCGAAGGTCATGGCTGACTATGAACTGAGTTTGACAATCTAGATGAGGCAACAACTGTAACAACTCACCTTGTGAGATTTCAGAGCTAGACTAGTGTTTCTGGTTACAAAAAGAATCTTCCTATTTAACAGAAAGGTCTGCCTCCAAAGGAATTGTTTCTGTGATGTTGTCAGACACTTACAATAACAACCTCAGCCTGTCCGTGGCAAAAAAAAGCACTTGCCCCAAGTGATAGTGTGGCTGCATGCTGAGGCAATCTACTGGACCGATTCCAAAACTTTTACTTTGTTTTTAATCCATTTATTAGCATATGTGTTAGTCCATTATTTATTTCACACAAAAACATTGAGACATTTTGGAGGAAGTTTTTCCAAGTGTCCCAAGTGTAAAAGACATCAGGGTCAACAGACCCCTGGAGGGAGTTAGTAAGAGCATATGTATTGAGGAAGCAGATCAGATGTCACAGAATGTTTTGTTTTCTTTTGAGATTTTTTTTTAATTGCTGTGGTGGCAGTGGCAAATAGTTACCAGCGGAAACACTGCTCCTGTAGTTTGACATGATTAACATTACATTTGAAAAATGAAATCATAAGGGGCCTATTTGCAAGTCACACTAGTGCACCCAGTTATGAAATGTAGTTGCCCTTTTTATAAAAGTGATTTTAAAATGTGACCAAAAATAGTCACAGTCTGGAGCCTTGGGCTTCCAGATCCAGATTTCAAGTTAACTGATTGGTCAGCAGCAGTAGGTTAGCTGATTTGACAGTGCAAGATTAAATGCAACAAAGTTAGGGTTCCACCTTGGTCCCCCCTTAGTCGTAAGTCTGGTGGTGGTTTGGTGGTTGTCTCTCAGTTACAAATGACACAAGACCAAGATACGCTAATAAAGTGTGTGCGCGCACGCACGCACGCACCCACACACACACCCACACCCACACACACAAAACAAGCAAACAATTCATCCACATGCACTTTTGATGAACTGCTGATATACAATATTTGAGCTGTTGTAATTCCACTGCTCTTTAGTAGTTCAGTTCTCACCTCTTGTACGACTGGCTGCTGGAACAAGGGGATCAGAGGGTTGGTTCTTGGAATGTCGATGTGGATCTGACAGGAAGAAAGATTGTTACTTAAGATAATCATAGCTGATAACATGTTTGTACAAGTTTCCAATCATATTATTCCTTTAATATCATTAATATCATATACTGTTTACTGAGTTACTGCATTTCTGATAGATGAGTAGTAGCAGTCTAAAGGCTTATTTTGCTAGATTAACTGTAGTATTACCTGTCTGTATGTGTCTTTATAGTGGTCGTCTGTTCTGGAGTGGTAATACTGTTCTATAAAACCAAAGTATTCTTCTCGTTTTCTTTTTAGCACCAGTTCTCTGCGCTCCTCGTTGGCTGGCAGGTAGCCCTGTCACACACACAGGAGAGGAGAGAAAACACAGGGAGAAAGTGCTCGTGAGGAGAAGCTTTTTTCCGATGACCGTTTCTGAGGAACAGAACAGGCCAGTGATTTGAGAAATGAGAAAAGATAAGGTTACCTGTAAGGATAAGGCCTTTGACAATTACGGGAGCGTTTGCTACAAAGGAATTTCATTTAGAAACTAAAAAATGTAACCTGGACTCTCCAAGAAGCTTTGAGACCAAATACTGTGTAACAACTCAGGATAAAGAGCAGAACATCTGATATTGCTAAACTGAAGGTCATCCTGAGACTTACTGAGAGAAGTCTCCATGTGATTGGCCGGACTTCCCTTGGTATGCCCGACCAGCTGTGCTTCCGGAGCTCCTCTATAACAGCACAGAGCAAGATATAAACACACATTATCAACACTTTCAGCACATTCAGATGGCTGTATCCTCCACAGAGTGTAGTGTTTGCCCAAATCCAATCATGACTCCATCTCTATGCTATTAAAGTGTGAGGCTGCTTATAGCTGGCATTCACTTCTGCCTTTGGTGATCTGATCATCAAAAACAGAGTGGACAACTCGAAGTCTGTCAGTTCACACCTGACATTATCATGTGTCTCGAGTGACAACTTGTGATCAGATCTCACTTCCCTGCTCTGTACGCAAACACATCACTGGAACAACCAAACACAATGTTTTCACACAAAGAAACAAAAAACTTCATGTTTAACATTTGCCAAATTTACAAAAAGGCACAAATAATTAGGAATTGTCATAGTCAGTGTTTCACAACATTTATAAAGTTTCTCCAAACTCAACAACACAATTTTTAAGGGAGTCTGGGGACTTTCTCCATTGGTGTCAAAATGGTGGCCTATACTGGTTATTGTTTACTGTATTTGTAAAATTTGACGTGTTTAGCGTCAATAAAATGTTTCTTCTTTCGTAAATTGAGTGTAAATGGTGAAATCAGTGTAAACAGTGTGTTCAAACAGCTGCTAAATGTTGGCAGGTAAGACTTCAGCACTTTAGACACAGAAGCAGACAGGCTGGTACAGCCATGCTGCCACAAACTGACACTTTGTACAAGGAAACACACAACTTCATGTTTTAGTGCTGAATTAACAAGAAGGAACCAATGATTTAGAATTTGTCGTCGCTGTTACACAAAGTTTACGTTTCTGTTCACACAGCAACCCTCAAATGCCTCAAATTTGCTAATGGAGTCTTGGGATATTGCGGCTACTAGTTCAATTAGTTATTGGTTAGTTGAAACAGTGTGTAACTTTACAAACATCTGCTGCTAACACTGACAGGTTAAGAGAGCCCAAACATGACAGTGTCCATTCTGCCTGTGGTTCTAGCTTCTTCTTCTTCTTGTTTCACAGAGGATGTCAGTTGAGTAGGTGGTCCTTCAGTGTGGCCCAGAACATATGTGCATACACACAATGAAAACAATGTGGTCACCACCTCTGTGCTCTGAGTGATCGGAACTCAAATGTGTCCTCAATGCGGCTTGTTGACATTTACACCTGAACTTTGAGCTGTACACTTTTGGTGGGAAAACCCAGGACAGGTGTTAATTCCAGGGTTCTCATTTATAAAACTCCACTTAGAATCCACATTCAAGGTTTGTGTACATAAAAATGAGTAAATGTGCGTACACTATAAGTTTGGGGTCACCCAAAAAATTTACTCATACATTTAATCCATCAAATGAGTTGCCAAATATATAGAAAATAAAGTCATGATGTCGACAAGGTTAGAAATAATGAGGTTCACTTGAAATAATAATTTTGTCCTTCAAACTTTGCTTTTGTCAAAAAATCCTCCATCTGCAGCTATATAACAGCCTTGCAGACTTGCAGACTTTTGGCATGCTAATTCAATTTGTTAAAGCAATCTGAAGAAATGTCGCTGCATACTTCCTGAAGCACCAACATAGGTTAGATTGGCTTGATGGGCACTTCTTACTGTTCATACCATACAGTCAAGCTGCTCCCACAACAGCTCAATAGGGTTGAGATCTGGTGACTGTGCTAGCCACTCCATCATTGACAGAATACCAGCTGAGCTTCTTCACTAAATAGTTTTTCATAGTTTGGAGTTGTGCTTTGTCTCAACATCCTGTTGGAGCTCCTTCCACAGCTTATGGCATAGTGTTGCAAACTGGAGTGATACCCTTTTTTATGCAAGATCCCTTTAACCTTGTACAAATCTCCCACCCTCCCAGCACCAAAGCACCCCAGACTATCACATTTGCTCCACCATGCTGAAAGATGGCATCAGCACTCCTCCAGCAACTTTTTATTTGTTTTGCATCTCACAAATGTTATTTTATGTGATCCAAACACATCAGACTTTAGATTTCTTTTCCATTTAATGGCCAGTAAGACAAGTTTCAGAGCAAAGTAGTTTTTGTTCAATCAACCAGTCCATTATTGGACTGTCAGTCAGACAATCAGTCAGTATTTGTAAAGTGCCAATTCACAACAAAAGTCACCCCAAATTGAGCAGGTCTAGACCATACTCCTTGATTAATTTAATATTTAATTTCAAGACCCACATATGCTGATGCTCTCAATGCTCAACTAGCCTATGGATAGCCAATTTCATTTCTTCTATTCTCCCCTTACTAGAACATTGAGGTTTGAGATTTCTAGCTTAGCAGATAGCTCACAGGTTCCTCAATTAACACCCAGGAGATAGCAAGTAGCTAAGATGTTTATCAGTGTACATCCAGATTTATGCTTAGAAAATGGCATTCACACATTTCAAGCAACAGTTATAAATGAGGTTCCTGGTCTAAACAGGCTCTGTGTGGCTGTGTTGCTCTCTTACCTAGGTCAGTGTTGGAACTAGCCAGCAACTGCTTGAATTTGTCCAGCCGGCTCTTCTCGCGCACCGTCATGGGTGGTGCCCCTGACGCGTTCTGGTCTGAGATGCGAGCCACCAGTGGGATGATGGGACGAACTGGGAGAGTGTGTTGCTTCTGCAGTGTGGCGCGAACTGAAGCGGGCCACACAAGAAAAAAATTAGACAATCTAAAAATATATAGTAATAATATCGTTGTTTAGATTTTACAAAAGGGATTAATGAAAACAATAGAGAACCATAATATTGAAACAACGATTAAACCTTCAAAACCATGCAACTGAGACATGTTTGACACCAATCCTAAAAAAGTTAGCTATGATTGCATTGACATATCAAAACTGATTCTGTCCACCAAAACTTGAGACACTGGTGGGATCAATTTAAAACACTACCATCAAAATGCTTTTTCATGTGGCAAAACTACGTATTCAAATGTATAAAATCATGTAGAAATCCTTGTTTCCACGTTCTCCTTTTGTAATTTATAGTGTTTTTTGTGTCTCAAAATATGTTGCAATTTTCCATACAGTAAAAAGACTGCTGCCACACTGTAACAGGCTGGACACACTGGATCGCTTTTCATTTCGGCCTCCATGTTAACAGGTTTGACAGGTTCACACTGGATGCATGAGACACACTTCTCACGCGTGTGTCAAGTGTGGCTGCTGCATGGCATCATCTAGAGATTCTGAGTTTCTGTCTATTTGTACCGCGACACGTGCGCGGTTCTTTGCAAAAATCGACCTGAAAACGACCTATAGACAGTCATATGGACATCATACCAGTGTTTACCCACAGTTTTAATGTCTGTATCTGTAGAATATATCACAGACATGAAGAGAATACACACAACAGGTGAGGGGCAGTTTCTTTCTTTCACTTTCTTTTTTCTTTCACTTTCTCTCCCTCCTTCCCTCCCTCTCTCTCTTTTCCCCTCCAGCTTTCTCGCTCTTTCAGTGGGGAAAATCGCTTCATCATATTTCTTGATAATTATCAAAGTCAAACTCCATGTAAACAGATAGGGCAGGCAGGAGCCACCCTGCAGCAGCGACGCAGCTGCCATGCTGCCTATGTGAACACAAACACGCAAGTGAGCAGCAGCAGCAGCAACAGCAGCAGCAGCTCAGTAACACAGCCGCCACGCAGCACACAGGCATCCAGTGTGTTCAGCCTGTAACACAATACTGCAAATATATCAACTGATACTGATAAGATAAACCATAATTTAATATTTTTTATTTAAAAAGAGGTTTATAACCAATAGTTTATTCACAGTTGTGTTAAAACATGGAGTCATGTTCCCTCCTCTCTGAACCGATGTGGAATATGTCTTGTAAAGGAGACAGCATGTTTGACTCTCTAGTCTATACTGTGTGGCTGCAGCAAGATGCAGCAGTTTGCCATCAGGAGCACAACAACAGTGTGCTCAGTTGTCCTGGGGCTATCAGAACATTTTCAACAGTTGACAGCTTTCGGTAAGAAGCTGTTTTTCAGTCTTATGGTGTGTGCATGTATTGTCCTGCCAGAGGGGACTTGTTTGAAGAGTTTAAACCAAAGTTGTGAGGATTTCATTAGAAATATTGGCTCGGCTTGCCTTCTTCCTCCTCCTCTCTTGCTCTCACTCTCACTCTTCCTCTCTGTTCTACACGCTGCAACACAGTGGAGGTCACCTGAGGACTATTTTATGCTCTGATGGGATTGAAGTGTTTTGCCAATTGAGTACATGTGAGAAGTGAATGAAAGCTATACCCCTTTTACACTGGCCAAAAAATGAACGTGTACAATCAGGATTTACTCCCGGGTCAATTAACCCTGCAGTAATCATGGTTATTTATCGTCTCTGGCTCGGTTGGCTGTGATGTGAACACAACAGCTGGGAGAACACACTAATTTACTCTCCTTTTCAGGCACAATACTGAGACGTGTTGAATTTAAGGCTGCTGGCTTGTTATTATCTTTCAATCCGTCTCTGTCAAGCAGCGCTCGAAAAACATTCAGTCGGTGCCGAGGTCGAAAGAGAGACTGAAGTTAAAGATATTTAAAAAGTAACTGTTGTTTATGGCTTCCGTGTCTGAGCCAAGTCAGCTGCGTGATCCGTACTGCACATGTGCAACTCTCTCAACATAGATCAGAAAGAAAGGAGATGTTTCACTACTTAGCAAAGTCCATTATCACAACTGGAAAAAAAAAGTGTCTAATTCATTTTCCCGGCGCGTTCGTGATGATGAATGGGTCACAGAAGGGGAAAAAACAGTGTCCAAGGAGTTAGCTGCTGAATATTAGTGGGTTCCCATGTGTTTAAAAAACCTGCGTATACTCGCTAATTTCGGTGTAAAAGTGGTACTATTGGTAACAAGGGTGTGGCATTTTGAAGACCAAAGTTGACCAAAGACCTAAGACCAGGTGAACAAAGTGTGCTAAATGATGGGGTTTCAAAAATGTGATTTATAATGTCTATTTGTGTGAAACAATAGAATTGTGCTAGAATTTGGCAGTCTAGGGTTTTGTTTTTAATAAATGAGCTTCTAGTTCCAGATTTGGGTGTATACAATTAAAAAAACTGTGAAATATTTCTACTCACATTTGCATCTTCGATCCATTAAATTAATACATTTTCTAATGGAGTCACATTGCCCCCTACCTTTTTATCATTTTATTTTCTTGAAAACTCTGATCTGTTTTTCACTGTGTATACGCTCTTTAGTCTGACTTTTAAGTTATTATGTCGTTCTACTTGTGTGTATGCTTGCAGCTCATGCACCAGTGTGTTGTATATGCATCACATAACTGGAAATAACTGTTATAAATTAATAAAAGTTTTTCAGCAACAACCTACCTCACAATCACATAGTTTCATGCAGTTGGAGATACCCAACTGGAACTGCCCAGTACAGATTATGACCCTGTTGCCCATCAGCAAAGATGCTGGGGCTCAGGGCATACAGTATTAGTCAGTAGTTAGTCATGTGTGAGGGTAAAATTTTTACTCTATTAGTTTTACAAGAGTCATCCTTCTGTATCACTAAAAATACATTAGTGCCCATGGGGATAAGAGCATTTGGAGAAACATTTCCAGGACTTCAAACTGTCCTGTCAGGCTCATACAAAAGGCCTGATATAATCCCTCTAGCCCTAACAGGAGACTGGTAGGTCCCTTTGACAAAGTCTGTAATTAGCTTCACTATTACTCATGCGCTAAGCTGCTCAGTAGTTCTTTAATGGCAAATGAACTGCAGCAGCATATAACCCACATACCTGAGGACGTGTTGAGGTGAGCATCACTACTCGACCTGATGACCTTGCCGTTGACATGCTCGTACTCTGTGTCCTCCTCCTGCAAGTTTTGAGCTTCTGTCCTGGGAGGTGCCAGTCGGTTTGAGATCCCAGTTTCTGTGTCACCAGCCTGATTCTGCTGTTGCTGAGTGGAAACACATCAGAATATCTCCTTTCATTAGAGTCCAACTCAATGCACATATATGCTCAGTGATAAAATCATGTCTTGTAGTTACCTGGATTTGTGTGGATGTAGAGTGCAGGCCAGATGGCAGGAAATCCTCGTCATCCTCATCGTCGATGTCCCAAGCATCGTTGGTGCTGCGGGCAAACTCGTGGAAGCTAGAGGCCTTTTTAGACTTGTGATTGTTGAACTTGGGCTTTGTGTCTTTGGGAAAACTGCAACAGGACCGATTTGACAGATCAAAAAGACAGAAAAAGAGAGCAAAAGGCAGAACAATTGGAGAATTTAATGGTGTCACTCGTGGCAGCATTGGTAGCCAATATACACAGAACTTTAGGAGATGATATTGACCAAAGGAACAAAAAGCGAAAACTAAAAATCCAACCAAAAACCACATAAAATCTCTACAATAGGTTTAACAATGTATATGTCAACACTGGGTCTCACTGGTACAGTATAGGCGCATGCGATCCACACATGTTCAAGTACTTGAAGCATGGAACAATGTGCTGCAAAACACGGTCGAAAAAGAGAGTGAAGCCAATAAACTGCACCCATGTAAGTAACACGTTTCCATGCAGTCCGGTCGGGTTTAGCACTTACGTGCGTCGCAATCGTGGGTCGAGAGGTGGATGCTGTGCTCCATACACTGGCTGTACACTGTAGAAGATGACATGTGAGATGCTGTCACCTCTGTGCAGAAAAACATATGCAGCTTCCAACTGTGTTTGACCTAGCTGGCTCATAGTCAGCAAATCTAATTGTCATTTATGAGTCAGAGGAAAGTTGGCAGACTAATGTCCTATCCTTGAACAGGTTGCTCTTCTTACACATTTGTCACAGTATGTAGCTCAATCCCCTTGAAATCAGCTCACTTATTACACAACCAACGAGGGATCACAGAAGAGAAAGTAACAAAGTTGGAAATGGCTATGGCTGCCATAGACACTGTGCTCTGCATACATAAGTAGTATACAAATGAAAAGGAGAGGTTGTCTGCACGCTCAAATTTGCGAACTCCACCAAAAAACTTTTGATTGGATTGCCATGTTGATGAAGGTTCTCAGTTATCCAGGTCATGGTAATTCTAAGTGCTGTATCGTAGACAACTGGACTTTTCTGCAGTTTCTAGAAGACATTTCACCTCTCATCCAAGAGGCTTCTTCAGTTCTAACTAACTGGAGGCGAGGTGCAGGCTTTTAACTCTGTGTGGGAGAGTCCTTACAGAGTCATTAAGGTCACGTGTCTTGTCAGGCAAACATCAATGTGAACAAAAATAGGGCTATACAGACAAGAAGCGACAACTCCATATACTTTATAAGTACTGGTGTGATGCTCGCTAATAAGAGAATGCAACAAAAGTGGGCCCATAGGTAGGAAATAAGGTAAATGATGAGTGGATCTCAATTCAATTCAAAATACTTTATGTGTCCCCAGGGGGCAATTAAAGGCACGTGATCTGCAGGTGATTACACCATGTATAGGCTAACTGTTGCCTTTGTGAGGCTGGCTTTAAGACTTGCACTTACGGGTGAAGTCACACTGGGTGCAGCTACTACAGTCCCTGACAAAAGTCTTGTCACTTATCCATTTTGTAGAAACAACAGCTTAGAACCTGACTTTTAATTAATCAATTGGTTTTAGAAATGGCTCATATAAAAGCTAACACTCTCCCAAATTATGTTTAATGTACTAAAATAAATTTGCTTCACTGAAGAAGGATTGATCATTTAATGAACACAGAAAGGTCAGATTTTGCAAAGACAAAAGTCTTTTCACCTTGTCATATGATGCACCCAATCCTAGATCACAGCCTCACCTGTGATCAATAATTGATCAATCAATTAGTGGGTGTGTATAAAAAGAACCTAAGCACACCGGACCTGCAACTTGACCTCTGACAACATGCCTAAGATTCACCCTGAGACCAAAGTGTTAATTATCAAGAGGCTGAAGACCAGATCCACTGCTGAGGTGGCTGACACCTTCAATGTGTCTCAGCGTCAAGTACAAAGGATAAGAAAAAGATTTGAAGAGACTGGAAATGTTTTTGACAAGCCCAGGTCCGGCAGACCCCGCAAGACAACTGCTCGGGAGGACCGTTTGTTGGCTCGAAAATCCAAGGCCAGCCCCTTTTCCACTGCTGCAGAGCTCCACCAGGCCTGGTCACCTCAAGTCCCCGTGTCAACCAGGACAGTGAGCAGAATTCTGTCTCGAAATGGCCTCCATGGTCGAATCAGTGCCCAGAAACCAGCACTAAACAAAAGGCAATTAAAAAAACGTGTGGCATTTGCCAAGGCCCACAGCCTGCTAAAAGGATGGACGCTGGAAAAGTGGCAGAAGGTGGATTTCTCCGATGAATCTTCGGTTGAATTACATCACAGCCGGCGCAAATATTGCAGGAGACCTACTGGAGCCCGCATGGATCCGAGATTCACCCAGAAAACAGTTAAGTTTGGTGGCGGAAAAATCATGGTCTGGGGTTACATCCAGTATGGGGGTGTGCGAGAGATTTGCAGGGTGGAAGGCAATATCAATAGCCTAAAATATCAACAAGTATTAGCTACCTCTTACATTCCCAACCATAAAAGGGGTCAAGTTTTGCAGCAGGATGGTGCTCCATCGCATACTTCCATCTCTACATCAAAGTTCCTCAAGGCAAAGAAGATCAAGGTGCTCCAGGACTGGCCAGCCCAGTCACCAGACATGAACATCATTGAGCATGTCTGGGGTAGAATGAAAGAGGAAGCATGGAAGACGAAACCAAAGAATCTTGATGAACTCTGGGAGGCATGTAAGACTGCTTTCTTTGCTATTCATGATGACTTCATCAATAAATTGTATGATTCATTGCCGAACCGCATTGATGCAGTCCTTCAAGCTCATGGAAGTCATACAAGATATTAAATATGGATCTCACAGTATCACTACTTAATTTACTGATGTTATGCAACATGTTTTTGTATTTGAAGTCAATTATTTGTTCAATTTTCACATTACTCTATGTAGGCGACAAAACTTTTGTCTTGCCAAAATCTGACCTTTCTGTGTTCATTAAATGATCAATCCTTCTTCAGTGAAGCAAATTTATTTTTGTACATTAAACATAATTTGGGAGAGTTTTAGCTTTCATATGAGCCATTTCTAAAACCAATGGATTAATTAAAAGTCAGGTTCTACGCTGTTGTTTCTACAAAATGGATAAGTGACAAGACTTTTGTCAGGGACTGTACATCTGTACTTTTCTTTGCTAGCTTCTTCAGTGGGTCAGTCTCAGTCTCAATAAGTCTCTTACCTATAGTATTAAAATTCACATTGTCCTGCCGACAAGAAACAATGTGTTTATTCTGATTAACACTGCATTTCTCTAATTTCTGTTTTCTGTTCCCACAAGCTGCAAGCTGTGTCACTCTCTCACTGTCCACTTTCTATAGCTTTCTCCTCCTCCTCTTATCTTATCTTTTCATTCAGGCTCCCTTCTGGTGGACCACAGATCCCTGGGAACACCTCTCTCTCCTGGCCCCTGCTGCCTCACATATTGACAGATCTGGATCGTCATACCCTGGGCTCTGCTGGAACATTGCTTTCCTCTGTTTTACTATCTCCTTATATCTGTATTTCTGTTAAATCTGTTGCCTCTTCATTCTGATGTTTTCTCTTTTACTGCTAATTATCTTGTGCCCTCTTCCAGGTCACCATGGTGGAGAGGAGGTTGTGTGGATTGGGCACCACTTGGCGATGCCTCGGCCTGATCAGTAATCCTCCTGGTTTCACACACTTTACATATATTATATAAATTGTATCAGATAATCTGTCAATGCAAATTGTAAATTGTGACTTTGTTGCTCTGTACATGCCACATCTATTGATTGTGTGTCCGTTCTGGGAGAGGGATCCTTCCTCTGTGGCTCTTCCTGAGGTTTCTTCCTTCTTTTTTCCCCTGTTATAAGGGTTTTTTTTTCTTAATATGGCGAGTTTTTCCTCACTCTAATCGAGGGTCTAAGGACAGAGGGTGTCGTTCACTGTACAGATTGTAAAGCCCACTGAGGCGATGTGATTGTGATTTTGGGCTATATAAATAAAATTGATTTGATTTTGATTTTCATGGAAGAGTGTTGATATCTGAGAATGGACAAGGGGTGGATGTAGAATCCTCAAACAAGAAGATCCCTGACATTGGCGGACTATTTAAAGACCAGTTTTGGGATCCCAGAAAATATGGTTTTACTTGGTATTTACTTGTCTTAATGATGTACCAGTGCTTTGGAATGATTTTGCAAAGCTTGAAACACAGTGGGGACTATGTTGTGAAACACAAACAGCTTCACATTCTGCCTTCCACTTACAGATAACAGCTCAGTTCCTCCCTTTTATTAAATAACCCTTACTCTGTCGAATCTAGATTGGGCAGTTTAATGTGTATTGAACAAAACTAGAGGACAGCTTGAACAGCTGCCGTGTTTGTCACCCCCGTGGTGGACAGTACATTCAGCGGGTGTGACAATCTTAATACTCAGCTTCTTTCCAACTCTCTGGTGACTTAAAGCAGACACAGTCAGGAGCTGTAGGATGGGATGTGGGCCAGACCCACAATTGCTAACAATGCTCCTTTCCATCATAGATATCCAAGAGCAGCAGCCTCCTTCACGCCATTCAAACTTTTAGACTTTTAGAAAAACCCAAAACAGTTACTGGATTAAGTGATGCATGCTCATTCAAATTTCACTTCTAATTGTGATTACACAATGTGGGAATTGAATTAAGTATGCATATCTTGATCTGTGTTAACAGCACAAATCTGATATTGGTTACAATCTTGGAATCAAAGGATTGGAGTCCACACGTACATGGGCATTTTTGAAAATGGTGTCTTAACACAAAAACGAGAATTTTAGCACCTTCTCAGATATAATCTTCATCCAGAGTAAAACACCTGAAATGTGTATCACATAACCATTCACGTACACTGGGCATGCGGGTGCAGGTGTATATTTTGGGGGACTTTGTTCAGATTGTTCATCACCAGGTGATTAATGACATACAGTGATCTTGAATACCTAGGCTACAAAAAAAACATGAAATTGTATTTTTTATTTTTACTAATGTATGTAGGCTCTATAGAGGGTGATTAAAATAACACGGAACATCAACCATATGGCCAGATTACCCATCCATAACCACAATGATGGTCTAACATTAAATCTAATATCACTGTTTATCTAAAATTTTGTGGTGCAAATTCCAGTCATGATAAGCATTTGTTCAAAGTAGCAGGAAAATGTTGTGAATATCACCAATCAACAAACAGAACACTTCTAGCATGTAGATTTGTCAAACTGTGGCCTCTCACACCTGAGGCTAAAAGATGTCAGCATAATTCATTTCATTTGTATGAATAAACTGACAATAAGCCTGGTGGCTGACAACAGGGCCTGCTGATTATCTGACTGTTCCAAAGTCTCTTGTTTACTTCAGACTTGTTTTATCAGGAGCGGCTCAAGGACAGGCAGCAAGGCTAGCTGCTTGCTTTCCTGTTCAAATATATGTTTGTATTTGTGTTTCCAGCCTTCCATCCACTACAGTTTAAGATCAGTATGTGTGACAAAGTCAGCAACGCCCTTTCCTTAGAGTTTCTCTTGTCAGGGCAGGAAACCCACTCAGAGTCTTCACAGTCATAAAGACATGCAGGCCAATAAAGACACGTAAGCATGAATAGGTCATGTCTTATCAATGGAGTCTGATTAGTTTCCATTTTCCACAAAAGTGTGAGGAGTGAGGAGAATAAAAGAAAAGAGTATGGCAATGCCTGCAGGTCCTCAGTGCTCATTTTAATCCATTGCCATGATGCCTATTGAGCAAGCTCTACAGGCTGGGAATAGTCTAACCCAAGTTTGCTCCTCCTATATATTACCATTACACTCAAGTCACAGTAAGACTCTGCCCTGGCAATGCTTAAAAAAAACAGCGAATAGGACATAGGTAGCCACCAATATTATGTGTTTATAGGCCTTGGGGAGTACTACTACATGTGTGGAAAAAGTAGTGTAAAGCCTTCTGTGGCTCTGGAGGAAGCTGCAAGCAATCTGATAAATTCCCCCTCGTGATATCACTCAAGTTGCATTGTGGGTAATGTGGGTGCCAGCTTTTGAAAAGAAATCCACTGTTCCAGCATTGCACTCTATAACTGTGCTGAACTCATTCTGGACAGTTTAAAAACAAATGATCAAAAGAGATAGCACCTTTTTTATTCCACACACTCTTCTTCCTTTTCAAAACATATTTTAATGAGTTAAATTAGTTGAATTCATCTATAATCTTAAAATACTCTTCTACCCATCTGGATGAAAAAAATTGTGTCTGCTACATAACAAGAGATATTTTGAACCCATTTACAGTCCAGACAAACATTGCAGCTGGAAATGAAACATTTACATTTGTTTACACAATATGATCCAAAATAGAACAAAGAAAAATACTGTATGTATGTATATAGAAATATGAATTCTATTTGTCTCTATGTTACCTTGTATTATTTCATATTTTCTTCTAAAAAAACAACACATTCATATATTCCACATTAAATTTATGGAAAAATCTTTTTTGTTGTAGAGAGGATTGGAATATTTCTTAATTCAAAGAGGGAGGACTTTATAAATGCTTTCACAACAGAATAAAGTCTTGTTAAATGATCTTATGGGTTTTGCCATGTATTTCTTTTTAAGAGAAACAAATGCTTACTGACGCTGTGACTCAAATTGACTGAATGGTTACACATGAGAGCCACAAACTGGGGCTACATTGTTGTCTACATTAAAAGTGATGGTAAACATGCTTATACTACTTATACTACTTTATATATATATATATATATATATATATATATATATATATATATATATATATACATATATATGTATATATATATGTCTCTACTTTGCAGAGGTGGATAGTAACAAGTTACAATTTCCTCCGTTACATGGACATGAGTATCTTTTTTTTGCACCATGGCTAAAGTTACAGTACAGTCTTCTAATAGCTCCAGCAGCTAATATTACATAATACAGGACATCATAGAATTGAGCTGAAACTGAGCTAACAGACAGCAATAAGTGTGTCTGTTATGCTAATGCTAATATGTTTGATGTAAATGTATGTAATATACAACATAATATAATAGCCTGATGAAGAGAGACAGAAAAGTATAGAGACCAAATTATTCACAAACAAAAAAGACAAGCTAGGCTTCTTTTTTTCATGTGGAAATGACTGATGTGATCAGATGTCTCCATTAGATCAAAGTGAAGAAGTGACCACACCTGTATTTGAAAGATAATGACGAAACAACACAGCATTATTTCCTAGCTAGCATAAACAAGAAGGCCTGGGCGATATCCAGAATTTGATATCACTTATATTATATTGTCCCGCCAAATACTGCAATAGACTATATCATTGTCTTACAGCAAATATGACATTTGACCTATTACAAATCCCTTGGCCTGCCATGTTCATCCATTTTAAACCCGAAATATTACCAAACTGGCAGGCTGGCATACTTCTTTGAAACTTAGTCCTCCATGTCTGTATGTTTAAGCACTGTGTGCATGCTGCTACATCAGGCCGACTGACCTATAGTAACCTCTGCCAGCCCAGTCTCAATTACACCTGATGTGTGTCCGTCTGTGATGGAAACTGGGACTTTGGACATCTATGCTGGATTTATTAAAGTTTAAGGACATTGTAATATGTTCACACTTTACTTGTTGGCATGCACTAGATTTGCTGATTTGTTTGCCAAATCACAATATAATATAGTAGAAAACAAGCAAATGATGCAAAAACAAAACCTTATTGGTGTACTTAAGAGTGTGATAATACTAATGTAATATTAAGTGATACCAATTGAGAGATACAGGGGGAATATTGTCGTGCATTTTATTGCATTAAGGACATGATGGCTTGTCATTTCATCACAAATACAAAGAGGTGTATGTTCACTTTGTTACTTTTACCTGAGGAAGCCCAGATGTGGTTGAAATAATTCCAGTCAGTCCAGCTCATCTTTTGTTTACGTCTGTAGTTTACTCACTGCTGTAGACTCGTAACTTTTTCAGTAAGTAACTTTGTGCTCGAACTAAAGTGGTGACTTTGAGGAGTCCTCATTAAGACCGTGCAGTCTCCTTCACTCTCATCTCTCCCAGCAGCTACTCTACTGTTGAGTCACCACCTCTCAGCACAGACTGAGAAAGCATATGGCGTCCGATGCACGGACTGTGATAGCTGACACATAGACTGAGCGTAGAGAGGAAGAGACGGACGTGTGTCTGCCTCAGCTGGAGGCCATTATAAAGACACACCACCAGACACGGTGAGAGCTCACAACTGCTGGAGTAAATTAAGAGTCACAACCACAACACAGTCAACGAATGACTGTTCCTGAGGGAGCTATTTACAGTCACACTCTATACGCTAAAGTCAGCCAAAGAGCTCAATCTTGAGATACTCTCCCTACATATACTTCATCATGAGTTGATTTAAGCTAAAAGACGTTATTTTTCTAGTGTTTCTGTACGGACCGTTGTTAATAATCTAACAATACTTCACAGAACCAGTCTGAGACTTACGAAAGAAACGTAGTCCTGCTTTGTTTAGAAAGAGGAAAAGAAGTCACCAAAACTCACCTTCCAGGAACCTTTGCGTTTCTCCTCCAAAAATTGATCCTGTTCTCGGTGGCCATACTCGGACAACACAGCCCCTTTAGACTGACACCGTACCCGGCTGCTCGCACGAAGGAACCATGGAGAAACAGTTTCCGCGTTTCACTGGCTACAGCTCAGCCCTGCTTGGCTTCTTCTGGTCTGCCTCCTCACAAGTTTAAACGACTGGAAGATGTTCATATTTAGATTTCAAATGCGAAGATGTATGATGCGGAGTACTGGAAGCCGCCATCTTGGAGCACACCAACCAAAGCGTCTGATTGGCAAGTGGGTCAAACAGGTGCAGCGAAAGTGGCCAATAGGGGGAGAAGGTGGAGTTACGGTCGGGGATGCTCGCTCGCTGATCGGTTCATCGGTAAAGCTGTTGTGGGACTGCAACTGCAGCCTGCATGGTGTGTCCTCCGACAACAGAGGGACATGGGTTCAGACTCCAGTTGGGTTTACACCAAATTCTGTAACCAGCCTGACCGGTACGGGCAAGATGGCTCCAGTGCCAGTGCAAATGATTTCATTATTTTTTGCCACAGTCTGTATTTCAGAGCTGAAACCTTTGTCTACAGAACATGTGTTTGATTGATTACTCAAGCACAAATAAGCTGAATAATGAGCCTCATAGTATCTGACATATATTTTGTTGTAATATATAATCTGCACTCTTATCTAGCTGACCTTTTACCTTTACCTTTTTTTTCAAGGGGGGAAAAAAATCCAAAACACTTGACTTCAGTGTTTCAGTGAAAACGTCAGTAATGTATTGCATTAACTGGAGAAATCCAGACATACACTAGGTTAATCACTTAAAGGGACACTACATAGTTTTGGAGAAGAAATTCAAACTAAGAATTTTCATATTTAGAATATTAATGAGGTAATAACACAAACTCAGAGATATGTATTTTTACCATAACTGAATAAACAAGCTGTTCTCAGAGGAAAATAAGGGCACAGGACAAGTAAAAAAAAGTTTTGGGTTGTGAAATTGTGTTGTCCTTTAAGGTCAGTTTGCTTATTCAGTTTATTCAGTCATGAAAACAAAGAGAGTTAGTTTATTTAGTTTGTTTAGGCAGAAAAAAAATCAGCCAATGAAGATCTTTCTCTGCTCATTAACATTTCTTCACCAAAACTACAGACTGCTCCTTTAACTTTATAGAAAAGGACAGAAATTAAGATCTTCAGTAGCTGTTCAGTAACTGTTGCAAGCTACAAAACCATGAAGTGGCACACAAATCTGAATACTTCCTCTGCATTTTGATACTTTCATCTGATTTGATGCTAAGTCATACTTCTCTTTTTCCCCCAGATGCTGCATATAGATCCTCTGTCCACATGAGGGCAGGCTTTGTCTACTACAGTGAGAGAGCCTTGGTCAAAATGAAAGCAGAAGAACCACCTCGTGTTTACTGTAAATGTTTGCAAAGTGAGTTCTCTATTTATGCTGCTCATTACATATCAACAGCACAGCACAGAATGCCGCGTTTGCCTGAATGATTTGTAGTCTGTTAAATGAAATCATGACTCACATTTGATCATGAAAAAAGTCATTTTATTTGTATTATTGTTTATTTCATTTAAGGACCCCAGTGACTTACACAGAGCACTTTGGCATCCCTTTGCCTTATTCAAATGAAGGTAAATGAAGGTTTTGGAGACATGATTGTGTTTCATTTTACATGCTGGCATGCATTTGAATTTCAGGTGCTCTCCTGTGTCTGTTTGTTTAGGGAAATCACTGCAGCCTCCCCACCTGTCTTCACCTCTTCCAGCGTCCAACGAACTTCAACTGACAAAATCCAGGTGAGAGTTTATATTTGGGTTACTTGCTGGACTACTGTGGTATTTTTAAAGGCTGGGAACAAATGTGTGCTGTGGATCTGATGTCATTATGAATGTAGAATAGCTCCATTCACACATTTTCTGGGAATATCCATTTGTAATGACTTTTTTATTTTTATTTTGAACCTTGCCTAAAGTGGGTCTTGTGACACTTTGCCACTGCATTGCTTTTGGTGTGACCGGCACAGCTCATGGAGGAAAACAGTGTTGTGAAAGGAATATGCTGAGAGGAGATACACTTATAGAGTCACAAGGCAGGACAATGGAGTGCTGTGTGTAGGACTACTGGAGTTGCCTGGAGCACAACAGTTTGCCAAACGACACTCTACATTTAACAAACTTTTTCCTGCCTGACCACAATGGCTAGTTTTGTTATGTCTGTTAGATAGGAGACATTTTGTGTCTTAGTATAAACTAAGAAAAGCTTTCAATGCAAAAGTGATTTTAGTTTTAAATCCTAAAAGATCATTTTAATTCTATGTCTGAAGAGAACTGTTTTTATTTGTCAAAATGTATGATGTCCTTTTTCATGGCACATGCTCAGTGGAGTTTAAGCCAGAAGCTATATTTGGGTTTGTGTGACCCCCTTGTTTTGTTCTCCCTCTCACCCCTGAAAGGAGAGCATTGTGACTTGTACTCTTCCTGAATTAAGTGGCAACAAAACCACCGACAACATTCTTTAAGAAAAGAGGAACATTTTTCTTTTGTTGTCCTGTCATTCTGACGGGTGTTCAGCTCTACAGTTATTTTCAAAGTTTTCGGGAATTCACAGCTTGAATTAAGTATATAAAGGAAAGTTGCACTTAACTTTTTGAGGGACAAGTTTTTGAAGTCAGGTTCTAACTTGTAGGTGGAGTTTATTCAAAGCTTTTGTCAGAGGAGGTAAGTTTTTTACTTATGTAAACTTAACACAAGATAATTCAGTAACACTTTGTGCTAAATGAATATTTAATGAATAGTTTGAAACACACTATAATGTACTTATAAGTAGATATATTTAGTGTTTATTAATGTATGGTCAACAATTTTAACTTATGAACCTATGAACACATTTTTGCATTTTGTTTGTCACAGCTTCTACTGTACTGTAATTCATTATCTGTTTCTGCCCACAACAGTTATAGTTGTTGACAAATGAATATAAACACTTATATCTGCTTACAACGTTTACAACAATTATGGTGTGTTATAAACCCTTTATTAAAAGCTTCATGCTGCTTATAAATACTGCAAAGCACTTTTGCAGTATAAGTTTGTTTAACCACATTAGTCACATTGACAAGAACATTGTTTTGATGTTCTGAAAAATTGCGAACAGAACCATTTCTTGCATGGCAATGACTTTGTGTAATAGCAGACGACAAACGAAACCCTGATTTTTTTTAGTTTTGTCTCCAGACACATGGTGATGTATAGCCGAGTTGTTCATCTCAGGGTCAACAGGTCATCAATAGCTGTGCTCACTCGCTCTGACTGTGACCAGGCCATGAAGGAACGTGAACTCTCTGAGAAAGGTAAGACAGATGCCTTACTGTGAATTACATGCGATCATACAATGTTTTCTCCACTGTACAACTAGAATGTGCAGATCCATCTACAGAAATGATTCCTACATGCATCATCTGGCCCTTGTAAATTTCCCCGCTAAGTAGCTGAAGAAGTGTAACGAGCTTTATGGTAAAAAGAACACTGCCTGGGTATCTACCTCTTTGCCAGAAAAAGACTCTGCTTGTTTTCTGAAAGTATATCAGTAATTCACAGTTGTATGCATTCAGGGTTTTATATTTAAATAAGGTTTATCTTTACCTTTATGAGCATACATACTGTTCACAGTCACAATCAACTCATGGTGGATCAGGCTCATCCAGTAAAATGGTAAGCTGCTGCACTACGGAGTGAAGTTAGTGTCAATAGTTGTTTCAAATGCGCGTTTCATAATCCATCCACAGATTAAAAGATTCAAGACCATAAGGTGGCACTGTGAAATTCATTAGCACATCTTTGCTGACATAGAGGCTGTTCACACCTGGGATCAATACCCATGGACAGCTCTAGGTAAAGGTGTCAAAACCACCAAGACGTATTGAGGACGCATTTGAGATCCTATCTCTCAGACCTCAATTAGTGGCAGTCTGAGACCGCATGTGACCAAATGCTTTTAGCAGTGTGTATGCACATATGGCCCCATTGAAGGACCGCTTACTTAACTGATGATGTCATCTGTGAAACTATGAGAATTTCAGATTATTGCCTCTAGGTACAAAGTGGTATTACAGGACAGAATGGGCTGGGGTTTGTTGGTTAGCATGATAATTTCAGTAGACGTCTCTGCTACACAGTACATAAATGTCTTTGACAGAACGTCAACACTGTTGTTTCTTTACACTCTGTTGACAATGTTAGTTCATATTTTAAAATGTTTTAAACCACAATTCATGTCATTTTGTTATAAATTGCTTGTTTAAGTTGTGTAGTATTTATTTGTAAAAATGTTATACATTTATTTGGGCTGGGTGGGATTTTGTTTGTTGATATGAAGACACATTTGTGAATATTAAAATGTATTCCCAGCTATCATACACAGTTTAAACTTTAATTTTATTCGTGGATCATGAAAAAGGCATTTGTCACAAATATTGTAACAACTTTCTCTCCATATGTCACTGCTGCATTGACCCAACCCAGGTGTTACTGCAAGGTCACAGATGGCCGATGACGTTCTGGGTATCTAGCAGCTGACCCCAGATCAGAGTTAGTTTAGTGGTATTATACACCTCAGTGCCTTCCTACATTAATGCCTAGATGGCACTTTCTAACACAGTGTATCAATCTGTGAAGGGGAAAGCTGACCCAAGCTGTCCTTCAACATCACGTGCTATTACTTGTCAGTATTAGTGAAGAAAAACCAGAGAAAAACTTTTTTTGTGCTTCGTCTTTAAGAAGGTTCTTTAATATCATAATATCTTTTATAGTGCCATTGTCAAAAAAACTTCCAGTAATTATTAATTCTGTGTACTGCAATGACATAAATATATTTTGCATTGCATTGCTCTGAGTGGAAATGAGTGAAAATCATTCTGCCTTTGCTTCTTCACTTATAATATGCATTATATTATGTTTTTCAACAGTAGTTGTGTGTGTTTGCTGGGCCATTATACAGAGGAGGTTCTTTGGCAGTGTTAGAAGAAAGTGTATCCGTGAAGATATGTAGCAGAGGGGTGTGTGTGGGGAAAAACAAGAGTTAATGTATGTGTATTTTATCCATGCAGTAGGTTTGCATGAATCTACATATATTTTGTATTTGTGCTATACTGAGAGATAAAGGAAGAGGAGAGGGTATAGCATATGTTTTGTGTTTTGCACTTATCGTAAAACAACTCTCAGACAAAGTGTGACAGTGTTTACTGCTGCTGTGCTTTTAGCAAATATCCATCTTTACCTCTGTGTCATTATCACTGCACTTATTATGGATTCACAAACAACACTCACTCACACACACACACACACACACACACACACATAGTAAACCGCCCCCTATACTCATTCCAATTGACACACTCGGTTTAGCTTTGCGAGAGATTGTGAGTTTGCATGTGCATCTGAGAGTGTGTGCACGTTCCCCTTTGTGTGTGATTGTGTGTGTGTGCCTAGTAGACTGAGTTATGTGCGTGAATGGAGTGAATGGTATTTGACCATGTGCATTGTGTTTTATGAGATGAGCAGGCTTTAATGACTCTGTCACCAGTAAATGGGCTCTGATTTGTAGCACAGCTGTCGCTCCACACTCTGATCAACTCTGGCCTTCTGGAGACACACGCACGCAGGCATGCACGCACACACACACACGCACACACACACACGCACACACACACACGCACACACACACACACACACACACACACACACACACACACACACACACACACACACACACACACAGAGTTTGCAAATATTCAGCACACACCCCACAACTAAACATGCGTATTAAACCATACATGCTCACAGTGCAGTTCATGTAGATTGGGATTCTGGCACAAACAGTCTCATTAACATGTGTTGTCGATACAGAAAGTAATTGCAATCTGAAGTCTAATCAGAGCAAAATTACAGCTGTTCAGATGCAGGCTGCAGTCAGACATTAGATCTCATATCCAATCAATGCACCTATTCCTCAGAGATACCACAGATCTATACCGTGCTATTGGTAATATGGCTCTGGTCCCATTTTTGTGGAGACAGTGCAGATGTAGTTATGTTATTCATTAACACGTTGTGCAGATGTTACAAGAAGGCCATGTGGTGTTGGTGGAGTTCCTTGTGAACCAAAGAACCAATGTCTCCATGTTTCCAAGCATCATGCCTTCGCTCCTCCTGTGCACTCAAGGAATCAATAACATATCACAACAGTGAAGCATTGTAATCTTGGTAATAATATCTCTGCCTGGTGCAATTGTAGTTTCCCTGTACGCCTGTTTGGCTAATCAAGAACTTTTACAAAAGAGAATTTCTTAGATGAGCTGAATTTAGTATTGAGATTAGAGATCAGGTTAGACATGACAGTACTGATGTGTATGATAATAAGGGGAATTTAGTTGTGTTCTTCAACATGGACTGCCAAGGGTTTCTCAGACAGAGGGAAGTTCAGCCTGGTACAAACAATATTATTCAACAGAAGAAGTTTTCTACGTCCTCCTTTGCCATAAGAGATTCAACATTTCATTCCAGATTTATTTTGCCAGTTAAGTTGCCACTTTGCCATAAAGTTGGTAAATTCATAAGAGCTAGATGGAGTAAGTCTGCATGAGATTTTTAAAAGGGGGAAAAAACAGCTGCACTGGCCTCTATGAGTAGAAAGTGTCTCTTTGACCTTTAACACCCACCATTACAGCTGGGTTTGGCCTGGTGTGGTCTGTTGTAATTGTGATCACACCCAGGTGTTGTCATCATTAGTTTGCAGGACAAGCCAGATTATTAGACTGAATAAGTCTCTGGTATGCTGCTGTTAAGAAAAAGAATTCTACATTACATACATATTTTATTATATCCTGTCTGCCACAACACCTCACACCGCCAGTCTGTAATGCAGGCTTTCTGTTGAAAATCATACTGTGTAAAGTCTTAACCTCGAACATTTCACAAAACACATTTCACAAAAATGTAAATGTCCCTTGGAACTCTGAAAGCATGCTTGAAACAATTAGGACTGAGAGTGATTGTTGCACACAATAGATAGAAAATGCCATTGAACTGTTGGTAGGAACTAGGGGTCCAATCACAAACAAGAGATGTTGTCCCACCTTTTCCTGAAATGTTGTTTTGTTTTCTGAAATGTTTTCTGTGTTTTGACTCTCAGGGCCATCCTTAACTGAGATAACCCAAAAAACATTTTTAGGTTTTTTGTTTATCAGACTAAAGAAAGCTTCTCCTGGACCAAAGACATTATACAGTGTTCACAGACAGCATGATACAAGAAAACTAAAGTTGATGTTTATGACTTTGCTTTTATTGGGGAACATTTTAAAACATGTTTCACATCAGCTGAATTATAATTGTTTTACATGTTTGGTAGAATTGTTAATTTGGCTCTCTGTGGTCCCTGCTGAAGGCTGTGATGGAGTGTTGTTATAACTTCTCACCAGCAGATGCCACCATTGCAAAGTATTTACTGAGTTTCACAGGTTTGTAGTCCACAGTTCTTTAGGTTTGCTTTACAGCAGTCAGCCCTCTCCAAATGGTTGCATTGATCTATCCATCTGTCTTGTTTACTCTGCAGACTCGGGGCTTACTGACAGTGTAACAGGTGTGCCCTTTTGATTTCATGGAAATGTCACTGTAATCTTATGATGATGTGTATGAAGAGAAAGAGTGTGTGTATGTGTGTGTGTGTGTGTGAGAGAGAGAGAGAGCGCAAAGCAAGCCTGTACATTATCAAGTTTGAAATGATTTTCCATGTTATACTCTTTCCCAGTATCATGTCCTTTGTGTCTTTAACTCTCGTCTACTTCACCGCAGTGGCCATTCCACTCATGTATGCTGCACCTTGCTGACTTTAGTCTCATTATGAGGCCAAATGAATATGACGAGTTGTGACATTAGGCTACAGCTGGAACAAATGTGCCAGCCGCTTACTCTCCAGCCTGCCCAATTTCTTTCTCTCCGTTTCTCACTCACGTACACTAACATGTGCTCACTTATTTTTCATGGAAGGGCTTGGTGGGGTTGATGGGTTTGCAACAATATTGGAAATGTAGATGGGCCTGTGTTTTGAATTGGATTGCACGCTTTGATGCAGAGACAGATTGTAAACTGTGATTTTATTAAATCCTTCATTAGGATTCATCAGTGAGATTGGATCAGAAAAAGGTCACTGTGCAGATGCGCCCCCCACCTCTCTCGTCTTTGCTCTATCCCCCCTTATATATATCCTCCTCCCCTTTCTCTCTTGTTTACCCCCCACCCCCCCACCCCCGTGCCTCCACTCAGGAAAACATAAGGGACTTGCTCTCACCCAACATCTCTCCCTCATGCTCTCTTGCTCTCTCTCTTCCCTCTCTAGCAGTTGCCCGAAACAAATTTGCGATGAAAATGGGGAAAAATGATCATCATGGGCCTGCTAGAGAAACACAAGGTGAAAGTGACATTATCCCCCCAACCCTGGACCCCCCCCCACCCTCCTCACAGCCATCTAGGCTGGCGCCAGTGGGACGCCTGTGCCACAAATCATTTGTATACTCTCATTTCTGTGAGCTGCCCGCGATGTTGCTTACTGCTTAGCGAGCAGATGACTTTCAGAAAGAAGAGTGAATTGGGAGGGAGGGATGAAGAGATGGGGAGATGAGAAAAGAGGAGCAGGAGGAGGAGGGAGCATTGAGGGGGAGGTGTGGCAATTTGCCGGCGTGCGAGGACGTCTGTGGGAGTTGGATCTGAAATTGGGAGGGAAATTGTGTGTGCCATATGTCAAGTTCTGCAAAGGAGGATTTCATTGTGCACCTATATTGTGTGTGTGTGTGTGTGTGTGTGTGTGTGTACATGTATATGTGTGTTTATTTTCTGGTTCAGAATGAAGCATCTGGGTTGTTTATTGAATCACCTTCACCATTGTCTGCTCTCCCCGCTATTATCACTGAAAGAGCTGCAGCCCCCCCTAACAACATGGAAATGGGAAATGTGGCACACATATTGTCTGTAGCTACTGTTTGGTCATCTTTGTCTCTCTCACATGTATGCACACACACACACGCCCTTCCCCCAACCCTGCCTAGTGTGAGACATCATGATTCTTCTGGTACACTGAATACATTCTCCATGCAGTCTGAGCATTGGTTCATGCAGGCAAACATGTGACATTAGCAGGAAAAGAGTATTGTTTCACCTCTGCTACAGACACACACATACACTTGAATCCCCAGGTTCATAAAACAATCATAAACACACCTATAACAGCATGCATGCATATAACACGTTCACCTTCATGTGCACCAAAACATCCACTCTGCATGTGTGCCCCCCCATATGCACATCAACACACACCCAGATTCTTAAATAAATATGTGCATGCAAACTCATACACAGATATCAGCTTTCTGCATAAACACAAATATTTCACCTCCCTCTCATCCAACCACTCCCCTCCCTCACACACACACACGCACGCACGCACGCACGCACGCACGCACGCACGCACGCACGCACGCACGCACGCACGCACACACACACACACATACAAATAGTAAGGTTCATGTAGAGTAAATATAGAGCATAGACACTGTGGCACAGTGACCTGCAGAGGAACCCGCACACTTTGTCTGCTAGTTCCACAGGGGCCTGTGCTTTCAGGAAAGCTATGCAGTATTCATCGCTCAGTCACTGGGACATATGAGGCAGGATGTTAGTAACAGTAAACAGTGAAAGTGTGCTGCTCAGCAGGGCACTGTAACTGTTACACAATATGCACTAGATATGCTGTGTGCTTTTGTGTTTGCTGCATGATCTGTGAAGAGGAACAGCTTCCTTTCCCAAAGTGTGAATCATTTTGACATTTGAGGATTGAGATTCTGTTTTCCTTTTTCTGTTTTGATATGTCTATATAAACTGTTAGCCATGTGCTTGTGTGTATGTGTTTGTGTGACTGCCTGTTTCATGCTAGTGTGTGGCTGGATGTTCATGTTTCATGTGTTTATGTGTCTTCTTTACGCTCCACTGCTTGCTTTGAGAAATAGGTCAATTTCTAATTACCCTAAAGGCTGTCTGAGTATGGACTGTCTCAAACATACACACACATATAGAGAGGGTGCTCCCTGTGACCCACATTCATCAGATTCAACCCCATGGGGCATCCAGGGAGCTACAGGGGAGTCATGCCCCTAGCATGGTGCACAGTGGCAGGGTCTTGACTCTGAGATATGCAGCCCCTTCCATCCAGAGGAACAGCAGACTCCAAGTCTATTGTAGTACAATACTCACACACCCAAATGAACATGGAAATGTTTTCGGTCGTCCATCCTGCCCATGCTGGCTAGTAATTGATCTCTTCCTAATGTAAGTCAAAAATAAGAAATTGGGAACAAAATCCAGCATCCTTGCTCTGTGCACAAACAAATTCCAAGTTCAGCCAAAGTTGATTTGAGGCTTCAGCAGTCTGTGTTGGACAAATCAAGTAGATATTCTAAAGCAGGGCTGCCCAAAGTAGGCCCACCATGATGTTTGATTTGGCCCGCCAAATGTTTTGGGCAAAAAATAAAAATATACATAAAGATTAAATTTAAGTTTTAGTTACATTTTTGTGAGATAAAAAAGTTCTATAAATATGTAGGATTATTTTTCATAATCTGAACACGGTGGGCAGACTGACACTTACGCTCGGCGCACAGCGCAGCACAAGTGTCATTGTTAGTTTCAGACCGACGCAGTTGTTATTTTCACGCCCAGCGCCCATGTTGTGTAAATAGCAAATGTACCTGTGCCCACCTGTGCGCCCCTGGTTGTGTTGGTCTTTAAGTAAAGTGTGGTCAGGCGCACTGATGCCGGATTGCTATCCTGAGGCAGCAGAAAGCAACGGCATCATAGACCAACAAAAAGCTGGTCTAAGGTCAAAGGTGCAGTGTGTTTCCTGCTATTTAAAGAGTGCATTATTGAGACAGTAAGACGCGTCTACACAGGCGGGTTCACACCATTCATGTACTGCCCAAAACACACCCACACCACCACTTTGCGCCATGTGCCACACTTTGCGCCCAGATTTTCTACCGTTTAACTAGCAAAATGGACTTGGACACGCCCTAAATGCACTAGCGCGCTGCACTTTAGACCATGCACTATAGACCATCTAAATAAATATGGCCCTTAGTAAAGTTTTGCATCCCAACAATAAAACATCACAAATTTTATACTGAATAGAGAAAAAAAGGTGTGTTAGCATGCTAACATTTGCTAATTTGCGCTAAATACAAAGTGCAGCTGAGACTGATGGGAAAAATTGGTTTTGCAGGTATTTGGTCAGTATTGGACATTTTGACCTGTTCTAGCTAGTTCAGACCAGTTCAGGGGATCACAGAAGTTAATACAATTTAGAGCATCAGTGACATCAGTGAAGTGAGATGTCTGCACAGAGCCCAAGGGATACTAAGGGCGCATTCACACCAACAGCAGTTGGTGCGCACTAAACAGTCCATTCGAACCAAAAGCTCTTAGTTCGATTCGTTTTCGTCGGTGTGAAGGCATCAATCGCACTCGGGTGCGCACTAAATCAAGCGGACCGAGACCTCCAAAAAGGGGTGGTCTCGGTCCGCTTGATTCCGCACCAAATGCCAACCTTTGGTGCGGCCCCTCTGGTGAGAACACGAACCTGGACCAACTCAGGTATAAACGAAATGTATACACAGCATAACAGATTCTACAGCCTAGAAATCTAGACCCTAGCGGTCTGGCTTGTCAGGCTATAGCCTACCTTGTGGGTCTTTGGAAAGGTGCTTGTCTCATCATAACCATGACAGCACTTGTGAAAATAGTGCGTCTCCTCTCCCTGAAATGACGTGCTATACGTCTTCGGCGAATCCAGTACATCCACAGATTGTTCTCCAGCCGCAGCCGCGACTCATTCTGAAATTGGATATTTTGCCAGAAATGGCTGATATTGACAATAAAAAGCAAGGACCAGCGCAAGTAACAGTGTACGAACTTGTCGCTCCATTGTGAAAGTCCAAATTGGCGCTTATTTCTACCGGAAGATGATGAAACGTCATTCAGACCAATTTTGGTCTGTTTGCATGTGTGAACGCGGACCACACCGCAGTCTGTATGCTACAATGTAACAATTTTACTGCCTGGTGCGGACCAAATAATCGAACTAGCGGTGTGAAAGCGCCCTAAAAGACAACACCTATCCAGCCACAGTCTGTTCACCCTGCTGCCATCTGACAAGAGATACAGAAGTATCTGCTGCCATACCCCCAGACTACAGAGCAGCTTCATTCCTCAGGCTGAGACTGCTGAATTCATCAACACCCCGTTGCCTAAAATAGATGTAGCCGGACTCAAAGGACTCAATCATTATTTCCTTTTTTTAAACCCTTGTGTTTTAAAAAATCATGATAAATGTACCTTGTAACCTTGTAATATATCCTGAAGGGAAATGCTGTTGTTGACCTCCATGGCTATGGTGGCGCATGCAGATGCAGTAGCCAGAAGCTCCTTCAAATTTACATGCACAATCTGCATTTTTGTTTTTAACTAATTTTTTCGGCTTAATATTTTATTTGTATTACTAATGACAGAAATAAATGCATCAGCCTCAGGTATTGGATTAAGCGCAGTAGACTTTGAGATATCCCACTGCCCACGCCATCTTTCGACCATCCAACTGGACCTGGTGGACCGCCCCAAGAGGAGAGGTAGGGATCCAGGATAGCAGTCAGTCTAATCCTGTTTAGACTTAAGACTGCTCCTATGTCCAGTCAAAATAAATTACATGGATAATAGGGACTCAGGCTGGCTAAAAAACGGGAAATCAGGGACTGTCACAGGCCCACATCTTTACAGAGACCTGTCTCCACCAGAACATCCCGGATCAAGCTGTTGCACTTGATGGGCGGACGACATGCTAACAACGAGGATGTTTCCAGAGGCGCTGGATTCACTCCAGGACTCTATTTGTGAAAAAATTGGGGCGGTTATTCCGGACCTATGGACTGGTATTAAGTTAGAGATTGACATTGTGAGAAGTGAGGCAACACAGTGGAAAAGCTTAAATCAGCTTGTGATGAGTACCAAGAAAGGCAAACAGCAAGAAAGCAGGGCTAAGCGGTGATCCGTTTCCGAAGGGAAATTCCTCTTTTCTGCAAGGATGAGAGGCTGGGTTTGACAGCCTCTCCAGTCTGTGGTTTATCCAGGGCGGTTGAAGACCATGGCCTAGGTTAAGTTAGAGTCCAAACGTTTGTATGCTCCTTTTAGTAACTGAAAGCTTGTGCTTCCTTTGCCAATGTGTTACAGTGGGAATAAGCAAAGAAAAGTTGTGTGCTGTTACAAACTCCCTGACCTCATGGCAGTTTGCCAGAACTGCGGTTCATTCAGGTATGGCTCAGCCAATGGGAGAGAAGTTATCTGAATCTGGAAAAACCTCAACACCAGGACCTATGGCATTTGGGTGCACTTTCCTTTGTTTTCAAGCTTTGCTAGTGTGTGGAGACCGCATGTTTTTCACAAATTACATGCTGGCGTCTTTATTGCTAGGACCATGTGGTGAGGTCCCAACACGAACTTAAATTTCTTTATGCAACCCTGTGTTGTATAATGACAAAAAAATCACATTGAATCTTGAATAGGTACCAAATCTAGTGATAATCCATCTCATAGTTCTTTAGAAATTTCACTCAAAACCATAAATGAAGAGCAGTTAAGAGATTACCTGGGTCAGTAGCATGCTCCCTTTGGGAACCAAAAATTGTCTGTAGAAAATTTTGTGCAAATCTATCTGGATGTTGACATACCTATATACCTTATATACAGTTTTGAAATGCAGGGTCTCTCAAAAGTCCACTTAATGGAATTAAGGATGACCTGCGAGTCCACAGAAGAATTGCAGGTAATTGGGGTTGTAATTATTACTGGGGATCACAGACACATGTGCTGTGGACATGATTAAATCTCTGACCAGTGCAGGTAATATTGAAATCACTCCACCCCAACTAGAGAAATAAATCCTGTTTTAATAGAGTGCTGTAGTCATGAGTCCTAAACCCTAAAATCAGTTAGCATTTTTGGCCTTCAGGTTCTCTCGTCTGAGATTTTTGAATTGTTTTTTGCTTAAATGTCTGAAATAAGATATGTGGTTACCGCAGACTTAAATATCTTAAGCCTGTTATTTTGTTCTACAACATAAAGTACTTGAAATGTCACAATTTAATTATAAAGCATTCACGTGTCCGGCGGCGTATGCTAACAAGTGTCTAAATGAGACTACAGAGGTTGTCGGGGACATTAAACGTCATCACAGCGAACACGGAGACTCATCTACTCACTAGTCCGTCTTTACAGGCCCACTTTAGTTACACACTATTCTAACTCTGACTCTACAACTTGTACATTGATCAGTTTATAGAAAACCTGTATAGTATTTGTGTAGTAAGACGCTTAGTGGTGGTGACGTTTAAGTCATGTGACCGTGATGTCGTCTGTTTATAGCCTAACATTAGCTTTTTACTGCTAGAGATTTAATTTACGCTTCGAAAAACACAAACGTTGTGTTCATCTGTGAAGATTATCTTGACGAATAAAACGTGTACGTTTCATAAGCTTTGTTGTCACAGAGTTTATTTTCAGTGATATCCCAAAATCCAATTCGAAAATCCCATAGACTTTTTGTGGAGGGAACCAGGGTGATGCTACCTTCAGGGTTAGCCTACAATAATATGTCATCTCTACTGCTCTAAATGGATGAAATCATAGATACCGCAGCGACAGACTCAAGGGGATTTCCCTTTCATTTTCTGTTTGTCTTCTGATTTGCTTAGCTGAACAGCCAATTTATTTTTTATTTTTTTAACAGGGAATTTCAATCACTGTCAGACTTGGCCACCAATTCAACATGCTCAGTCGCCTAAAAGCTGCCACCAGGAGCCGACTTGTCCTAACAGTGCAGTATACAGGTATACAACAACAGCGTTGCCCTGGCGTAAAAGGGCCCTTACATGCCAGCATTAAAGATCCTGCCCTGCCGACTGCACCAAGGCCCCTGGCTTTTTAAGGCACAGTCAGCAAAACACTGAAACCTTTCTTCAACAAACAAATACACCACTGAAGCATAATGAGATCAATAACAAGTTATCTAAATGCAGTTTTACAGTAGGGAACACTAAGTTGTCTTTCAGACATGAAAGAGAAGAGGTGTTCTTGTTTGAACAGAGGCTTCTCTTTATGAAATGCAGATTCTGTGAAAAAGTATTCTTTCCAAACTTTCCCAAAGTCTCAGAGTCAAAAGTGACTTGAGACAAAGTTTGTTTATGTCCTCATTGTGGATGTGGAACGCATCTCCCACCAGCACATAGTGTTTTAACAGACGCTTTGTATGAGCTCAGGTGTCACACAAAGTTGTCTTGTTTTGCAACAGAGCGCCACTTGTGACAAACTGCAAACTTTTCAGTCAAGTTAGAGAATAGGCACTTTGATACTCAAATCTTTAGTTTGGTGCCTTCCTTTCTCAGACCAGGTGGGCACCATTGAGAGGGAAATTTCTTCTTGGAGGGTGTAAGTTTGGGTTGTAACTCATGAACGGGATGGCTTTGAAAACACAGGCTGCTGAGTGAGTGAGTTTTGTAGACACTGAGCTCCTTTGCGGTTGCATTCTTCAGCCCTCATGAATAATTCGGCAGCAGCGCTTGTCACTGTCGTTGTTGTTGTTGTTGTTGTCGGCTGTGGTGCCACTCCTGTCTGAGAGAGACGGAGGAGACAGAGGACTCTTTACACTTCAGTCTCCTCTGCACTTCCTCTTTCATTCACAGGGAGAGGAAGCAGCACGGCTGTGTCTTGAGTGTATATGAGGGAGAGAGAGGGAGAGAAATAGAGAGAAATCTTGTCTGCCTGTCTGGCATAATGGCCTGTTTGTGCCTCAGTAATGGTTTGAAGGAAGGAGGAGAGGCAGGCAAGAAAGAAGCAACAGAGGACCTAACTCTTTCCCGTTTTTATATCTGCATGTTTTCACTTTTTCAGCAGTTCTAACTTTTCAACATTTTTGGAAATACACTTCACTTTCTCATTTAGAGTGCGAGCAACAGCTGGTAAACTTAGCTGAACACAATGACTGGAAACGTGGAAATAGCTAGGTAACAAGATCTGCCTACCAGCACCTTCAAGGGCTGACAGACCAGGCGGACACTCAGCCATCGGCCAATGTCAGGGGTGACAGTGAGTGTCTGTAGACGTAGTTGTTGCGGTGTGTCCCACACCGTTGGCCCATTTTGGTCATTTTTGGTGGCTTTTTGGCCAATTGAGTTTGTAGAACTGGCAGTGGGGCCCGTTGGTGAGAGAAATCCCTCTGATTTGCTGTTCAGCTAAGCAAAGGGAAAGCCCCTTGAGCCTGTCGCTGTAGTAACCATGATTTTAACCATTCAGTGCAGTTTCTCGTTCTTTTTCCACCTCTGCCTCTTCTCCAGGGCCATTTGCAATTTTTTATCAGGCATATTCTTGATTAGAAGTGGCTGTATAAATGTCAAAAAATGCTGCTTTATCATAACAATGATTTATACTGCTACCTGGTGGGATGGAAAGTTATTTCCTCTCATGTGGCCCCAGAACTTACAAGCTAGTTGGGGTCGACTGTAGTCTTTGCAGTGTGTTCAAGTGCAGCTTTTTGGACAAGACACAGGCTACGCGAGGTGATGCAACAGTCAGTCTTCATTGTAGCTACTTCTTGCATGTCGGCTTGGTGTGTCTGGGCCCTCAAGCTTAATCTGTTCAAAAATGTTATGAAAATGACTACATTGGCAGTGCCAGATTAGCTGTTCCCCCCTTTTTCCACTCTTTAGCCCTTTTCACACAGATCAATCCGCAATATCGCTGCAATTAAACTTTGTTTGTTCACACTGAACAAACCATTCTATGTGTTTTTTTGTTTTTTTTGACAAAGATTTTTTGCTCTAAATGACATCATATAATCACCATCAGTAAATAGCGACCCTGTCTGGCCCCTTATTCGCAGAGAGGGATGCTGAAGTCTCGGTCGGGAGGACTGACTGTTGCAGTGATTTTTCCTTATTAAATTTTTTGATTTTTTTCTATATAGGTTGTCAGAGACAGTAACTACAACAAAACAATAGTGGAAGGCGACAAAGACATGGTGAGTTAAAGTTTTTTGCTTGAAATCGTATCACATAATCATCGCCAGCGGGAGCTGCCTGGCTCTGCTACCGCAGATAGACTCTGTTTTTCAGGCAGAAATGTGATGAAGAGTCAGTAGGACAGACAGGATGACAGAAGCTTTTCCACGTATCAATTCAGTATTTTTTATTTTTTAGAAGTTGCCAAAGACACGACCTGTTACCACATTACTGTTGTTTGGTCCTGTAACATTGCTTTGTGTGTTGAAGTGTGGGACATTTCTCTTTTATTTGATGAGTGAAGGATCTGTTTAGTTGTCAGACTGTGAACACCATCAGACCAACACACCCCTGTTACGTGCTGCCGGCTTTTCCATTCACAAAGAAGTTGTCTCACCTCTGTTGCGGCTCTGTAACACTGTCATAACACTGGTAACACTGTCACTGTCATTAGCGAATTTAAAATATGGTCATTTTTATATTTTGGCCTGGCAAGATATAGACACCCTCTTTATGCCACTGAAGCGATACAAGTTAAGCTATTCATCATTGTCAATAGTTGCAGAAGTAATAAATAACTTCAGTGAGGAGGATGTTCAGGGAAAGAAGGCTGCATACACTAGTGTTGTAGTACTCGAGATCGGTCTTGGTCTCGAAACAGGTCTCAAGACCATTTTTTGAGGTTCTTGGTCTTGTCTTGGAATCGAGGGCATTTTTACTCTGTCTTGTCTCGGTCTCGGACTGGGCGGACTCAGGTTTTTTGAACAAGACTGGTCAAGACCACCGCTGATAGGCTTTTTGTCCATGCCTTACTGATAAGAGTGAAAAAGGACCCTCTCAAAAACAGCTAATAACTTCAAATCATTGGTAGTGTGTAGATTTCCCCCAGCTAAAAAAAAAGAAAACTCACATTTTTATGTTTTGTTATGATTTTCCTTTGTATATGGTCTTGGTCTTGTCTCGGTCTCGACCTCCAAATGACTTGGCCTTGTCTCGGTCTCAGTACTCTCTGGTCTCGGTAATGTCTTGGTCTCGGTTGGTGCGGTCTTGACCATGGGCGTAGGTTTCTATATAGATGGTCGTGACATGTCACAACCAATGTTAGAGGATTGCAAAATAGTCACTACCAATATTTGTCTGCTGCTGAGCCAGTAGTAACGTTAGTGAGTGGTAGTAGTGAGCATCTTCCAAACTGTGTCCGCTACTTGAAATGGATAAGAGGAAGAAACAGCTGAGAAACAGCGATTAAAAAGTTGAAGTCTCTGGAGGTGGAGGCTGCTAAATGTGCGAAGTTGACGGAGCTTTTTGGTGCCGGGACCAGTGACACCGACCCGCCAGCAGCCACAGGTGCTGCTGCGCCGGGAGACGAGGGAGGAGGACCTGACGATGATGAGCGAGTGGAGGCAGACAGGGTCAGTAACGTCAGCCTGGGGCTGGCTCGGCTAAATGTTTGAGACATGTCCAAAACAAAGTAAAAAAACGTTTTTACATTGAATGTGATGCGACCTCACTAACATACTGATGAATGCAGCTGCCGCTAATGCTAACGTAGCTGCCGCTAATGCTAACGTAGCTCCTCAGGGACTGAAGTCGTTATTTTCTAACTTTGACAATCTAACATGTGGCAGCACATCAGCCCAGAGTTAAAGGGCTGTGACTGTTGGTAGTTGTGGTTGATTTTGTTCAAATACGCCGAATTGTGATATTATGGGTTATTATTGTTCAGATGATTTAGCTAAGCTAGCTAACAGATGCTAACGTCAGCGGTCTCTTGTTGCCATAGCAACAGTAAACATTCACGTGGCCTGATGAGCTGTAAACAGAGATACAAAACACAAGTAAACCTGTAGGAAATAATAAATTTAATTTGCAATATTTACCATTGAATTTATTGTAATCTTTCAATTCATTTATTGTTTACTGAGGTGATAACTATCTAATAGGTATAATTTGTGTGTAAATGTGTTACTTTTACTGTAGTTTTCAAATGGCTGTGTATAGTGTTAGTGTATAGTCTTGAGCATTTTCAGGTCACAAAGATCTGGCTTTTTTGCATTGGGAAACACTAGTAAAGTGTCCTAATGAAAACACGACAAAGCCATTTGACTACCTTGTTCATAAATGATGGTGTCAGGACTTTTTTTTATGACACACACACTTTCATTGATAGGAATACTTGGTTTTGAGGAATGACCTCTATTTTGAGCATGTGACATGCTTTTGCAGGTTATCAACAAGGTTTTGCAGTTTGTACTAATTGTTTTGAGAAATGCACCAACTGTTGTGCAAATGTAAGTAATGATGTGAGAAAAACTCCACCCCGTCTCTGGTTTTGGGTTCTTCCCGTTAGTCTCGTCCCACCCCTGGTCATAACATAACTTCTGTTGTGATTTGACACTATAATGAACAAAGATTGATTGGTTGATTGCTATAGCTGTCAGTTTTAGTCCTTGAGTTCATAGCTACGTGCTTTATTTGTTAACTGCTATCAAGGAATATGACTCTCCTTTGTAGTATGTGTGAGAAAGGACGCCACAAGATTTGTGGACTTCTTCGTGGTGTCCGCTGATAATATAGTGGGCTGGTCTGGACAGAAAATGCCAGAGCTGAATTTTTGTCCCAGTCCACCCCTGGTAATGTCACTACCAAAGCTGAGACCAAACCTACGCCCTTGGTCTTGACTACAACACTAGCATACACACTTACTCTACATTCGCAGATACACTAAACTGCTGCTGCTCGTTGCTGAGAGTGTAGCTTTTATGAGGCCAAGACTGGACTGTTGGAGGAGACATGAACACCTGTGTGTGATTCATTTATGATTTCCATGAATGCAGCTTTCTATTTCCTCCTTTCTCTGGCTTGCTTGTACATGAGGGATGCGTCAATTCTGCTTTTTTTCTGACTTCTGGGTGAAGTTCATTTTAAACCCCTTTCTAGCATTTATAGTTTACAACCAGTGTTGGGCAAGTTACTTTCAAAGTGCAATATATTACATATTGCTAGTTACCTTAATATTAAAGTAATATATTACATTACAATATTACTCTCTGCGTAGAGTAATATATTACTTATTACACTACTTTTAAGTTACTTTCAAAAAATGCCCAAATAACCTATATAGAACAATTAAATAGCCTAGATCTTTTTAAATATAGGAATGTCCTTGGACACAGGGATGAGCAGGCAGACAAAGGATCAAAGTCTGATATGTAATGAGATAGGAATAAATATTTATAATTGTAGGCTTAGTCATATGAAACACAATAGATCTATACCTTCTATAATGTAGCCTATAATGACATGATGAGACAAAAATCTCTTTTTCTATGCCTTTTTATTTTAATCCACAGAACAAGGAATGCATGGACATATAAGATTAAAGAATGTAGATTAAAGTGCGCTCAGAGGATCAGGCTTCATCATTAGGCTCATTTCAGTCACACAGAGACCGAACAAAGAACTTATAGGCTCTGCTGTATTAAACACACAGAGCCTATATTAACATGATCATGTTGGTGTGGATGGGTTCTTAAAAAAACAACAATAAACGCTTCACATTGGTCGGTAACGTGGATTGTAATGCGTTGCATGACATTACTGTAGTAATATATTACTGAAATATTAATGGTAATGTGTTGTTACTCCATTACTGCTAAAAGTAACTTACTTTTGTAACGCGTTACTCCCAACACTGTTTACAACACACACATTTTTAAAAAATAAACAATATTTTGAGTGTTTATTCATTTTTTGTCAACAAGTAACTCATCGTATGAAACATCCATAACTGGTGTATTAACAGCTAATAAATAATTGTGAACATGGTATACTGTAACTGCAATCATATTTATGCTATATGAATATACACACAAACAAATCCTTAGAGTGTGTTAAAAAGCATGTACTAACACAAAATCACAAAAATCACTCTTACTAAATAAATACATTTCGAAATTTGGTTCACAAATATTAAACTGGCTATCAATTCTTATTTTCTATACTCTATTTTTGGGTCAAATTTCAATATAAAGAAGTAAAAATTTAGATACTGATATATCAGCTGACGTACACTCATTATTTGCAATGATAAGGCCACTGTGCTTATCAAACACTCATGTCAAAGATAGGTTACAGTGCAGTAAACCAGAATTTAATAATTGTAAATTGCCTTGGTCATTTTATGGATTTAAATTATTATTATTTTTTTTCATATTGGCTTATATCAGATACCATAACAAGGTAACAAGATCATTTATTTGTCATTATACAACACAGGGCCACATAACCAAAATGAGAGTTTGTAGGCCCTTCGTGCTACACAAACATTATGTTATGTAACATTATTTATATACTGCACATATATACATGAACACATTCCTACCAAGGAAATAACTCAGTAATGCATTTTTTTAAATGTGAGTTGGGGGGATTGTAAAGAGTAGCAACAAGATGGTGTCCATCAACTTTGACTGCGTGTGAGCACAAAGCATCAATGACGTCTGTTTTGGGTCAGGTCAAACATTGTGGATCTCTACTACAGAGTATCAAATAAAAGTTTTTTCTTCTTGAAAAAATTACAATTGTAAAAACCTGATTTTGCTTTGCCGTTATGGGTTGTAATCTATAAGTTAAATTTATAATAAAATAAAGTGTGCAAAAGCAGAGAGGTCTATATAGTTTGTATTATAATACACATGTTATAATGTAGTGACTGCGGGTTGCTTCAGTGCAGTATAATGTGTGGTTGCAGTCAGGGGGAACCCCTTAATACTCTCGCCCATCTCACTCACTCACTCACTCACTCACTCACTCACTCACTCACTCACAAACACACACACACACACACACACACACACACACACACACACACACACACACACACACACACACACACACACACACACACACACACACACACTCAATAAGTACACATCTAAAATAAAGTAAACACAATGCAGGGCAAAATGATTGTGAAAAGAGAGGGGCAATGGAAGGTGTATGTGTTAGGGACGGAGGGGGGGGGGCATCTATTTGCATGTAAATAGCCAAGTGCGCCAGTCCTCTGCTGCGGCTATGACAAAGAGCATTCATGGATTGCCTGGGCTTGTTTGTCATCCATCAGTGAGAGGAGAGTGGCAGTCAGAGTGGTCTACAGAAACAACATGAGACAGAGAGAGAGAGAGAGAGAGAGAGAGAAAGAGAAAGAGAGAGAGAGAGAAAGACAGAGAGCGATAGAGAGAGAGAGAGACAGAGAGAGTTGGCAAATGGCTTCTCCATCTTCAACATCAACTCACTCACTCACTCGCTCCACTATGCCTTCCCACCATCCCTATCTTCCCCATCTCTCGACGCACTTTGCCTTCCTACTTATGCTATTTCCCATAACTCTGTTCAACACCCCCTCCTCCCCTTTTCTCTTTCTGTCTCTTCTTCGATTTCCCTGGTGGACTCTTACAGTAAACTGCCTGCATAATTTAAATGCAGTGCCTTCCTTTTCAAATGGATGGTGTGCAGGACAGGAGGAGGGATCAGATAAAAAAGGGGAGAAATGAGGGGAAGCAATAAATCCCATTATCACATACTGTATATTGAAAAGGTTTAGAGCCCAGACTTTATGCATAAGGCCTAATCAGCCAAATGCGCCAACTTAGATCATGTTGTCAAACCCACAGAAGAATTTTGAAGGCCTTGCTTGGGTGTAAAGTTTGTTCATTCTTTTGTGTTGTATGCATTTGTTTACATGTTAATCTGTGCAAGATCTGTTGCCCTGTGTTTATCCATTTCAATTTGTGTGTGTGTGCGTGTGTGTGTGCAACCAAGCCTTACAGTGATGTGTTGCCTTGGCTTCCTCTCCAAACTGATCACATGCCTTAAAAAGCCTTCCACACACTCTTTATTTTGTATTAAACTAAATAGTTTGAATGAGCAACTACTGAACTGAAGACTGAGCTGAACATGGCGGGGGTATGAGTGGTGATGCGTTCACTTACTGTTGTCTGTACTGAAATGTATTTGAATTGATGCGTTCATTAAATGATTTGAACCAACAAATGATTTATAACTTACACCTCTAGTGTTTGAGCAACAGTGTTTTATTAGAGTTAAGTCTTATTGTCACCAGTAGTCCACAGCATGATTTCCTATTACTCTTTCTGGCCTTCCGCCTATGTGGTTGTTTCTGACATAGGCTAGTTTCAAGGATAAATTTTAGGCTAAAAACGAGTTTTAACAGGTTCGGTCAAAAATATAGAAATGATGTTCTCTACCTGGATGTTACTCCAGTTCTGTGCATGCATCACCATAGATAGAAAATATACGTATGTATTTTTTAGTTTTATATGTGTGTATAGAACGATGCATTTTAATAGTCATATACACTGTACATGTCTGTCATAAAGGTAAACAGGCAAGCTGTAACCATTGTAATAACTGTGTAACGGGTTAATACAAACTCGGTGCCTCAGTTTACATTAACTGCGTCGATGTAAACAGAATGCCTGTTGAGTTTGGGTCGGGCTCGGTCACTACTTTCTGAGACTCGGTCGGGTTCAGATGGAAAATGCGGTCTGAGCCACACTCTAGACCAATCACTTGGGGATGCCTTTTCCAATTGGGGACAAAAGCCACATCCCCCATTTTGTGTGTCAGTGGCTGAGGTTAGGGTTAGGGCAAGGTTTGCTTTTGGTTAGGGTTTTTTTAAATCCGGTAAACCCTCAAAAAATTGGCCATTGAGTCCTTTCTCATTGGATGTAGCAGGGAGTGAGACATCTCGCTTTTTTCTCATCTCTGTTAAGAGTTGCACATGTACAGTACTGATCAGGCAGCTGGCAAGGTTCGGCAGTGACATGAAGGCCAATGACATTGTAACGGCAGTTACTTTAAAGTATCTTTAACTTCAGTCTCTCTTTCGAACTCAGTGTTGACTGAATGATGTTAAAGTGCTGCTTGAACAGAGACGGATGGAAAAGTATTAACAAGCCAGCGGCCTAACTTCAACACGTCATAGAATAGCAATGCAAATTAGTGTGTCGACCTGGGTGTCATGTCTTCATTGAGCTGATAAACAACGAGACTACTGCAGAGTCATTTCACATGGGAGAGCATGTACACATTCACATTAGAGACAAAAGCCAGATGTTAGTGGGTTTTTTGCCCAGTGTAATAGAGTTATAAGTCTAATGTCCCCAAAAGTGTGTGTGTGTGTGTGTGTAGTCAGCGACCCTTCTCCCATTATTGATGTAGATCTCCTATCTTGTCTCTTTGCATCTGTTTCTCTTTGATGTAAACACTGCCTGTCAATAACGCATTAAGCAAATGACGAGGACTTTGCCATTGACTGTAAATAACTGGATTCTCTTGTTTTATCTCTCTGAAGTGCATTAGCTACTGTTGCATCAGTCTTTTTGTTGTTTTGATCATTTCACTCTAGGTTTTTTCCCTCCGTTATCACTGCATTGTATTAGTGCAGGATCATTCATTTTCTTCTCAAAATGTGATTTAGTCCCTTGAGGTCTAATTAGCCTTGTTGCAAATGCAGGGCTGAAACAGGCATAGCCAGAGTTTACTCATTGTTTTTGCCACAGACTTTTCCTGCAGAACAATGTTTCTGCCTTGCCATATCTTGTTGCCAAAGGAGACAGCTTATCACTAAAACCTTGTTCTGTAAGTCAACAATGACTTAAACCTGCAGGTAGAAAAACATCCAAGACATTTTCAAGACTGTTTAGACTTACATTAGGCCTGAGCAACTTGTAGATATAAATCCTGATGTGTTAGCAGATTGTCAATTTTCAACACAAACAGGTAGATGCTGACTGAGTTGGATCCTCTTTTTCGACATGGAATACATAACATTGCTGTCTTCATGTTAAAGTTATGGCAGCAAAGATGTCCTTTTGGCGGGCATGACAAGCATCTACAGAAAGAGATGCAGTGCTTGTGTGACATTTGGCAGTTCTCACAGACTGCATCGGTCTTGGTTTTTTAAACTTATTTTGTGGTTGAAGTCTAAATTAATTACCATCATGAGCGGAAGTTCTGCTGGCTCTTTATTAATGACTAACAGTGCACAAGTATAGAATGAAATTAAAGGTGCTCTCGGGTTTTTATGTCCACTAGTAGTGTTATTGGGCAAAGTTTTATACAAGTAGATCTCTATTTTGATGATATTGCACACATGCACAAGGATTCACTTGCACGCATATGAATTATGGCTACAAACACCATGGTGAAGTCTGCGTATGACACGGCAGTTGTGGGGTTGATCTCCTGCAGCGATGAGACTCCCACGGGGAGAAGATAACAGCCCTTGAACAGTGGTGCCAGGACAACCACCTCTTCCTGAACGTCTCCATGACCAAGGAGGTCATTCTGGATTATAGGAGGGGGGGAGCAGACACTCCCCAATAACCATAAACAGCGCGGGGGTCGACAGGGTGGATAGTTTCAAATACCTGGGAGTTAACATCCATGAGGACCTGTACAGTGGCCGATGGGTGCAAATCACAACAGCAAATCTGAACGTCAAGTTAAAAAAACACAACAGCAAGAGAGAAAACACAATTGCAAGTTGGAAACCATGATTGCAAATTCACAAAACACAACGACATTAACCAGAAACCACATCAGAATTTTGTCAACCAGCAAGGGCGGGACTTTTACTTGTTGAATCTGATAGGTTATTGACACTGATCTACCCAGTTATTGACACCGAAATGTGCGGTCTGACCAGAAATGATACAGAAGGAGAAGCATACTGCAAGAAGCCTCGCCGCCGCACATCCTCACCAGTAAGTTTGTGTTTGTTGCTGCTGTGTGTAAATGTACTTGATGGACAGGCATTGGAAGTAACTACACAGCTACATGTGAAAGTAGAATCATCAAACTGCAGGATTTATTAACTTGACAATGTGTTGAGTATGATTGACACCCACAAGCTTGAGGCTAAGGCTAATACAACTACTCCACAGATAGTGTTACACTTCACATTACTGTAATACTAATACTGAATACTGCGCAGTTTATTGTAACATCTCCTGGTCACATACTGTAGTCTCATTGTATTCAAACCAACACCAAGGTGCACAAATTGTGCTTTTTGCACAGTTGTAAAAACTATTTATGTGCTTTTGGTATATCCCAAGTTAACATACAGTCGAAGTCAAGTGTTCTGTTAAATTGACATTATTGCACTGTGGTAATTTTGCCATTACTACACATTTCAGATGATACTGGTATAATTTCTGTTTCTGCACATCCCTACAGTTACCAGCAGCAAGGCATGTTGTCTGACAGTGACCCACCACAGACACACACTGCTGGACATCTGCCTCACAGCAGAGGCGCAGGTTTGTGGCCTGATATGTTCCGATTACTTTGAGCTACAATGAACTGTTGCAGCCTTAAGTAGATGTACTAACGGTAATATTGCTGTGTATTCATCTTACAAGTAACCCCAAATCTGTCATGTTTCCAGATCTGAGTGACCACTTGAAGCTCAGCTGTTCCTGCTGGACCCAACAGAGGAGGAAGTTATTGCTTGGCAAGTGTCGTGCCTCAGTGAAGTGACAACCAGCATCAGAAAAAGTCTGGGTATCTACAGAAAGATGCATCAGGACAAGCACTGTGACCTGAGAGCTCTATTACCAGCTGAAAAACCCTTCACCTCAATGGAGGACATGATCTGGACATTTACATTAAAGTTGTGGCTTTGATACATTGTGCAATTGATATACATAATTTATATTTCCATTTCATTGGCTATGAATAAAGTGCTTAATTTTTAAAGAAAGTTTTGGTCATTTTTAAATTTATTAAATTTATTAAGGGTCCTGTCACATCAGAGAAATATGTTCTTTACAAAGGTCTAATGTAATTTCACTGTTTAGAAACAGTTGCATTTAGGAGGGCTAAAAGGCCTGGTTCATTTAATCCTGGCTATGATGATGTTTTGCTAGCTATCCTTTGATACAGGTAGTAAGCAGCACAAAACGTTTTACAGTCAAATGTTACTTGGTTGACAGATCAAAATACAAGTTTTACAATATTCTCTCCAGTATTTTAAAAAGGAAATCAAGCATGTCATATGCAGCGTCAACAAACACTTTAAAACATTAATATGGTAATAATAGTCTGACAAGACTTCAAGTAAAAGATCAAAGTTACTCTAAATCATGGACAGTCCTCATAGTAGTATACTTAGTATACTAAGGTTACTGTGCAGGTTTTTCAACTTCATAAGTCACTATATACAGTATGTCACTACAGTGGGTTTATTGTGTCTTTCATTTTTTTTTGGCTATAAATCATTTCAGAAATCAATGTGTCACATCGTTTGTTTCATTACTTACTGACAATTAACGTAGTGTGTTTACATTACATGCTGTGCTAAATGCACAGGCTAACATGTTACCTATGTAGCTCCTCACATCAGATACTTTTTAACGTTACTTCACTGCAGTCTGTTGATTCTATGTTTAGACAGTTATGGTATAAGTATTAATCTACAGTAAGCAACATTATGTGACATGGACAAATAAATACCATTAGCAATATTTACCTGAGCAAAATGTCACCGAAAACTTTGATCTTGTTTGCTGATGCTGCTCATTCTCCCCAATTCTGGATGAGATTCCTGCTCGAACATGTGTGTTTTTGAAGTTATTGAGTTATTATAGTGAAATTTATGGTAGGAATGCAGCAAACTCGGTCCAACTACGGTGTGGCTGCTGAATATATCCCCTTGCTAGTGTGGCAGAGTGGTGCAGTAAGTTGCCGTGACAACGCCACCCGGGGGAATTCACCCCCAGGAAATTATCAAATTAAGATGTTAAAGTTTTTATATATTTCATTTTGTTTTATATTACTAACATGCAGTAATGCAGGACACAGGTTCAATACAAGATTCCACTGGGGCAGAGAACGTTTTCAGTTAAAAAAAAAAAAGATTTATTGGACAAAAACAAAAGTTAAACCGAAGACTAATAGCACAATAAGGGAAACCCAAAAGGGGGTGAAGACAGGACTGGGGCTTACCAAGGCAGCAGGGATCAAAACGAGGGACGGGTGTCCACAACCAAACAAAATCACCCGTGACACAGCAAACCAGCAAACAAATCGGGAGTGCAAAGAAAACCCACCGCCAGAGGAGTGAACTGCTACCTGGGCCCACAGCACCTGTCAAATAAAAAGAAAAAAAAAGAAAATTAACACACGTCTGTAAGGAAAAGAACACAATACAAAAACCCTGGCGGTGTCACAAGTGCGCACACAGCGCCGATTGCGCACCGGAATGGAGAGGATATACTGGCAGAGCGCATTACCTTTGGACGACAGTGAAGCGCGTTGGAGGCCACGCAGTCACGCCAAAAACACACTGCTCCAGCACACCAGGCTGCAGCCACCATCACGGGGATCATCTAAGGAAGGAGAGAGAGGAAGAGGTGTGGTCGGGCACCTGTCTATGTAGGTGCGCCTGGTGTCGCCCAGCGAACAGCACAGTGAGACCCTGGCACAGTGCCATACAGCGGCATGGAGAGCCACTACATCTTCCGGCCACATCGGCACTAAACTGGAAGGACAAACACAATTGCGTTCAAACCGGCGGAGGGAAAATGGGCCCTCTCGCTTTAAGCTTCTTCTTTAGTATAATTTCCGGTCAGCATGGACACATTTCCCACTGTTACTGACACTGATCTGTGTTGCCCCCCTGGCCTGTTGGGTGTCAGGGAGGGATGTGTTCATAACCCCTGCAGCTGTATGCTCAGTGTAGCATCAGGTATGTTACAGTATCTTCAAGTATGCCAGATATTGCAATATCTTCAGATAATATACATGAAACCATAGCATGTATATGCGTTGAAAACAACAGCACCATAAAAAAAAAAAATAATAATGTCCATATATGCATCCTTGTTCTTCAGCTGCACTTGAATTACATACTGACCAGTAGAACACAAAAACAATTCTCTCTCATTTGGTTACTGTCACTTACATTTTCCACAGGTTAACTCTTTTATCAAATTGCACATAACACCCAAATATATAACCTTACAGTGGGTAACTTCCAAAATTACCTTTCAATATTACTCAGACTACATTATAACAAATCACTGTGTTTACGTATCTTCTTAAGTCACAAATATACAGGAAAACAGTTACACAGAGCCAAAGAATGTCTGCATATATCTGAAGGGTTGCTGCATGTATCTTCTGAGTGGTTAACAAACAAAACAAACCCCTTTCGCATGTCTCATAGCACTTCTATTGTGCTGTGTATATTAACTAGCTTATTAGCAACAGGTTTGCTAGCCAAGCATGGCAGTATACAGCTAAACATCCCTATTTCTACACATTACTGCAAAACTACGGAAGCACTAAAGGTCCATGCATTCATACATTTTATTTCCTCCGTTTTCCCCTGATAACGAGTTAATTTCATTTGTTTTCTCGAGATCTCGAGTTATTATCTCGAAATAACAACTGCCGGTTTCCCAAGATAATGGGATAATTTTCTCGAGATAATGAAACTTTGTTTTCCCGAGATAACGATATAATTAATTCAAGATCTCGAGAAAACAAATTAAATTAAATTAAATTCCCGTTATCACGGGAAAACGTAGGAAATGAAATGTATGAATGCATGGCCCTTTAGGTCTTCCGTACAAAACGACTCAACTCTTAACATTACACATTATCACCAAGGATTCACAACCTTGTTATCCCTTATACTGGGGTACAGGCCTCTAGTTTTGAGGAATATTAACCCACCTGTATGTAGAAACAAAGAGGCAGAAAACTTAAGCTTGTGTTCAGCTTGACTGCAGGATTTATTCTGCAGCATATGCCTCTGAAGGGTTTCAAATTCCTCCCCAGTGCTATGCGCCATCTAGTAACCTCTCTGTGTATTGTGTTAACAAGTAGAGCACAATGATATTGGCATTTAATGACTATTTGAGACATAATAAAAATAAAATAAAAAACATATAGGGGTGTCCATTTTTTACAACTTATTTTAACCATTAATTGAACCATAATCACATACTGAACTGTAGTCTCGATTACTTTTTTATGCCATGTTTTTAATACCTGTATTGACATTTTTTTTAACCCTTTACATCTGCCCAATCAGATTCAACAAGTAAAAGTCCTGCCCTTTCCAGACGACAAAATTCTGATGTGATTTCTGGTAAATGTCTTTGTGGTTTTGGAATTTGCAATCGTGCTTTTGTAGCAGGTTTGGGACACACCACAAAATCACCATGACACCACAGCTCTCTTTGGATCTCTTTTACTGAATGAGTCTGTCTGTTTCTGCTCCAAATGCAGACTCAGTATAACAAAACATTGATACAGTGTAGGAAAAAAACATTAATTGAAATGATCGTATAGTGATTAATTTTAACAGTCATACCTGTAATGATAGACTGCATCAGTTCACATCCTCTTTTCAGACTACTATAAGGATGCATGAAATAATAATGTAAAGTGAGTACAAAATAAAATAAGTATGCCCTGCCTCACATGTCTAATCCATCATAGACTAAACACAATAATTCTACATGTACAGTGTACAAGCATAAAATAATAATGTAAAAAAAACCACACAAAACAAAATAAATACACCATGCAGCGTGTTTAGTCCATCACAGTGTAAGCACATTGACTTCATGTCCCCCCCCACCCCAAAACCTCCACTCCGTGATTCCTCCTAGACACGTTCTCTTTTGGCAGAATGCGGTCACATTCTGGAGTATTACACCTGGAGCAGCCGACAGAACCAGTCACACTACTGATTCCATTTAGAGTTGTCACTGACATGGAAGAGTTACTCCTACTGCTCCCAGACTCATGCAATAGCTGCTGTTCACTCACGCCATCCTCAGTGTCAATTTCATCAGCCACCTCCTCTGAGACTGTGGAGAAGATTGTGGACACTCCCTCTGATTCCACCACTGGCAGGAAGTTGACTAGCAGAGTGAAGTTGAACATTCTTACAACCTTACTCTTCTTAGTGGTAGGATCCTCAACTCTGTAGATGTGCACAGATGGATCCTTCCATGTAATCACAGGCACTGTCAAGTCCCACAGATCAGCCAATTTACCTTTTCCTTTGTTTTTTTGTTTTTTTTTATTTTATTTTTTTTAGGTGCAGTACAAGTGACGAATGTGAACATACATATATATAAAACACGGCACAAGACAAGACAGAGGAACTAATAACAAAGAAACACAGAAACAAACAAAAATAAATTATAATAATACGAGAAAAAAAAAAGAAAAGAAAAAGACTAACAGCAGCAGTAATTACAGAAGGAACAAAGGGGGGAGAAATACAAAACAGCAAAAAGACACACAGGGAGAAGATTTGTAGGGTATGAAACTGTATGAAGTGAAAGAGGGCATAGTATATTATATTATATATTATATTTAATAAGTGAGTAAATGATATAAATGAGACAAAATGTAGAGTGAGTAAATGAAATAAATAAAGAAAAAAAAGAAAAAAAGAAGAAAAAGGTTTTATATATATATACACCAATAATAGTAGTAATAATAATTGTAATCATTAAAATATATATGTGTATATATATGTATGTATATATATTTATGTATGTATGTATGTATGTATGTAGATATATATAAATATATGTATATATATGTATGTATATATATATAAATATATTTATATGGGGCATCTCTGATCCCTCGGGGGCCGGTGGATCTGGGACGGGCTAGGCAAGGAGAGCTGGGTCATGGGAGTACTTTATTTTTATTTTATATTTATTATTTTTATTTTAGTTTGATTATTATTATTATTATTAGTGGTTGTAGTGGTAATATGACCACTGTTACAATAATTATTATTATATAAAATATATATTTACTTATTTATTCCTTTTATATTATTATTTGTTCCAGTTTTTACATTATCCCCTTTCCCGCTTTTGTTGCTCGGCTCTTCAGGTCGCCACCAGACCCATGGGAGGTGGCCGGCATGATGTGGTTAGATCTCCTAAAGATCTCCCCTACAGGAGAGAGCTGTTCAATTGGGTCTGAGGAGCGGGTTTCCAATAGGGAAAGGGGATGTTTAGAGGGGGCTGGGTCCTCTGGTCCTCCGTCCTCCCAACCCAGCCCAGTCCCCCAAGTATATATATATATATATATATATATATATATATATATATATATACTCTCTCTCTCTCTATATATATATATATATGATAATATATATGATAATAACAAAACTAATGATAATAATGATAATAATAGTAATGATAAATTAAAAAAGGAAGAATAAGGATAATAATATTGATAAAAATTCATCAAAAGGGGAAAAGAAGGTGGAAGAGAGAGAAGAGAAATGTATAATATAATCGAAATAATATATACACATATGTACATACATACATACTTACATACACACATACACATACATATACACATACATACATACACACACACCGTGTACTAAGATAAAGGAAAGAAAAAAATAAAAAATAAAAAAATAAATAAACAAAATAATAGAGAAAAAAAATCCATATATACATATACATATATATACATACATACACCCCCCTGCACACGCATACAGACACACAGACACACATACCTTTTCCTTTGTCATTCCTGTTTGTCAACAGAACGTTATCACCAACTTCCAGTGGGACGCCCTTGACCCACTTATCATACTCCCTTGCTTGCTTCTTCTGTGCTTCTGTCGTGTTGCTCTGGGCAATCTTCACAGCTTCCCTCAGGTCCCTCTGGAAAGAGTCAACGTAGGTGTCATGAGTCAGCACATCCTCATCCCTCAATGTCTGTATCATCTGTGACCATTGCTCTTTTTCTCTTGCTGGAAGGGAGCGGATCATGTGTATGATTGAACCTCTCTGTCTGCCCTTTGCCCATGGGGTCATATGGTAGGGCTGCTCGATTATGGCAAAAATCATAATCACGATTATTTTGATTGATATTGTAATCACGATTATTAAAGACGACTATTCATTGATTTGAGAACAAGCATTTATTGAACTTTTAACACTGGTATTTCTTTTAACACGATAACTTTGAACTGAAAAACAAGAAAAATGCAAATAAATAAGAGAAAAATATATTAATAAAATGAATTAAATAATATGTAAAAATAAAAAATAAATACTATCTCAGACTTAAAGTACTATACACTGAAACAGAATTACTCTCCTTTACCATAAAAAAACCCAACTCCAACTATGGTGTAATGCAATTGCTACAACAACCTTACCTAGTACTGCAAAAAACACTGTAGTAATAATCAGTATATCAATGATATAACAGTTAACATGTTAAAACTATATTTGAGGTAGAGGCACACCCGTTTGACCAAAATTAGTATTAACAAGAATAAACAGACTGACACGCACTGACAAGAAAAATCAGCTGCCAAAACTTCTTTTTAAACCTTTTTTAAAAACAAAAAAAAAGTAGTTGCCACCCAGTCCCATACTCCCTCATCCAGGCTCCCTGCAATCTGCCACCTGCAACCTCTTAAAGGTTTTTAGCCAGGAACACCAGTCTGTTCACTTGGTCTGGTTTCAGGGATGAGCGCAGGCAGGTGACGACATTACCACCTGTACTGAAAACCCTCTCTGACGAGGCACTTGTGGCTGGAATGCAAAGATATTTCCTTGCCAGGTTGGAGAGCCGTGGGTATAACTTCTGGGATACCTTCCACCACTCCAGTGGGTCCGCCTGAGTGTCTAGTGTCCCTGCCTGGAGGTAGGACTGTAGCTCAAATGCCTTGTCCTGGTCCGGTTGCAGAGCAGCGGATCTTGGAGCTGTGCCTTCAGTGACCGGCTTGAAGAAGCTGCCCAGGGCTTTCTTCTTCTTTCGTGCACCACCAGCAGCAGCAGCGTCATCAGTGTCATCAGCAGGAGTCACTGCTCTCTCAGGGGCCTTCTCCTGGGAATAGGAGAATATTGTGAAGAGAAATGATTGTGATTGACATGTTTAATCTGACTAAATGGTTATGGGTATTCACAACTAGAAATAATAAAATATAACTTATATAACTTTTGTTTACATTAAATTACATTGTATTTACTATTATTATTAGTACCATAGTATTGTTATTATTGTTATCATTATTATAATTATAATTACCATGACAGTCTTCATCTCAGATGACAGTCTTTCTTCAATTGACCCACGCTTGTCTTCGCTCACATAGCTTGAACCTTGGGTCAAGGGCTGAGGCCATGTCCAGCAGCTCTTGTGTTGGTGCATCATCATATTTCTCATTGAGATAGCCCACGATCTTCTTCTTGATGCACTTTGCAAGGTCTGTGTCGTCCTCCTGCACGGCCAATATGGATGTGTTGAAAAGGTGGAGAGTTGGCTTGACAAAAGACACACTCACATATTGCTCCCCAGAAAGTGCATTGGTAAATTCAACGAGAGGGCTTAGTGACTTGTTGATGGCCTCCAGTACATCGATGTCCTGCCATGAGGGAGTAAGGTGTCTGTTTTTTGTGTCGTTGTAGAGGACCTCTGCAATGGCCTTCTGCTGCTCTAGGACCCTGCCAATCATAGCCTGCCGAGACCCCCACCTGGTTGGACACTCTGTCTTTAGAGAGTGTTCAGGCAGATTCAGCCTCTTCTGTACATCTGTCAGCTCCCTCTTTTTTTTCCAACTGTATGAGAAGGCGCTGACCACTTTTTTGCAGACCCCCATTGCACGGCCAATCCTGTGGTCCTTCATTGCATTCTCTAAAATTACAATAAATATAAACATTTATCATCATTATCATCATCATAATCTTCATCAGTGTATCAATAGGCTGGGAAATAGGAATTATTATTATTAGGAATTAAATACATTATCGCGTTCGTGTGTGTATGTGTGTTAGATAGATAGATAGATCATAGAGTAGCTCACATGATATATTCTATATGATTTGTTATTAATAAATTGCATCACACAATCAGGAGAAGGAAACCTACTACTCACCTATGGCCAAGTGGAGTCTGTGCCCGAAGCACTGCAACCTCATCCAGCCATTGAGTTCAGCTTCATTGTCTGTTGTGATACAGACGAGTTTCTCTTCGTTCAAGTCCCATGCAGCCATCGCTTGCCTCAGGCCCTCGGCTATATTTTGCCCTGTGTGGTCTTCGGGGAAAAATGCAGTTTGGAGACAATTCGTCTTTATGGTGAAATCCGCATCGATGTAATGAAGCATGAGGCTTATATATGGCTCCATGGTGCGGCTCGACCATAGGTCCGTTGTGGTGGCAAAATATAATGCTGTTGACACTTGGCTTGCAACTTTTCTGCGACATTCCTCATAAAGGGCAGGCAGCGCAATTCTACTGAAATGGTGACGTGATGGTAACACATACCGCTTGTCCAATGTGTTTATCAGTTTCTTGAACCCCGGGTCACTAATGGTGTTGATTGGGCACATGTCTTTGGCAATCATGTAGGTGATGGCATCCGTTATTTCTTTATGCCTGCGGGAGCTGGGTGGATATGCCGTGGCATTGTAAAGCGTGTCCTGAATTGAGGACTGTGTGGCGGTGGCAGGAGTCGAGGAGCTTTTCATTTTTGAGGTTTTTTGTTCCTTCACTGCCTGGTCGTGTATTACCCTGTGTGTGGACTTTAAATGGTTAAACAAATTGGTTGTGTTCCCTTGCGGTGCAGACACGGTCGCGTGACATATCTTGCACAATATTTCCACACCAGTCTTTCCACACCACAGAAACCGCTTTACCTTTCTTCCCGACCAAAGGCTGCCTTTCTGCCATCTTCTCCCGTCTTCTTCTACACCCACTGGCAATACGCACCGGCGTGGCTGAAAGCGAAACTTTTCAGGCGGGGGCGGGGTGGAGTGGAGTGCACAGGTGGAGATGGAAGGGTTCGCTGCATTTACCACACAAGACACGGCGTGCGGCAGAATGATTGTTTTATTACGATTATCTTGTTTTCATGATCGACGGAAGCCAAAATCGAAATCGAAATCGAAATTCAATTAATCGCCCAGCCCTATCATATGGGGTGGTGTGGGACTTTTTGATTCCAGACACCTGTAACAGTTCTGCGATCAAATGGCTCTCAGAATTAGCCCCCTTGTCTGAATGGATCAGGAGCGGAAAGCCATAGGTACAGAAGAACTGATTCCATAACTTCTGTACAACCACCTTGGCGGTCTGGTTTGGACAAGGGAATGCAAGGGCTAGCTTCATGAAGTATGTCGACACTCTCTCCGTTCTTCACTTCAGCTGACCAAAAATCTATGCAAACAAGCTCGAGGGTTGCCCTTGTCTTGATCGATTCTAATGGTGCCCTGCCCTCTGGCTCAAGGGTCTTGCTAACCACTCAGCGTTTGCAGTGAGAGACATACTTCTTAACTTCTCCATCCATTTTCTGACCAGAAAAATCTTTGGCGCACCAGATGAAGTATCCTACTCTGGCCCTGATGGCCTGCTTCCTCATGAGTTCCTTTGAGAGCGACAGCCTTGAGTGAGGTGGGTAACATTAGCTGATACCTTTTCCTACCAGTTCTGTCCTTGGATCTCCAGTAGAGAATGTCATTCGTCATCTCAAGCTTTTCCCAATGTTTTAGCATCCTTAGAACTTGTGCAGTCTCATGGCTTCTCTCCCTACTTGAGGGTCTCCTCTTCCTCTCAACGAAGAATCTCACACAAGCTATAACACAGACTCCTTTCGATGTCTTCTGCAGAGAAGGCTGGGAGAGCAGGCACGCCCCCTTCAGCACTGCCAGAACACTGGGCAAACTTGATGTTGCGTACTGGCTGGCCACTCTCCCACTCTCTTCCAGGAGTGCTTTAACTCCCTCTCTGGACATTCCAATCTGGCCTCCATCTTGGTTTTTGGGCAGGTAATTGTTACTGGTCTGGACATTGACTGACAACCGAAATGCCTCTTGTATTCGCTCTGAGGTTACACACTGAGCCCCATTGTCTAGGGCTATGCCAGCGTCCAAGCGTCGGCTCAGAAGGTTAGCAGGTTCTGTGTTCCAGGTATGTACTTCAAGTCAAAGTCAAGTCAAGGCAAGTTTTGACACCCATCATTGCTCACAGGCGTCTAATTTAGGCTTAGTCATGATATACGTGAGGGGGTTGTTATCAGTTAGGACAGGGTTCCCCAATTAGTTTTCCCCAAGGGCCAAAGTATGTGAAATATTCCAAGCCAAGGGCCAGGTCCGGGTTTTTTTTTCCCAGTGCGCCAATAAAAGTTGACTTATATACAGATAATGTTGTTGTTGCTGCTGCTGCTATCATTTTTTAAATTACTATTATTAGTAGTGCATTGCAGAGGTAATAATTAAGATCTGGGATTCTCACACAAGTTCACACAAAAATCTACTCCTGAAAAATAATTAGTCCAAAGCCATTGTTACCATGTTCTTACATTGACACAACCACCAACAATAGAGGCCTAACATAAAGGAAGACAATGAGAGGTGAGTAGGATGGCCCAGGTGTGTGGAATTTATTTTGATATTGAAAATATTCAAAAATATTCAAAGCAATTATTGTTGTGGCACACAACAGGAAAGGAGCATAACAGTGTTAACTAAGATGTCCAGTGAAACATTTCTGCATATCATCAACATTAGTGCAGAGTCAAGTATGAACTCATCTGTAAAATATCCAAACAGCTCACAAACACAAAAACACACATTTCAAACCTGTGTTCCTAGTCTTATTAGTAAAGAGCTCTGAGGAACCATATCCAGTCCTGCAACTCACCAGCTCCCTGTCAGAGAATGAACACACAGACACACACACAGAGAGAGAGAGAGAGTCTGTCAGATTGTGTCTTTTAAAATATGTCACATGTCATAAAAACACATCAATCTATGAACAGTATTTTGAAATGAATAAATAATAATAATAATAAAAATAGATATTCCATACCATTCAGTGAGAGAAGTGAGAGCGACGGGAGGCAGCAATCCGTCGGATGTCGGGCCTGTATTCTGTTGTAGCAATCCTGAGGCACTCTCCAAGATGTGTGTTGGATAGTCTGTTTCTGTCCTGGGTCTTTAGGGAGTTCATTGACGAAAATGATGACTCGCATATGTATGTGGAGGGGAACATCGTGAGTAGGAGCATTGCAATAGCTCGCGTGTTTTTAAATCGAGCCTGGGGAACCACATTGAGCCAAAAGTCACTCACTGCAACGTCTTGGTGTTGCGCTTTGAGCAAATCAGACGCTCCCATCTCCAAGACCTCCATCTGAAGGGATGCCTCATCTATGGAAGGCAGCAGCCTTTTGGCTTCTGTAGTCCACTGGCCGTCGGCGGACACGGAGAATGGCTGTCTCAGGAAGAGAAGGATGTCACCTGAGAGTTTAGGGGAGCTTTCAAATCTTTCTTTGAAGTTTTCTGCCAGCCTGGTCACGAAATCCTTCATTGCAGCATCCTCTCTCTTTTTTGTCTTCTCGCAATGCTCCCGCAGCCGCGGAAAGTGTAGTTTTCTCCCTTTAATGTCCCTCTCCAAAAGTGTCAGCTTTGACTGGAAAGCATCAACCGCCTCGTACACGTCTGCGACAGTGTGATTTCTGCCTTGTAACTGCAGATTAAGCTGATTCAGATGAGACATAATGTCGCACAAAAAAAACACACGTGCCATCACCTTGTCGTCACTTAAAAACAGCTGGAATTCCTGCACTTTTTGGCTCTGCAAGCTGGATAGAAATGACGCGAGCTCATCGCGCAGGTCACACACTCTTTCCAACACGCGGCCTTTACTCAGCCAGCGCACATCGTTATGCAGCAAGAGATCATGATGTTCCGCTGACATTTCCTCCAGGAATGTTCTGAGAAGGCGATGTTGCAGACTAGAACTCTCCCGAACAAAATTAACCAGTCTGGTCACCGTATCCATCGCCGTCTTCATTTCCCCACACAGTTTAGCGCACAGCACAGATTTATGGATTATGCAATGAAATGTCAGGAGCGCTGGGTTAACAGTGGCAAGTCTGCTTACCAAGCCCTTGTGTGGTCCAACCATAGACGGAGCCCCATCGGTGACCACGGACACGATTTTACGTACATCCAACCCGTTCTTCTCGAGGAACTGCATCAGCTCATTAAAGACGATTTCCCCAGTTGTGCGCCCAGGTAGAGGGAGTAAACAAAGGAGCTCTTCCCGGAAAGTTTTCCCATCACAGAACCTCACAAACACAGCTAATTGTTCCATATCGGTCCGGTCACAGGACGAATCTATTGCGAGTGACATGGCTTCTGCTGTCTTTAAATCAGTGAGTAGACTGGAAAAACACTCCTCCGCTAAAACTTCCACTCTTCTTGTTGCCGTATTAGCCGACAATGGCACCTGCTTTAATAGCTCCACAACAGTCTTCTTGTTTTTCTCATCGTGACTTAAAACCTCTCCAGCCATGTCTATTGCACACTTTTTAATCAAGTCAGCATCAGCAAAGGGCTTTTTAGCTTTAGCCAAGTTCCATGTAACTTGCAGGGATGCAGCTGTGGCGCTCTCCTGTGCAGATGTTGATTTGCTCATAGTTGACACAGAGTGCTTGTATGATGTTATCATGTTCGCAATTTTTTGCTTGCGTTGCTCTGACTTTGCAGGGTAGTTTGCAGTGAAACTTGCTGAATGCATTGTGTTGAAATGCCGTTTCAGATTTTCTGCTTTGCAGACAGCTACAGTCTGCATGCATATGAGGCATGTTGGCTTAGAATTGGCGTGGTCAGGCAAAATGAAACAAAAATTATCAGTCCAGTCAGTTTTAAACTGTCTGTTTTCTTGGTCAACTTTCCGCTTTTTACAGGCCATGTTGTTCTTTCATAGTCTGACTTACTTTGATATGCCCGGGGATGGCAGGGTTGGCGCTGCTTAATCATTGTGCATGTGCAGTTTGTTATTGTTGTTTTCGCGCGCTCTAACTGTATCAAATGTACGGTGTGGCGTGAGGTAAAAATAACAGTGCGACAGGCGCTTTATGTGCGTGTGTGTATGTGCGCCAGCACCTCGCCGAAAGATGAGTTTGCATTTCTGAATATTACTGCATTCGGTGCGGGCCAGATGTTTAGCTCTCGCGGGCCGGATGTGGCCCGTGGGCCGCCTATTGGGGATCCCTGAGTCAGGACTATGAAATGGTTTCCCTTTAGCCAGTGTGTAAATTTATCACAATTTGAGAGCAAAAAACTCTAATCTATGAGCCGGGTAGCGGGACTGTGACTTAGACAATGTCTTATTTACAAAGGCTATGGGTCTTGGTCTCTTTTCACCATCAGGCACTTGACTAAGGACATCCACTGAAACATCGTTAGAGAGGGCAAACGGTTTCTTGAAATCTTGGTGGGCCAGAATAGCAGTCTGAGTAACCGCACTCTTGATCTTCTCATCTGCCAGCTGATAGTCAGTAGTCCAATCCATGGGCTGTAGATGTCTTGGCTTGCTGGCACATGACTTTCCATTTGTCCTCTTTTTTTCCTGTCCTGCATTTAGCGCGAACAATGGTTTTGCCATGCTTGACAGACCTTCGATGAAGTTTGAGTAGTAATGATCCATGCCAAGGGAGGATCTTATCTTTGTTGGTGAAGGGGTTTCACCGTCATTCTCCATCAAGTCTGCCGCTGTCACCTGGTTGACAGTTTTCCTGGGTCGGTTGCAATGCCCTCTGCATTCACAATGTGACCTAAAAACTTCACTGACTCTCTGAGGAAATAGCACATTTTCCATGCCAACTTCAGGTTATGTTCCCTGAGGCGAGAGAATGCCATCTCCAGACGATCCAGTGCCTCTTGCTCACTTTTTCCAACCACAAGGGGGTCATCTAGGTAACAGAGAAGGGAGAGATCATTCTGATGTCCAAAGATTGACTACATCATTCTGCGGTCACCCTCATGTATTGGAATGCTTTAAAATCCTGACGTTAAATCCGTAGTACTGAAGAAGCAGTTCCCACCCAATATGCAAGGGCATTGCCCTAGTGCGGCAATGGGTATGCATCCTTCTCTGTTCTCTGGTTTTACCATCTGAAATCAGTACATATCCGGAGTTCTCCTGGTGGTTCCCAAACCAACACAAGCCGTTGGATTTTCGAATAATGCCCTTCTCCTCCATTGCGTCCACAGTCTGCTCAGTTTCTGGTAGTTGGATGGTGGGATCCTTCTACATGGCAAATGGAAGGGCCACTCATTCTTCAGTCGAATCCTATGGACAACTTGCTCCCTCATACTGAGAAACTAGGCCAACAAGTTTTGCTTTCCAGAAGTCAGACACTTCACAGGACTGTACATCTATCTCAATTAAACCTAGTTCCTGCAGTTTTAACATGTTCTCTTCTTTTACCGTCTCAGAGGACTCAGAGTCTAGTGTCTCAGCCTGGGTAACATTCTGCAAAACTGTTATTGCCTTGCCAGGACACCCTCCACTGGCAACGTCAAGCTGTAATTCTTCAAGGGCCAGGCACGGGTGTAAGTGAACTAACTTGGTGTTATTGTGGAGGAGGATGGGACACTCAAGGGAATTGATTACCATCATGGGATTCCACTTATCCCCCCCACAAAGGACAGACAGTGCGTGCTACCAACGCGTTTCTTGGTGCAGACCGAGATTCACTGGGTTCAACCATTATGGTGCTTCCAACGGACACAGGCACTTCCTCCTTAAGTTTTCCCCAAAGTAAATGCATGTGTCACGGCTTCAGCACAACAGTCCCCACTATTTTTGGTATCTTATCACCATGCCAGCAATCCACGTTGGAAAGCAGGTCAAGTAGGGGTTTCTCTGGCTGGCTGTGAAACATTATCCCAAAACCAGTCACTCTTTTTTCAGTTGTCTCATAACATGTCTCATTACAATTGATCCTGCTATCATATCATCAACTTGTCCTGGAACAATTAAGAAAGAGATGGCCATTTTGCAACCAAGTAGATCTATGTTCAACTCATAAGTATATTTAGGTTTGGCTTCATTGCCCCCACAACCTATCAGAACTTTTTCTGTTGGCTGGCTTGATTTTTCATCAATAATGTTGCCACTCTGGAGGATGCGTTCAGCAGACTCACTCAGTGTGCAGGTTGTGGACCTGCCTTCTACAAGAGATAAGAGTTCTACCTTACCTTCAACTACTGCTGGGGCATAGAAAAGATCATCCTTGTTATTTATTTTCCATCTGGGGCCACCGCTCGGGGTGTGGTTCCTCTTTTGTGGATCACTTACTGCTTTGAATAAGCCTCACCTTCAGTGCAGGGTTCTTTGTGGTTGTGTCATGTTCTGCGCCCACACCGTCCCCCTTTACACGTGGGCCCTCTAGTTTAAAGCTGGGTTTGGTTCATGGGATGTGGTTACATTTGTTTTGTTCGCTTGTTTCCTTCCTGGGCATCCATAGCCTCTGTGTCCTGTTTTATAAAACTTAAAGCATAAGCCTTCTCTGAAGCAGTGGGCCTTGGTTAAATGATCTGGGGCTCTACAGACTCAACACAAGCTAAGGGTTATAGCAGGCTCATCCACCTGCATTCTAGCTTGGGCTTGGTTTTGGCTCTGCTCCTGCATAGCAAGAATCTTTTCCATAAGGGAGATCATTTTACTCAGAGAGGCTGGTTGATGTTTGTGGAGTGATTAGCACTAACTGGCTGTTGTGCCATGCTCCAAGCATTGGGAGCCATGTCATCATTAACTTTTGCTATGTTTTGTATCTTACATGCCCTTGCTGATCAGTTTCTGAACCTCCGCAACAGTACATTTCTTGAGAGGTTTACTTCTGAGGGCTGTGTATATGCTGGGACAATGTTTAACAAACATCATGGTCACTTCATGACCTGGATCCTCCACTCTTTTCCCCTGTCTTTGTAGGCACTCATCAGCAAGATGAATAGCCTTATTGAGTCTGATCCAGTAATCTAAACCACTCTCTAAATGCTTTGGTGTAGTTTCGTAGAAGTCCTGTAGTGGGTTGGTTGATGAGATTGCATCTCCAAAGTGCTCTCTGACACACAATAACTCTACATGTACAATGTACAAGCATAAAAAAATAATATAAAAGAAAACACACACACGTTTAGTCCATCACAGTGTAAGCACAATGACTTTATGTCTGTTCACACACCCACACATACAACATTAACAAAATAAAAATACACTTCACATTTGCTCTATACAAATCTGACAGGAAAACTACATCTCCCATAATGCCATGAGTCTCAAGGTGTGACTCGAAATGAGCGGCGGCAGCACCTCAAAGGAACACAGTTGAAAACAATGCATTGCTAACACTAACTCTTGAGATAACTTTAAAACGCCTTACTGTACAGACTTGCTCTTTATACGTTACAACTGTCTTACATTGCTCTTCCAGAACATAGTCACTGTACTGTGCATTAAACATCTTAGAGGCAGAACACTCAGTTAACATGCTTGTCTGTTTCAGCTCCAAATGCAGACTGACATGGAGCTTCCTGTGTGCACGTACCAGAGTGCGACAGGGGGGTACACATATAAAAATACTCAACAAATTCACATAAAACTAGAGGTACATAAAACATTAATCCGTTTTATTAGTACTGAAAACAAATTCAGAACAATTTTAGGACTGATTTAACATAAACATTGAGTATTAAATACAATTACAAAAGTACTAAATATTCGTACTCCCCCCTCCTCTCATTGTCAACAAATGGAACATCCCCCCCTGAGACGATACTGATTTAGCAGGGGCTTAAAGTTAGCTGGAATACCAAAACACACCAATAGACTTTCCAAATTGCTATTGTGTTTTCTCTCTTGCAATTGTGTTTTCTGACTTGCTGTTGTGTTTTCTGACTTGTTGTGTTTTTTAACTTGACGTTGTGATTCGGATTTGCTGTTGTGATTTGCACCCGATGGCCACCGTAGACCACATGGGCTGGCCACTTCACCAACATCATCAAAAAAGCCATACAGCGCCTCTACGGTCTCAGGTGCCTCAAATAATTTGGCCTGAGACCCCAAATCCTCATGGACTTCTACCGGGGCACCATAGAGAACCTGCTGACAGGCAGCTTAATTACCTGGAACAGCATCTGTACCAGCAAGGACCGCAAGATGCTGATGAGGGTGGTTGGAACAGCCCAGCATATCATCGGGTGTGAGCTGCCCAGCCTGCAGGAACTTTATGACCAGCAGTGCCACAACAGCCTGTTCTCCCTGCTGCCCCCAAGGAGGAGATACAGAACACACAGCAGCAGAGTGAGGAACAGCTTTTTTCCTCAGGCCATTAGAGTCCTTAACAAATAACACAATCCAACTATCAGTGCAATATCCGACAAATGAATGTACACCATTCACCTTACTGCCACCTTCACCGCTGCTGCACCTTCAACCAATCAGTTAACTAAGTTATTATTATTATTATTATTATTATTATTATATACATTTTTTTTACTAATTACTATTTACCATTTCTGTAGTGGAGTCTCGAAGCTCAAAAATTTTCACACAAGTGTACTTGTACAATCGGAGTGACAGTAAACATCTTGAATCTTGCAATAACACCAATCCAGTAATACTGGTTTCATGCTTTTTCATTTGATTCTGCTGATTAATAGTTGTTGGTTGTTAGTGGTAACACACAAATAAGCCTATACCAATGCACCATCAAAGGCAATGAAGAAGAAGACTGCTAGCAAGCAAACATAAACAACGCAGGATTGAATTCCATGTTTTTTTTTTTAAAGAATTGGCTTTGTTTTAGGTGGAAGGAAATGCGTTCAACTACCTTGCAGATACACGCAATGTGTTTCGGTGAGAGATAGTGAATGTTATCAAGTGCTTTGCAGAAGAGAAAATGCCCCAGAACTATTTTTCATTGACTTAACGTTTGCTGGATATTCAGAATTATGAAAATATAAGGAGAGAAACCCAGCTGTCTTATTCCTTATATTTTATATATTTTTAAGCTTTTTTTCTCTATTATATATCCCTTTCGCACTGCAAGGAGGAATAATTTTGACTGCTCTGACATGAGAAAACTCTCTTCAACATTATTGAATTAGTTGATTAATTTAATTAATTTTGTTTTCTTTAAGCAAAAGACATTATAATTGAGTGAAAAATATGTGAAGTGTACATGCAACCCATTTCTGTTTGTTTGTTTGTTTGTTTGTTGGCTGGTTGGTTTGTCAGCATGACTACACAAAAACTGCTAAGCAGATTTTCACGAAGCTTGAATGGAGGATGGATCTCTGCCCAGAATAGACCCCATTAACTTTTGGTGCAGATCCACATACAGAGCAAGCATTTTGTTCGCTATTATGCATTAGCGGACTGTTTGGGGACGAAGGTATGCACTCTACTGAGTGCCATTGTAGTTGAAATTTTGGCCACTTGTAGGCAGTGCATCAAGCTGTAAACAATATTAACATTGTATCACCATCCATTCTAGTTATACTGACATGCTAGCAAACTGAACATGTTTACAGACAGAGAAACATAAGCATTTATTTGGAGTCATGGTGTTGTTGACTTGATGAGCTTGCTCTCCTTTAAGCTTTGTTTTACTTCGCCGCCAACTCTTTATTTGCTAATTTGCTCGACTTTGTTCACCAGCTATTTGCTAACTATTTGTGTCTGCTGTACTGTGCAAGTAGTATACATTAGTTTTAGGCTGAAGAACTTTGTTGAGCTGAGAGGAACTGCAGCCTGTCTGATCTGTGGATTCATCACTACAAGTGATATCTTTCACATTACACATGATCAATTGAGCCATTGTTAATATAAAAAACATTGATTATAGCAGCTTCGATAAGCGAACAAGACACATATTTAATCTGTCACTCTATAGTAAACCTTGTTGCGGCTGCTGCTGTGGCCTACATTAATCTGATAGCATTCATTTCATACTTATGACATGGTAATCATTATGGAAATGTTACAGGCTCAACCCAGTAGGACTGCTGATGTGATGTGACTTTACAAAGACGTGATTCTTATGAGACATGAGACGAACATGTTAAAGGTCCAGTATATATGGAGTATTTAGGGAGATCTGGTGGCTGAAATGGAATGTATTATTTATAATTATGAATAATAATAAAAGCTTTATTGTTTTTATCTGTATATCATCACCTTAAACTTAGAACCCTTGTGTTGTCATTACCTTTGAGCATTAGCCTTTTATATTTGCAGATGGAGCAGTCCTCTTCCACAGAATCCGCCATGTTGGACTGTCATGTCATGCAGTAGCTCAGAACTGCTCAACCAAACACAGGCTCGAGAGAGGGTCTTTGTACTTTTTTGCATTTTAAATGGTTGCTGTAGGCAAGGGTGAGGTGAAGGGTGTTTGGGCTGATGGCATGGGCTAACACAGCCCTCCTCATGATATGAGTAAGCCAAACTTCCTGTAAGTGTGTGTGTGTGTGTGTGTTTAACTTCACCCCATAGTGCTACACATAAACCATAGCTGCCCCAAGAAGCCATATGGTCCGTCCTAATCTGAGCCGCTTCCTGCTGATAGGACTGAGATTGACTTCTGTAATTAGATCTGATCTAAGGCTGCTGGTCACATTGAGAGAAAACAAACTGGGGCAATGGATTTAAAACACGTTAGTCAAAGAAGCAGCCTTAGTTAATTGGCAAAGCACAGAACTACGTGTTCAAAGTTTTCAATTTAACATGTGCTGTCAAGTCAACTTTGAAGAAACTGCCAAATTAGATTTATTTTAGCAGCATCTTTTATAGTTGTCAGGGAATACATTGTTGCCCATTGTTGAGACAGCTCTCACTCAGATCTAATATTCTAATACCTTTCCTCTCACATGTCATGGCCTTGGAGTGATCTCCCCCTGCCCTCCAGCTATCGTTTCATTGTCTCTCCACCTTGATTGTTCCTCCATCTTTACAACCTCTGCAGTGAATAGATACGGTTATAGGAGTACTCTGGGGGCCTTTTCTCTCTCTGCTTCAGATTCTTTCTCTCTGTCTATCTACAGTTCAACTCTGTGGCCACTCTCTTTGTCACCCTTTCTACATCTACCTCCCCATTCTGGCCTCCTCTGTTTTGTACTCTCTCCTCACCCCCTCCCTTCCTCTCTTTGGAGTGTTTCCCTTCTAATTACTTTAACCCTATTGTTGTAAACTTTGGCCACGACCTCTTTAAGGGGGTGGATGGAGTGGCTTTCAGGGGCCAAAATGGCTTTTACCTCTGCGTGTGTCACTACCACAGATTGTTCAGATAACACACACACACTCTACTTGGCAGAGGCTCTCTAGACAGGGCAGGCACAGTGGGAACAAGGGGAAGTGGAGGTTGGGTGGGTGCTGAATGAAGAGGAGAAGGATAGTTGTGGTAGTGGTGGTGGGGGTGGTAAAGGCAGGGGTTTCAGTACTTATCTCCCCTGCCTGCCTCTCTTTCTGTGCCCCCCAGGGGTAGGTTAGGATGGTGATTGTGACGCTTGATCTGTGTGTGTGTGTGTGTGTTTGTGTGTTCAGGGGTATGATATGTTGCTGTCCATGTCAAAAGTCACCTCATCCCCAGGGGGCTTCCTCACAGCAATCCCCTGTGTCCCTTCTGGAAGTTTTGCAAGTGCGGTGGTGCGTGCGTGTGTGCATTGTGTGAAGTCGATTCATGGTTTCTCCTGTGTTTGAGAGATAACGACCCCTGGGCCATAAAACCACAGCAAGAAAAAAGAACTACCCACAACAATAACAACAACAACAAAAAACTTGCCTCTCATTTTTTCACAGCTGACCCTACCAAGAGCAGAGCCACAGAGAGTTGTGGGTTTTGACACTTGTCATTATTGTGTTTTAGAGCTGTGTGAGTGTCCCTCTCTCAATCTCTAGGGTTTTGTCCAGAAAGACACCATGATTCCTTAATATAATCAGCAGAACCACAGCTGCACCACCGTGATGGCTAATTGCATCATGGAGTCAGTGATAAAGTCTGGAGTGGCCTGCTGTTCCTTTCTGGGAAGATGAGGCAGTTTTTGTGGCCTTTTAGCTTTTTTCTTTTATTCATTGTAAGTTTGATGGGAAAGCCATTAATGGGTTTACAGTCAACTTGTAGGTCTAAGTCAGGTTTGTAAAGGAAAAGATGGGGTTTAAACAAGATGCTTGTATACATACAATGTATACATGTGGGGCATAGACCCATGATGTATTTTCACACTTGATTTGGAGGATTTGTTGTTCTGTCTGATATCTCAGAGCCCTCAGATTCAACTCGTTCTCACTCCCAACTTGTCAAATACAGCAGCTTGGTCAGTGGCCTTAACTTTAAACTGTGATGCTCTACCTACCCCTTTAATGTCACTCTTGCATGGCTCCGCAGTCAAGTTAGCAATAATACATATGCAACATCTGGTTAGACTTTCAAAATAAGGTTGCTAACAAATAGCTCACTTGTCATTACATATTAGGACAGTTATTAATTATTTAGTCTTAGGCAGAAAAACTACTTGGTTAGGTTTAGGAAAAGATCTCGCTTCAAATTAAAATAACTATTTAACTTATGCAAGCTCATTGACGTAACTTACGTTAGGTAATTTATGTAACTCACTTGACCCATCAACCCACCCTGGACCCCAGACTCGAACTCACTCTCTATACTACCACACTAGATGGGCACTTCCAGAAATAATGCTTAAGGGGGACACTACCCTGGTTAGGACAATAAAAGATATTATCGCGTATTGGGTTAAAAACACTAAGTTAATTTGGGTGAATTTCCATAATTGGGATAATCGAATATTGGGATAATTATGAATATCCTCACATGAGTGAATACAGAAAGCTTGATAATGCTTAGTCCTATTATGACTTCTTGATTTATTTTGAATTGTCACAAGGGGGAGCATGCAGCTTTCCAGTAATTCCAAAATCCTACACTTTCACCTTGGCTGAGGGCTAGGCTTGCCCATTGTGTCCCCTCAAAGAAAGTTGAATTGGATGTGTGGATATACTATGGATTCCAAATTAAAGAACAACGGGGAGGTAAGGTGCTCACCTGCAGAAGAAGGAAGGTATCTGCCCCACGAACCATGACCTCCATCCCATCCCTGTGACCACTGTCCAGATTTGTTTGTTTTTCATAGAAAAGGATGTTCACTACAAAGTGTGAGCGTCATAATTAAAAGAGTGTGGCCACTGATCAGGCCACTATGTTTGGCGCATCTGGATTGAGAATGGGCTGTCAGATTTATCTTCGGACCAGTTGGGGTCCTAACCCTTGATTTTTACTGCTTTATATACAGATAATATTTTTGGAGCGATATTTTTAGGCTTTATCCTGATACAATAAATACCTTTATATTATGAAATCCTCTCAAAAGCACTTCATAAATGCTAGGACTGCGTGAAATCAAAGATTTCAAATATCACAATATTTTTTGACCAAATAGACTCCACTTCGATATTGATACTGCAACAGTATCGTAGGGATGACTACTAGAACTTTTACAAAATACTAACACAATGAGATTTCTGATCAGTAATCGTCAGTAATGTGGATATAATGACTAAGCAGATAAAGGCAAGGATAAGAACAAGTAGAACAGTCTGGTAAGTTCAGAAAACGACAAAACTTTACTGTAACGCAGCCTAGAAAACTGGGAAAAGACACTTGACATATGACATATCACAATATGACGAGATCCAAAATTGTCATTAAGATGATATATAGTCTAATATCACAATAAAGATATATAATATATATTGCCCAGCACTAATCTGTAGTAAAGTTAGAGTAAAAAGTAGCATAAAATGAAAATACTGAAGTAAAGTACAAGTACCTTACATTTGCTGTAAATTTGTAAATGTACTAAGTAATTATCCAGAACTGAGTGAAGCTGCATACAAACTATACTGCACAGCCAACTAGCAAGACATTTGAAAGCTGGGTCCCTAACCAAGGTGAGAACATGGGGGATTTCATTTGTTTATTATTATTGTTATTGTTATTTTTCATTTATAAATTTTAATATATAAATTCATTTTTTTCTACAACATACATATTGTAGTAGATAATTTTCCACATACAAATGTAGTCTTGGAACACACTGTATCATCAAGATGTCCACTTTTTTGAAACCAATAACAACAACCCTGCATTTAGGTTGAGAACAAAACAAGTTACAAGTTACAGAAGTTACATAATTGTTACTTGGAAACTGTAAAATAGATGTAAAATGAAAAAAGAAATACACCCTACTTAGTGTTAAATGAAATAGTAATAATAGAGTAGTTATAGTTACGATTAGGAGGGGGAAGAGCTTCTCACCAATTCTTACAAGTGAATAGTGAGCTTGAGTGTTGTCAGAGACAGTGATATTCCATCCTGAGCTGATTTTCCTTCCAGCAAATGGAGGCTAACAGGCAGGATCAAATCAGGAGATGTATTGATTTGGTCAGGAGGGACAGGATCTGGTCTCCCTCTAATCATTGAGAAAGGAGAAGCTCTTTGGGCTATAGCATTTCTAATGGAGAGGAGGGCCAATCGAACAGGGCACAGCCTCATATGAAATTCATCTTTAATCTTTATGAATTATGAATTAGATTCTGTGGTGAAAAAAATACTGCATTTACATAACCCCTCTGACCAGTGTTACATGTTTTATGGGTACTTTATGTGTTTTTTCTCTACATATTACAACCGCAAAAATGTATTTTCTTTTCTCATGTATATATATATATATATATATATATATATATATATATATATATATATATATATATATATATATATTTATATATATTTATATATATACATATATACACACACACACACACACACACACACACACACACACACACACACACACACACAACATGCAAGTAGGCAGGGGGAACTGAAGCCTTCTCCCCCTGGGCAGTATTTATGGCATTGCATGTTAAGGTATTTTCAAACACAAAAAAGGTGCTTTAAATTTCAAATGGGATTCTACAGTGGGGCTGAAAACAAGAAGTAGCAAATACATATTGTTTATGTGGAGGGCTCAGAGGGCCCTCCCTATCTGTGGAGGGCTTCTTTCTTCACCCCTCCTCCTCCTCTTCCTCCTCCTCCTCCTCCTCCTCCTCCTCTCTTCTCTCTCGCTCTCTCTCTTTCTCTCTTGTCAACCTTTTCAAAAAGCATCTATATTCTCACACCAGGCTGTAGGGGCATGTTGTCATGTTGCTATGCTACCTGAATGTCAAGCAGAATGTCAGAGTTATGGCAGAGTGTGAATGTACAATAAAGATGGAGCTCCTTCTGACCAGAGAGCATGCTGGCGAAAGACAACATTTTATGGAAGGAAAGAAGGCTTTTGTTATTAGAATTTTAATAATCAACTATATAGACTAATACTAAACTAACTGAGAAATATAACTACTGAATTTTTAACTTTGAAAATGAAATATAACTGAAGCATCTCAATTTGTGTGTTTTCTCAAGGTTTTTTCAAGTGGTGTAATTAAAAAAAAAAGACAAATATTCAGCATCCAAGGTTTCCATTCTCTTATCTTATTTTGGGATCTGACTAGGACTTTTTTATCCACATTTGAACAACCTGAATAATGTTTGACTACTGCACACTTGAATTGGAATCAGTGCTTAATTTGGGGTGCTACTCGGTGGGTCAGGGCGAGAGAAAAAGTCACGGAACACCCTTGGGGCTAGCAGTTAACAAAACTAAAACTGCCTTTACAAACTGATCATTATTTATTTACATTTATTAATCAGAGCATTCACAATCACTCAGAATCATCTCTCTCTCCTTGACTGTCCTTTCACCTCCCTGTAAACTCATCTCCCCTGTTTGTGGACAGTTCCAATTCCTTACGTTCTTTTTTAGACCTCTATTTAACATTCACTTTTGACATCCTAGTGACATCCTTACAGGGTTCAAACTGAAAGTTTTTATAATCCAGGTTGTATGAGCTACAATCTTTTATTGGAATTGAACAAATATACCTGATTCCTTGGAAAATTTCTGGAAAAGTCTGCCTCTTTGCAACCCTCATGTAAATGTTAACTTATAATAGCATAATATCAAATAGCCATTTTATTTCACAATTGCCATTTTCACTATAATTGAATTATTTATCTTTATTCAACATGTATTTCACATTACTAGTTGTCAAAAAAACGTGTTTAAGTTTACAATAATGGCAATAAGACTGGTTCAGATGTTGAACCTGTTTTAGATGCTGTAGAAGTTCAGATGGTTAACCTGTTGAGCATGTCCACAGACGTGCAAGAAGGTCCCTGGCCAGATGTTCAGATATTTGACCCATAGGTTCCCTAGTCAGACATTTAAATATTTACCTGTGTTGCACGTCCAAGACAGGCCCCAGTTAGATGTTCACATACCAAACTTATTTTGAACATCCACAGATGTCCAAGTGGTTCACTAGCCAGATGTTTAAATATCGAACCTGTGTTGCACATTCACAGACGTCCAAAAGGGGCCCTAGTCAGACATCCAAATATTAAACCTGTTCTGACTGTCAATGAGACGTACAAAAGTGGATCTTGACTGACGGACGTTAAAAAGACATGATCTGAACTGAAATGTGATGTGATGATCTGAATGTGGTCTCCCCGACGTCACATATTTGTTGGGGATCCTGATCCGGCACAAATTAAGCCCTGCTTGGAATCAAGTTCAAGTTTTTGAAAGAACCTTCTGGAAATTTCAATCCACATTCAGTCAAGCAACAAGATTTCAAAGTAAAATAAATTTAATGGACACTTTAGTAGTTACGTGATCTGTAGAATCTATTGCAATTCAAATACAATGTTCTGCCATAAAGTCTACTGTTTATTTTTCACTGTTATAGAGTTGTTTTTGAAATCAAATTCTATGTTTTCTATGAAAAAGACGACAACAATATTGCACCTCTGACACTGACAAATGTCCATACAAACACACAAATGTAAAGCTGGAAACATTTTAAAAGAAAGGAAAAATTCTCATACGAATGTAATGAGTGTTAAACTGTAAAATATTACACAACATTTTACACATATTGGTTCAAACAGCCCTTCATTGAAGGTTACTCTGCAAACAGACCTCAGGCTTCTTTCATAGTGTTATTCTGCCCCCTTCATGTGTGTAAATAGGGAAGTCAAAAATTGGAAACACCTCTACATACAATGTAGTCCAATACAACACTGCCTTTAACTCTGACATCAATAGTTATCAAATTAAATTCATAAATATAAACTAGAATAATAACATAAAATGGTTCCGTACAGCTCGTCCGGCATAATCTGAGTCTCCAGAAGCCCTGAGATCCGAATCTGATTTGAAAAGACATTATTTACACCCTCAACGTGCCAGTTGAGCTTGTGCACCCACTTCAGACAAGGTGTGTGCTAACGCTTTTACCCTAGCAGCTACAGTGAGGAATTATGCTTTAAAAAGGGAGTAAATAATGTTTTTTCAAATCAATTTCAGATATCGTGGCTTCTAGACACTTGGAACTGACTTTACATCAACATGAGGGTGAGCAGATAATTACTGCATTTTCATTCTTCTGTGAACTTTATGGCAGAGCTGTCTCAGTGAACTGCAATAGATTGTACAGGTGTACCTGATAAAGTGGTTACTGAGTGTGTTTCAATGCTGTAAGTTCAGTCATATTTAAATTTTGCCAAAAAAAAGGGTTAGGGTCAGGGTGAAGTTAGGGTTAGGGAGAATATAAAACATCCAAAGCTGTGCACTGCCATGGTAAAATATTAGTGGTAAAATATGTTCAAATTAAATTCCAGCTTTCCATCAAATACCTTCTAACTATAGTGCTAATTTGATGGAGATGAGGATGATGCTCATTAGGCTGACATTAATGCTGATGATTATTAGTATTATAGTTATTTATTTCTTTCATTCAAATCCCTTTAAGTCCAGTAAGCTTCTTGCCATACAAGCCTACACAGCTCCTATTACATTTCATTTGGATTAATTGAAAAATTACCATAACCCCCGGCCATTACAGTTATTACAGTTTGGTGAAATGGCCCTTGGAGACATTTGGGCATTGAAACCTCTCCTAATTCACCGTCACACTACCCCACTTCCTCTTTCACCCCTCTCCTCCCAAACTGCTTAGCCCTCTCTCAGCCTCCCTCACCTCATCCTCCAGCCTCCACTGGCCAGGAAAGCAGAGAAGAGAGGAGATGGAGAAGAAAGATGTAGAAATGTGGTACATGAAGAGATGACGAGATAGCTTGAAAGGTTTAACAGTGCAGACAGACTGATGGAGACAGGGAGGCGTGGGTTGATGGAGAGAAGGATTGACAGTTAAAACGGTAGAGTGGGAGATGGTGGTGGGGGAGTTGGCTGTGGAGTAAGTGATGGAGTGGTGCGACGAGATGACTGTTGCTGATTTCCGCGGATGTCTGGAGCGCTGCTTGTCTCTGATATTTGTGAGGAGACAACCACATGTCATACAGCGAATGTACTAGGCATGCTTTCAAACACACAACATCTGTAGAAAAACAGATTTATAGAGACACTTTACACAGTTGTGGCTTTAAGATGGCCTCCTTTGTCACATGTACCTGTAGGAAGGGATCATGATGATGTATTATACTGGAAGAGTGCCCTAAATCCCCAAAGCAAAGAGTAGAAATCTGCAGAATGGATTCATGACAGCATTTTTTACACCCAAGCTTCCTGGAGTTACATAAGCACATACAGTTGTGCACAGCACTATAGTCTCCTGCAGCTGCGTTAAATTGGATGGATAGAGGAATGGATTGAAAACTGATTCTGCTATGTGTGTCTGTAGCATCTCCTCTTATGCCAGACTAATTATCAACTCTTATTTCACTTCATGGACAAAATTAGAAATTTTTCGATCTTGTCTTGGCCATCACAGTGTTGTGGTTTTTTGGATGGTGGTGTCTTTTTCTGTAGCATCAAGGATCTCAATCTCATTTTCTGCTCTGAATTACTGTCTAATGAATGTAAGGTTTTGGATTTGGAGACAGGCAGACTAGCTAATGGGTTTGTTAGTTTGTTGAGTAGCATGCCACACTCATTATTGCTTTCAGTGCTGTGATTAACTTGATTTGCAGGGCAAATCCAACAGAGAGAAGAAGATGTGCTCACATATATAAATGCACGCATCCCCCTAATGTAATAATCCAATTTAATAAGTTATTAATATAGTTATGGGCTCAGTTGGAAATAGAAAAGTGGACGGCTGAAAACACTAAGACAACTGATGATCATGTTGTGATTGATTTAATTTAATTTAGTAAAGGAACATGATGTTACAACAGTGACTAACAGGATAAGAAAGTGACTCAGGGGCACCTCTGGTAAAACAGTGTTATATTATTGCCTCCTTTTTTAAAGCCTCCATACATGCATGATTTCCCATTTTTTCTTTAAAAATGATTTTTTATGACAGTTCTGCTTTACTACTCTACGTATAAAAGAGGAAGGGAGGGATGATTTTTGCACAGAATTTCTGTTCACATAGACGAGTGAACCTCAAGGACATCACATATTGTATCATTATACTCGGACAGATTTGAGTGTTGAAATTGAGAATGTCACATAATAAAAGCTCTTTAGAGACCTATGAAGCATAGATCCACAGTAAGTCTATTCTGGGATGGTGCTTTGTGTGTGTGAACAGAAACATCTGAAATGAGTCAGATATGAGTAAAAAGAGAGGATGAATTCACTCATGGATATTCTGCTGAGAAAGAGAAAGGACAATGACAGTAACAGCAGTAAGTCAGTGTCTGTTTAGGAAGACAGTGATACTCCTGCAACCAGCTTACTGTAAGTGACCACGATGACGGCAGCTTTACAATGACAGTTAGCTGCGGAGATAAAATGATGATGTGGGTTTTCACTCATCTCTTTCATCTTCAGATATATGTCTGAGGGAGGTCCCTAAACGTCGCCTTAATGGTGTCACAGTGGTGATTATCAAGCGTCCCTGCTTCTTCGTAAAGCTCGAGGCTGTCACCAGAAATGTCAGATGCGTCCCGTGTTACTAGTCATCTAGAGAGTTACGACAGAGAGGACAGCTGTGGATTGCTGTCTTTAAGGTTAGCCATCTGGACACAGACCAAGCCTGCTCATGCATTAATGTGTGTGAGACAACTTGCCATCATAACCAGATGAGATCAACAGACTCCAAAAGTCTGCTTCTTATTCTAACTTCTAACTTGTCCTGCATCTTAGCTTGTTGAATGAGCCATCAAACATGCACCAGGGGAAAGTGCACTGCTAATGTCACTTTGCAGTTTAGATAGCTTGCAGGCCATTTTTTCTTTGTCTGTCTGTTCCCTTACCAGGGGTCAGCCTGTTGACTTGAGCATTTCATATATCTGCCCAAAGATATTTAATGTGGAGAATCCTTTGACACAGCTTTTGACCTCAAAAAAGAGATGATTACTTTTAATTTAAGTTGGACTTCACTGAATCACTGAACAAAACACGTGGCATTAACACTATCTCCACTAGAAATACAGACAAAGCTGCAGCAGTGTGTGTGCTGAGTTACCTGCAGTGAACAGAGTCATTTATGACACCTGGAAATGCTAATAAATAACCCAACACCATCTCCTGTTGGCCACTCAACTCAGCCCCTACAGCCTTAACACCTGCCTGCCAGGAAGTACATGAAGGTCACATCGAAGGTATTGCATATGTGTGTGTGTGTGTGTGTGTGTGTGTGTGTGCAGTATCTATCATGTATAATATGGTTATGATTCAGAAACACATGCGTGCACATGCACAGAAACACACAAACACTCCCTAAAAATGTAAGTTTAATGGGTAAAGTCTGGAGCGTCTCTTCTCACCTGTCACCTCTCATTAGATTGCAGCATGGCGACTGACCTTGTTCGTCTTTCCCAGGGCCGCTGTGCTGAGTGGTGTGTGTGTGAGCATGTGTGTTCATTCAAGGGCTGGGCAGCCTCACCCTAATGATGTGGCTGTGAAATCGGGCCAGAGCCCAGTGCCGTCTCTCATTACGCCCCTCCAAATTCATTTGTTACGTTGGTTCTGCCTGCTCATGCATGCGCCGCACGCCACTCTACCCATGTGGCTTTACTTGTACCTGCTGTTAGTCTACATGTAATGCATAAGCCAAAACGGTTAGTCTGACACGGGTAAGAGCAGCAGTACACATGTTAAATTACAATATTGGATCTTATAATGTTGATCATGATTTAATTCAGAATCAACGTTACTTCATCATGACCTGTGCATACTGGTCATGCATGTTACTTGTGCATATAATTTTGTTTTGTTTTGTGATACCAAGACATAGCTTTGGGTACAGATGGCTGGGATAGACTGATTTTCAGGCCCTAGTGAAATTACCCATTACATAGGCTTAATGCAGAATTTCCAGTAAAAAATGGTTCTTTTTTAATAAAGATTTACATTATGGACCGGACTATTTCATGGTCTTGACCAGTTGCTAGGCAACCAATGCAGAAAGTTCATGAAGTTGCTTGTCCTGACCAAGAAATAGCCTGGTACATACCGCCCCATAACAAAGACTTGTTTTTCTGTCTGGATTAAACAAATGAGATACAATGTGTTTATCAGTGAGCTTTAGAGGTTCTGGTTTCCACTTGTTTCCAGTGTTTGTGCTAAGCTAAGTTAGCAGACTGCTGGCAATATCTTATATTGCTTATATATCTTATAATATCTTGTTATAAACACCTATGAAAATAAACACTAAGGAATCTCCATTCAACAAAAGAAGAAAAACACAGTCCCTGCTGACACACACACTGACAAGGGTCCTAACAAGGTCGGCCTTTGATGAGTGTCTGTAGCTCTCGTTGTTGCGGTGTGTTACGTACTGTTGGCCCGTTTTTTGGTGGATTGAGCAAGTAGAGCCTGAGGCGGAGCCTGTCAGTGAGAGAAATTGCTTTGATTGGCTGTTCAGCTTAGCGAATCAGCGCACACGCAGAGAAACCGAAATTGAAAGCTGAAGCCCATTGAGGCTGTCACTGTTGTATCCATTCATTTCACCCATTTAATGCAGTTTCTCTATATTTTTTTACTTTTTGTCAGACATATTCTTGATTAGAAGTAGCTGTATTAGTGATTAGTGATGAGTGATTAGTGATCAGCAATTCCGGTTTCCCTTTTTGAATGATGAATACAGACTACCACCACCTTGTGGTATAGAGTTATTTCCTCTCACGCAGGCGCAGAACATACAAACTAGCATGCCATCGACTGTAGTCTTTGTAGTGTATTCAAGCACAGATTTCTGGCTGAGAAAGTGGCAATGTGAGGCGACGCAATGTTGCCACTATTTCTTTGATGTCGGTTTGGTGTGTCTGGGCCCCTAGCGTACAGACATTAGAGTGCTTTTAAATCTCTTCACCTGGGTCTCGGCAAGGAAGCAAAGAAACATATTCCCGAAAAAATGTTGAATTTTCTTTTCAGCAAATAATCCTCCACAAAAGACGAAGATAGAGGAAACTGGGTCGTTTTCCAAGAAGAGCGGACAGTTGGTCAAAACAGAGTATAAACAGGGTGAATATTAGTTTTAGTTACTGGTTACATATATCATAAAGCAGCAGTTTTGCAAAATGAAGCTTTTTGTTGATGCATGTGTATGTGTGCGTATTCCATAGAGGGCTTACATGCAACAATGTGCTGACAAAAAAACAAAACAAACCTATGGCCCTGCATAAAACTGCCATGTCAACCATTCTTAAGCTTTAACTATTCTCTGTCATATATAGGATCTAGCACAAGCTGGCCTCAATAGTAAATGATAAACCTGTAAAAATTGTAGTGGGGGGAGGCAGAGTCCTTGTGTAGATGGGGGATGGGATTGACAGACATCCACATGAAGCACCTCCCGTCGTGACCTTGACAGGCGTGGTGTTATAGTACGGTTATTCCAGCGTGTGGTCTTTGGACAGTTCTGTCCCCTGACTGCACGGACAGAGACAGCAGGACTTTCCACTTGGATCAGAGATATAAAGCTACCTGTAGTGTACCAACAATCACCTTTACAATAAGCCTGCATTAAACATTCAGCAGGAATCTGACATGTGTATGGCTGATACACAGTGCAAATGTCATAGGTTCCCTTTCTCTACATGTTATCTGAGCCATGGCTATTTTGTGTCTTTGTGTGTGTGTGTGTGTGTGTGTGTATGTTGCGTCTGCCATTGCAGCAAACAGATGGTATCATAATGACATCATCGCACACTGGGGTTATGTTCTCCGAGGCTTGGAGCAGGAGGAAGAAATTAGGAGGAGGCATCAGATGAGTGTTTGTCAATTAATCTAAAAGAGACACAAAAAAATAAAAACCCAGAGAGCTTTTCAAAACATTTAGCTTCAATTTGTCCCACTAAACATCTCCCTGCTTTTCACCGCTGTTACAAATGTCAGCGCTCCCAGTTAACTGGACTTGAAATGATGTGCCCCCCTCTTTCTCTGCCTCTCTCTGTCATGTTCCCCTTCATTTGTTAAGGGTGCCCTGAGCACCTGAGTTTCTTTAAGAGCATCTCTTTTCCCCTCCTTTTTTCTCTCTTCTCTGTTCTTGAGCTCTCTCATCTCACTGAGCAGGGAGAAACCTGTCACCACACAGCATTAGTATGCTCTTTTCATATCTGTGCCTCTTGCCTCTTTTTTTCTTCCTGTTTCTCCTCTCCTTTCCTCCCCCTCGCTCTCTTTCCCTGCAAACATAAAAATAGTTTATGCCTCTGACAAGAAAATGCCTCTAATCCTCAGGTTTGTTGGAGAGCAAACAGACGCAATTGGCCACTTGTTATTCTGTGTAGAATTTTCTATGTGGGGTGTTTGTGGTATCCATGGCAACAAAGTAGGGTGCACATATCCCCCCTGTCACCGAGCAGAATGGGAGGGGAGAGGATGAAAAGAGGCGATAAAATAACACACTTACTGATGCATGGGGCAAGCTATAACCTGTTAGTTCAGTAGATGTTGTGTGTTGTAGTAAATGTGTGCCGGGATTGTGTGTCACTGTCAGTCTGTGTCACTATTTGTCAATTATATGTTGGTATTTGCGCACCTGCATATAGCTGTTAGCTCACACAATCAGATTTGCATTTCTCTGATTGCATACTTGTGTGTGTCTGTGTGTGTGTGTGTGTGTGTGTGTGTGTGTGTGTGTGTGTGTGTGTGTTAGGTGGAGCTTGTGAGAACTGGAATTATTCTAGATTTAGTGCAAGAAAGAGAGACACAGGTGTACATTTGTGTCATAACGCATGTGTATCCACATATGGATTCAGGTGCCATTATAGCCGGAGCCTCTCTCCAGCTGTGTTGGTTGGCCTGTGTGTGTGTCAGGGGGAGATAATTTGTGCCATAACAAGTCTTTCACATGTGTACCTTCTTTTCATTGGCCCACACAGGCCCTGCCACTCTACCTAACACCATGGAAATCAATGAGAGCCAGTCGGAGTGGTGTGAAGATTGAGCTGCGGTCAAAATACTTTGCATGCTGAAAACTAAAGTGAGCTGGAGGGGCCAGGGGGGCGGAAATTGTTGTGTAGCTGGGGAGGATTTGCATCGTGATTTCATGTATGTGAATACATTGTGACACTTTTCGGTGCACGTGTGTGTACGCGTGTGTGCAGATGTGTACACATTCAACTGCATATTTAACTGAATTCACAGTTTCAATTTCCTGCCTCTGTTCTGCTCTTTTTTCTTTTATCATTTATTCACCCTTTTTCTCTTCTCTTCTCTTCTCTTCTCTTCTCTTCTCTTCTCTTCTCTTCTCTTCTCTGTCAAGGGGAATAAAGAAATGGTATTATAATAAAAACAACCCAGCAACAACAAAAACACTTCTTGGTAATGACTATTCTATATTAATCAGTTCTCTTCTATTCTTCTCCTGTTAATCTGTCTTTTCAGCATGCGCTTGATCAATAAAATGATGACTGTTGAACTCTGGGATTAGAGGCTGCAGGGTTCAGAGGTCATGGGGTGTGTGCGAGTGCTGAGTGTCCAGTGAATGACTTCGTCCTGCTGGGGGCCGACCTGGATGCTCTGTCTTAATTTAAAGCCTTTGCACAGACAGACAGCACGCGAGTTTTGAAGTGGTGGATGTTGTGTGGGTTTGGTCCCCTAATCTCAGATTATATTAAACAGGAACAAGTCTCAATATTCTGCTGGAATCACTGTTTTACACATTTGTTCTAAATCCAAACAAATAATATTTTGGCAGCAATGCTATGTAAAATCTCATTTGCTATTTTGTTATTTCAGTTCTTAGAGTTGGCACTCATTTTGCCTTAGTCCTTTATTTACCAGTTGAGGAACATTTGTTTTCTTGGCAGAACACAGAAAACCATGAAAAGAAAGTCAATGACAACATATTGACAAACATGGAAACATGATATTGCATATCCTGAGGATCCTGTGGAGCCAATACAAATGTGTTCAATATTTAAAATGCATGTTAAAATAAAGACTTTTTTCAGATGAGAATAGACTAAAGTCAATAAAGAGAGGCTGGTGAGGGTGTGTGAGCAGGTAGTGTGTTTTTCTTATTTAGATGAATGTAGATTGTGTGTTTTCATGGGAGGCAATACCTGAAGCTAATAATCTAATCTGTTCATTTTATTGTTAAACCAGCAGAATACACACACTGAAATCTATTGGTAAATTGGACCAAACATGACCAAATATCAGAGTTTTAGTTTGGCCCCCTTTTGATCTCAGTGCTGCGATTACAGAGCACATCACATACTGTCACCTTTGAATCCAGAGTTCTACATCACAGAAAATCAGAAGGCAGTGTTATGTCGATGTTCCCAGGTGATTTCCCCAGCTGTGTCTCTTATCCAGTAGCTGCACAGCATGTTCCTTTCTGTTTCCTGCTCTTCTTTTTATCTGACATCCTCTCAGCATTGTAATTGAAGATTAATAAATCCATGAGTCCTGCATTGAGTGAATAGTAAATAGCTTAGATTATTCAACAGTGACTTGTAATATCTGATTCAACTCAGTCCACAGCCTGGGTCTGAGGTGCATGCAAAAGCCTAAAAGAATGCATCTGGCAATATTCTGTATTTTTATCATTACTGGTCTGTATTTCTTCTTCCTCTGTGCCACAAAGCTCCACTGTTGTCCAAAACATATTAAAAACACATCAGTGACCCACACTATTGCACTGAATGGTTGAATGTTCTTGTCTTCCCATTAACACGCACACTGCAGTTTATTTTGACTCAACCCCTCACACGCTGTCCTGCTACTGTAAATACTTACTTGTGTGTATGCATCTGTGGTTGAAAAGAGTCCCAAGCTAATGCACTGCTTTCTTCTGTTTGAGTAATGTTTGCTGAAAACGTCAGTGATACTTTTATAGAAATGTCAACATAGTACTTAGCATATGACACAAAGGTGAATGTAAGAGTGGTTGCAGAATTGTTGACTGCCAACATTTTATCCTGGCGACTTGGCTGTTCAGAAAGAACCAATGGACAAGGACAGGGAAGGAAAGTCAGAAAGAGTAAGGGGAAAAATTAATTAATTGTTGGTTTTGGTCTTTTCATGTGATTTGTTAACTGAAGAAAAAAAACCAAAAACAAACAGTGCTAGTCCCAAAACAAATTACTGATACTTGTTTTTTTTTTAAAGAAATCAGTTCATTAATAATTTATTTTAAGTAGTGGCTGTAGCATTACACAAAGACTGTGAGTAAATATAGCACAGAGCTCCAAGAAAACAATGCAAACTTGTTGTGACCCACCTGCAAAAAGTACATCTGGTGGCCCAGTACCAACCCCAAGCCTAAACCACCCACTGATTAAAGCTGGGAAGTATCCTGCAACACAGGACAGGAATCAATAAGTGAATTAGACTCTACTTTCAGCTTCCTCTCCAGCCAGGCGGTCCCAAAACCAGCTGCCCAGGATAATGGGTCTGTACAGGGGGGGATGTGGGTGTATGTGGGGGAGGCCAGGGAACAAAGAGGCTTTAAAGTTGTGTGATATATTGCTGACACGTTATCACCACACACTCCAACAATATGTGACACTAGCAGGAATGTACTACTCTAAAGCTCATCCATGTTGGACAGTTCCTTTAAGTAGAGGTAGATACAGCAGATACATGCTCACCATCAGACTCTCAGCAGGGTGCTGCTCACTCACCAGCAAGAGAAACATTTGTCCTGACGTGGTCGTTATTTGAACGTTTTGGTTTTTGTTTTTTTAATGTTGTGGTGACATCTTTGCGGCAAAGCAGCAGATCTTCCAAGGAATCATTCCTCAAGCAGTATCTCATGCGCTATGACATCATTGTCCTGTACACTGCACATGCTAACTGCTCCCTTTCTTCTGTTTCTTCTGCTTTCTGTTCTTATTTGTTTGTATGCCTTTAAAATTAAATGTACTCTCCAAAGGTGTTTTTTATGTGCTTAGTTATACGTTTCAAATGTTTGATTGGCTACAGTGGTGGGAAGTAAGTTAGTTTTTACTCAAGTAATATACTTCAGAGCAATTGTCATGTACATGTAAGTATTTCCATTTTCAGATACTTTATACTGCTACTTCACACCAATTCACAGGGAAAAATGTTACTTTTTACTCCACTGCATTTATCTAATTACTTCAGTTACTAGTTACTAGATTCAGATAATAAAAATTATGCTTGTGACAGGCCATAGCATGGCCAGGAGCGGACTGCCCAAGTGCCATCTTTCCACACAGTATCTGGGCTGGATGAGGGTATCTGTTAAATTTTGCTATCTGGGTGGGGATTGGGCCAATTTAGTCATTATAGATACACCTTCAAGCAGGTAGCCCAGTTTTGGTGGAAATGCAAATCCCTGCTGCACTGGGCTGCCGCACTGAGCCTTCAAATCCTTCTGGCACCAATATCATTGAAAGTTAGTATGGTAGTTGAAATGGTTGGTTTTACATATTAAGCCGAGGAGTTTCTCCTTCTGGTCCAACTGCAGGTTCTTGCTCTATTTGTTCAAGACTCCACCTCAATTAAAACTCAGAAATGTAAAAAATAGTTAGTAACAAGGTTTAACAATAATAACACAGCAGTGTATCAGAGACCACAAATCCTTTTCTGAACTTACATGTTTCAGAGAGTGGTGTAGATGGCAGATTAGAAGGCCATTCTCCAACAGCTGCTGGAGGCTTCTGCAAAAATGTCCTGAGTGCATCTGGACAGTTCTAGAGTAGATTAGCCTGATTATTACTTTACAAGCAAAAACATGTAGCTGCAGCAGACAGAGAAGGACAAACAGCTGCTGCAGCCTGCACACTACTGCTAGCACCAGTGGTTCAACATAACACATTACCTACTTGTGATTATGCATTAGTAAAATAAAAGATGTTGCACTATAATTAAATAGTTACACATGCCAAAAGTCTTTTTCCACAGATGTAGTACTCCCCAAGACCTGTAAACTCACTTTTAATGTGTAATATCGTTGATATTACCTCTCGTACCTTTTAAAGTTATATTACATTGATTGAATGTAAATTCCTACTAAGAAGCAGAAAACTCTTCTTGGGAGGGAAACCTTTTCAATATCTATGTAGTGTAAAGATGAAATAAACTGATTCTGTTTTAAAAATGGTAACCACTCCCATATCAGGCGTCTCATTTTGACATGATAATAAACAATACAAAGAATTAAAAAGTAATAATAATAATACATATAGGTACACATATTTGTAATTTAGATGTTAGAGATCTAGTGGGCAGCCTGACAGTTCCTTTGTCCTTTTACTTAATCTCACACCTTTGCACACATTTAAATATCAGGAAATTAAATATTTGTATTTGTCAACAGAGAGATCTGAATCCTGCCTCTTCTCGGCCCCTCTCATATCACCAGGAACACTCATTACTCATTACTTGTATTTGTGTTAGTGCCATGTTTCTCCCTCTGTTTGGCAGCGGACCGGTTGTGTTTGTGCCACACTCTTAGCGGGGGTGTGATGTCGTATCACAGTGCCATGTTCTGCCACCACAACGGTGCATCTGCTGTTGATCTTGCTTTAACTAGGGAATGCCACGCCAAATTAGCCTGAATTACCGGGATCATCACCATCAGTAAATATGGCAATAGGACACTGTTGCCGGGTAAATCTTATATCTCATATGTGTCATTTCAACCTCTTGATCACTGTGCATTTTTAAACCTTCCATTATGATAATGGTAGTATTTGGATGGTGCACAGGAGGATGTAATCCTTCACTACCAATGCTGCCACTCTTTCCATTGTTGACTTTATTTGATGGTTTTTCACTGTGAGTGTAGAAAACATTAACCCATCATCATGCATTTTGTCTGTAGCTGAGGGCCGAACAGAGCTTCGACACAGTGATTGGGTCATTCACTCTGGGTTTCAGAACACAGCAGGCACTGGAGACACACACTTGCGCTTCTGCTGTCTTTCATCCTGTCAGTCAGTTCATTCAGTCAATTTTTGATCAATACTGACTTCAGAGTTATGAGATATAAAGCTTCAGCATGGCTGACATTTTGCAACATATAAACTGGGGATGATATTCTTGTGATCTCTCGAGCAACAAATGCAAAACATGCAAAGCAAGCTGAGTAGAAACAGCTCTCAGCCTGCAGCTAGTGAACAGGTTACTCTACACTGTACTGCTTAGTTGTCGAGCATAATTTCTCAACTGCTCAACGCCTGATGTTTTTGAATGCATGAATTATATACGAAAATAAGTTCTTGAAGGCAAATAATGGAAAATAATCATATCTAATCTATCTCCCATAACACCTGTCCTCTTCACACTCCATGGACTGTTACACATTAAACAATCATATACTGCTCGACCAGCTTGAGAGTGCAGCTATTTGTACAGTTTAAATGACTACAGTGACTAATATGGGAGTTGGTTCATTGGTTTTCCTTACAGAACATGTGCTGAGAGGACAAATCATTACTGCAACAAAAATAACTGACACCCTGCCCCCCTCAGCAACTTTTGCTCCACCTGACTAGCTTTTCAACCTTGCATTGCACATGTGCAGTTTACAATGATAAAGCTGGACGATTTAATTTCCAGTAGCCTACCTTTTTAATTATTGATTTCAGACAAACGTAAACTAAAGCAGGTGCCCTGTTTTAAGTTGATGGCATCCACTGAAAAATGAGAACAATGCGGAAGGGTCTTAAATATGCAGCCACACACCATGAGTAAACAGCACAGCTCACTCGTGGCTGCAGAGTCTGACGTTTGTGAATAGCCAGAATGAAAGTCAAAGTGGATGATACTGGCTGTCGCTGTCTTGGCATGACCTATTCAACAATGGGCAAAGAAGTGGAGCTGAAGCGAGCTTCGTCAGTCAAAGTCCTAATAGCTGGAAGCTACCAAACTAGCTAAGGCCAACAAGCTATCTGTGTTCACACATAAAGAGAGGTGAATTTCACCTATGTGAGTTTGACCTCAGGCTTATGCGCCCCAAACAGGCAGAATTCCTTACTGCACCTTAGCTGCAAGATAGTGAGCAACAACCAGCGCCTGTCTGTGTTTGTGCTCATTTTTGTCTGTCACACACCAGATACTCTGTTTCTTTATGTTATCTGTACATACATAAAGTACATTTGCCCTCCATTCAGCAGTCAAATAAAGAAGAAGAAGTACAATGTAGTGGATTTCAGCACGTATGCAGCTTGTTGCTGCAGTCAGCTATAGAAGCAAGAATGACAATAAATCCACTTTTTATTCCTAAAATATTAAAAAATAAGCTCTGTGCTCTCCTCGACTCCAGGTGTTTATTCCTCCAGAAGCTCCGGGCTCTGCCTATGACTGTCTCCTCCCGAGCTTGCCGGCTCCAGCAGCTGTCTGCCAGTAGTTGTTAGCACCTGTATTATAGTAGAGTATGATAAGGGAAAATTAATATTGAACTGTTCTTTAGTTGTAACATAATGCTGTTCAGATGTTAAAAATAAAAATACATGTCTGCATGTTGCAAAATATTCTCAGGTTTTCCCAAATATACAGAGGACAGAAGTGCTAACATTAGGTTAAACTCTCAGTTGCATCTAACCTGTCTGCCGTGCAGTGCCTGTGTCAGTCCTGGAGTGGATGTTTTCTAGCGTAACCCTGCATAATTTTATAGTTGGTGAATAACTCTTGGCCTTAACACTAAAGCTCAGGTTAGGGGGGGGCAATCTGACAATTTTCGTCCACAATCTACTTCTCAGGCAAATCTTGGAGATTGCAGTCTGTAATGTTCTCTTACTTATGTTTCCAAACATCCCCATTACCAACCCTTAATGAACATATCAATTCTGATGTAAAGCCAACTAGATGACTATGCTAATTTGACAAATATCTTCACGTATTTCTTCCCTGAGTGTTATATTGTAAAAAGTACAAGCATTTAGCTAGCGGCATAATGGATGTGTGCTTGTGCAACAAAAGGACATTCTTTAATGCAGTGTGGTTTAATGGTGCAAATGGAGAATATATTTTACATGGCATTTTAAAAGATTGCAATCTAGGGGTTAAAACCTGATGTTTTGCCGGGTCCTAAAAAACACATCAGTTAGCCACACCAGTGCACTGGTTGACATGTTCTCACTGCCATGAATACATACACAAAGTTTATTTTGACTCAATGCCACGTAGACCGTCAAGCTGCCCCAAAATACTCACTAAAACAGCAAATGTGTATTCAGCTAAGATAGTCACTAACAAATGCCCCTTTTCCTCTGCACCGCTTGAGCAATGTTTGGTAAAAACTTCAGTGACCAGCTGCTTTACAATATTATTGACCCTTTCTTAAATATCAACATTATCTGACCTTATTTTTAAACATTTATGACCTCAATTAGAAAAGCACGACAAGATCCAACAGTCTTCTTTCATTCAATCAAACCTAATTAAATATCAAACTCTATAGCCCTGTATCATTCTGCATTTATGTATCTAAATTTTAAACCACCCACAACTGCTTAACCATAATTTAAGGTCACCAGATCTAGGATCATCAAATTGTACTCACTCATAGACACCAGCCACCCTAATACACCTCATTTTTTTCATTAAGATCCATTAATTATTCCCTGAGAAATTAACAAAAATGTTGAAAATGTCCAATCTGACAATGTTAAAGAAAGTGAGAAAATATCCCTGGATCTGTCCTTTTATCCAAGTCCAGACCGAAAGTTAATGGGGTCTATACCAATCCTCCATCCAAGTTTCGTGGAAATCAGTAGTTTTTGTGTAATCCTGCTGACAAACCAACCAACCAACAAACAAATGGACACACAAAACATAACCTCCTTGGCGGAAGTAATGATGCTAAATATCAACTAGCCCTTAATGGAAATATTAAGTCCAAAGGAAAGGAAGGCTGTCAAAAGGAACTTGAATGTAAAATGAAAGGGCATGCTATTATACTGCGAGTCCACACTGAGCATATCACAGGAGGTGGAGGTGCGTTACTGCTTCAGCTTTAGGTGAGACACTGAAATATGTTCAGAGGCTGTAAAGCCAAAAACACAGCCTGCAGGCCAGGATAGGCTGGTTGTTATTGAGAAAACCCAACTAATGTTTTCTTTGTTCTTTCCTTCTTCTCGATGACTCATACCGGGAGGCCACAGATTGATTCACAGAGTCACCTAAAGTGTAATCTGCAAACCTGGCCCCCCTTTACTCACGCCAGATTTTCTTTTAAAACCGATTTCTTTCACAAAGCCATTTTCTTTCGTTTCCACCACCCAGTTGTGCCCCGATTGGTTGTATAAATGTTGGCATGCATCATATGTTTGTTCTCTACGTGTTTGCTTTAGATGCGTGCACAAACAAGATTGTGAATACATGTCAATGTAGTGAGTTCTTAGAATGCAATTAGCAAGTTTTTCAATAATCTGTCGCATATCTGTATTTGTGCATGTTAGTACTGTATGTACATCTTTGTATGCTTTGTGTGTAAAAGCTGTTTCTGCTAATAAGCGCTCTAAGTGTAATATTGTTTTTCCTGTTACTCCCTGGGGTGTGTCTGTTTGTGTTTATATGCATATGTTCACATGTGAGTCGCTTTTTGTATATGCGTGTTTGTGTTTGTATGCACATGATTCATGAGTGACCGTCTAAATCTGCAATTTATGTGTCTATGAAATTTAGATGCATGTTTGTGCACATCACTAACATGTGTGTTTGCATACACCAGTTTGACCTGTATATGTTTGAGTATTTCTATATACACCTATACCCTTCATCAAGGTTCAAGGTTCAACTGTCATTCTACATCACAGTTCTACAACAAAATGTAAGTTGTAGTCCCTTAAGGCTACACCAGAAAAACAATTGTATTGGAGGTGTGTGTATTTGTGAGCGTGCCTAGATCCATATCTGTATTCTGCATGGTTGTTTATCTTGCCAGTCTTGTTGATGCTTCAGAGGAGGATCCAGTGCTGTTGGCAGTTTCTCTTTCAGTCCTTCCACATGCAGCAGCCACCCCTATTAACACTTCCATTAATACTAGATCATAGATGGAAATCATCCTCTCACCCTGTAGATGCTTTAAGATTTTGATGAGTTTTTTTTTCAGCTCCCACAGAGAGAAGAGCAGCAGGACAACTGGTTTTATTGATGTAGAGAAAATCTGCTGCTGCTTTCATTCCAGTGTTCTCTACTCACTTTTTCCTCAGCACACATGTCCAGTTTGTAGCAATAGGGTTAAAGAGGAAGAAAGAGAGCATAAGATGATGGTTACACTGTCACTGACGAAAAAGCAGAGGGGGATTTAGAAGGAGAAAACAAGTGTATTTGTCTCATTTGCATGCAGGCCTTTCAGCTCCTCAAACTTTCAATCTTTCCAGTTGTGATCCCCATGCGCGTACTTGACAGACAAGAGACGAGCTGCGCAGAATACCAAGTGGCTCTGCATGTTCATTTTAGCACACAACGTATAGCCATGTATATGCCTACACACACACACAGAAGTAAATCACCCACAAGCACAAAACACTTATGCACAATCACACACTTACACGCACATACACCCTGATTCCATTACCCAACAGCTTGTCACTCACAAACACACATATTAACATTCATGCTCACACATACCTCCCCTCTCAGATAATCACTTGAATGCACAAACATACATATATTCACACATAAACAGATGCAAATTCCCTTTCAATCTCAGAAAGCCACAGAGATATCGTAAACATAAACTATTCAAACATCAGGCAAAAGCATTCTTATAGATACACAGAAATGCACATATTAAAGCCCGTACTTGCATTTGGGGACACACACAGAGCCACTGACACGTTACTGTACTGGGTGTTCAAACACATTCTCACAAATAGAGACACATTGTGCTAAATGATTTGTTTCCTCCTCCTCTCTGATGCTTATGAATGATAAAAGAATCTCAGGGGAACTTTTTGCTTCACATAAATAAGAATTTAGATAGAAAGTTGCATTATTAATCTGTGGCTTCTGGCTTAGCTTCGCCTGTAAAGAATTCATACAATGTTGCAAGTTTGCCGCCTCCCAGGAATGGAGGCCTAAAGGACCAACGAGTTATGAGGCAGTGGATTTCAGTTTTTGGGATGGGAGCCACAGATGGGTTACACTGACTGATGTTTTTTTTATTTATTTATTTTTTTTGTAACTAGTGATCTTGGATAGAAAAAGTGTGATGGTGTTAAATTCTTGCTCTGACACAAGCTGATTGGTTACTGGATTAAAAACTACATGTAGGCTATATGTATTCTAAAATATGTTTTAAAATAAATAACTTCTGCTACATCAACACCGAGCATCACACTATTCCAGGGTTTTAGAACTCCTAAAATAATTTTGAAAACACTGTTGACCTTGTTTTAGTTTAGGGATTTTGTTTGAGTTTGGACAAGCAGAAATGGAGGCTTTTGGAAACGATAATGCAAAATTCCATGTTGGCTTCTGATTGGGTCTCATCAGTCATGACTTGTCTTGTCATGTCTTTCCTGAATTCATCACGCCAATATCACTTTTCAGGAAGAAAACAAATAACATCAGCCTTGACGACCACTGCTTAATTCAACATGGTTAACTAATTTCCTTCTTGTCTATGCTAGCAGCTGTTGTGCCGTTAAAGTCTATATTTTATAATGCTGCTACTGCTTAAATACACAGGAGGCAAGCTATTATTGTAGCAATTTGTGAAGATTCCCATGTCCAGTAGACTAATTTGTTTTAATGCATCAGTGTTTAAGAGTTTGCTATATGATAGCTTTGGTAAGAACATCGTTTTTGTTATAAAATGCTGTTTTAAAATAAATATATATCAGTTTGGTCGTAGCTGTTTGGGGTTATAATGCATCACAATATAATAATAAAAATAACGGCAGCTGCAAAACAAACACCCCAGAGTTGCACAAAAATGATATATGAATTGGGTGGAGAATTGGTCTCAGCCAAGAATAGCCCCTATTAACTTTTGGCACAGATCTGGATAAAGGGACTGATCCAGAATTTTTTACTGAAACCCCACATTTTGAAATTTAAATCTACGTCCTCATGTTCACCTGCTCAGCCCCTCACAGGCAGTGTTTTTGAAATTGCTTTTTATATCTGGCCTGCTGTGTGTTACAGAAGCAAACGTTTGCATGCAGGGTTGAAATTTGTAAATTCAGCCAACATTTTGTAGACAGGTCATCATGTAGAATCCTTGTTCAGTCAGGTATTTGGTTAAATGGAAAACAGATACAACCTCTGTGTTGTTGCAGAAAAGGTGAAGACTATGTGGAGTCACTGTAATTGAAAAGGGAGGAAGTTCTGACAAAGTAACAAGTACACATTCTGTACAGGCTCACAACACATTTCTGGAGATCACCAGAACAAGTACATTTCTGCTCAACAACAGATAAGTGTAAGCTGTAAGTTTCTTTATGTTTCAACTTGAATGTTTAGGTTCAATTTTCTATTTCTCTCCTGTAACAATGCTGTGCTTATACTCTGGTTAGGTTTAGGCACAAAAATCACTTAGTTGGGATATTAAAACAACATGTTTTTGCTTAAAATACTTATTTTGGTTACCACAAACATGGCTGGAAAGGTCCCCAGCTCCCCTTAAAAATATCCAGTGGTGTCACTGTAAAGAATGTGTCACCCCCATTTATATGTCTGATGACAGTGCTGCCACAATTTTACAACTGCCATTCAACCATGAAACTATACTTCCTTCATGTAATGCTCAAACACACTGGAACCTATATATACACAGTGCCTATAAAAAATACACACCCCCTTGGGTCATGGTCAATATAATTGTTTGTTTTTTTTGACAAAACATTTACAATGTTTTGTGTCAAAATGAAAACAGTAATGTACAAAGTAATGTCAATTAATTAAAAATATATAATGTAAAATAAGTGATTGGATAAATAATCCCCCCCTTTAAAGTGACTGACCTAATTCAACAGAGGTCCAGCCAACTGGTGCTAGGAGTCACAGTTATTGAAATGGAGATCACCTGGGTGCAGTGATTGTAGTATAAAGACATCTGTGTCTGCACTTTCCCCGGGGTTTAGTTACATCCATCATGGAAATGTTTAAATCTTCCTCGAGCAGGCCGTCCTCACAAACTGAGAGACGTGCAAGAAGGAGACTAGTGAGGGAGGCCACCAAGACACCTATGACTACTCTGAAGGAGGACAACCTGATTCAGTCTGCAAGAGAACTACGACTTGGAAGATTTATTTTCCACTGACTTGAAGGGGGTGAATACTTATGCAATCACGTATTTTACATGATATATTTTAATTAATTGACACTACTTTGTAGAAATCTGTTTTCACTTTGACATCAAAGAGTTTTTTTGTAAATTCTTGTGAAAAAAGCCAAATTACATTGACCATGATTCCATTTAGGGGGTGTATACTTTTTAGAGGCACTGTGTGCAGAAAGAAATGCATGGCGGCTGCAACATGTGACTTCCTGGCTGCATCTGACAAATAAATGTACTGTTTTAAGCACTTTATGCATAAACTGCTAAGTGTGTTCACTAAACAAATTAAATGAAAAAATATAATACGATTTCTGTCGCTAATCAGTATACGTTTGCTGATATTGGCCTAATGCAGATATATCTGTATCTGCATTTGTGTTGTCTGATATACACCAATATGAAACTCTTTGTTTTTTTTTAAAGAGATTATAATGCAGAAAAAGATGCTTGGGATTTATTATCTTTAAATTTCCAGTGAAGTTTACAATTTCAGTTTTTAAACTGTAAAATATCCTGCCTCCTTTCCCAATCTTTGTCACAAGTTTTTGATAACCACATTTGAGGGATCACTTCAAAACACATGTGAATTTCGGCCAATATTTTGATATTTTGATTTTATTCTCTAATATCAGTATTAGCATTATCCCCATAAATTGAGTATCAGTCGGGGTCTAGCTGTTATGGCTTCCCCCTTTCAGTTGTGTGCGGAATGAAAGTCAGTATATTTTATTTTATTTTGAGAGTTTTGATAACTTTGTTTTTTTGTTAACTAATTGAGCGTTCCTCAGACAGTTTGGCTCTTTCTGATTCATAGCTATTGTGAAAGGACATGTAGGCTTTTGGCTGTATGTACCCTGTGATTATGAATAAATATGAGTTAGGTAATTAAATACTACGTTCATTCTTTCAGTATAATTGATTTCCAGGTCCTAACCCCATAACTGCTTCCCTTTCCCTTTTACCTCCTAGAATACACACTTAATATTTCATTGGTACTCTTAATTTAATATGAAGACTGTAATCTTAAACTTTACCAGTTAGGTGTGTGTGTGTGTGTGTGTGTGTGTGTGTGTGTGTGTGTGTGTGTGTGTGTGTGTGTGTGTGTGTGTGTGTGTGCAGAGGGGGGTTGTGAGCTCAGAGACAGTAGTGTGCCTTATTAAGAGACACAAAGCCCTCGGCAGGTGCTCCCTCCCTGGCTTTGTCTCTCATGCTCTCTGCTGTTTATTTGTTCAACTCGTAGAGAAGTCCCCTCTCTTTAGCCCTCGGGGAAAACAAAGAGCAGACACACAAAGACAGGACTGCCCCTGCATCCTGGCAGCAACAAAGCCAAGCTACACATGTCAGGGATGGCATGGCATGGAATGGCAGGTGTTCCATGGACGGGAAAGCTGGAGGCAGACTTCTCTCCCTTTTCCCTTTTTTTCCCCTCTTCTGCTGAAGAGAAAATGTGTTTTTCTCAACTTTACGTCACTTTTTTAATGATGTTTGTGGAGAAGATGTATATGCGCAGAGATAGGCACAAGAAGGTTGTTTTCACATTGATTCGAGTTTCTCCTTACCTTACCTCACCTCACCTCACCTCTGGGGATGCACAATATTTAATGATGGCAAAATTTGGCCGATATCAGTTGATAGTGAAATTATGGCCCACAAATACAATAAAACAGAAACAGCAAACAGCTAAAAAATGGCTTCAAAATGTTTTGACCGTCCAGCTGAATGTGTTAGGCAGAACAGCGGTCACATGCTTATTGGATTATACATATATATATATACATATATAAGTGCAGTAACTACAATTTTCTCCTTGGGCTTCACACAGGTGTGATGTGGAAACTTAATTCATCCGGTGTACATTTTGAGTGAAGTAGGAGAAATCTTGGTTCAAGAAGTCATCATTCAAATTATCTTTATATACCTTACACATGTCTGTGGAAGATATTAATTCATTATTGTAAAGGTCACGTTGGCCTGGGCGATTGACACTAGAATTGACTCTAGAATTCTGGAACACTTGTTACGGGAGACAAAGACGAACTGGCACAGAAGACAGGGAGCAGACTATATACATAAGGGACGAGGGGATAATGAGACACAGGTGTAGCACATTAGTGAGGGGCGGACAATCACAACGGCGGGAAAACACACAGGGACAGGAAGGGATCTGAAACGTGAGGAGAAGACACTTACTATAAAACAGGAAACAGAACTAAAGACAAGAAAAATAAAAGCTGACCTGAAGGGAGACAAGACATGACAGCGATTAAACAATAGCAATAGTCATATGGTGATTGCAATGAGAAAATAGTTTGATAAAATGTTTGATAGTTTGTGCATGCATTAATGCAAACCAACTTGACAGCACATAGTGAATATGCCCTGGCTTACAAACAGCCTATCATATCCCTTGATAATGGAGCGTGCTACAAGTGACACATGAACAGCCAGTCATTTAACTAGTGTGTAGTTCTGTTGCATCATCGCCATGTGACTGACAACAACAGAAGAGAATTTCAGAGGTGTTATCATGGATCCGCCTGTAAAACTGTTACCTCACTCAGTAGCTATGGTAATGTATGCTTTTCTTGCGGTCTGATACGGCGGTCTACAAGCCGCAGCCACGCTGGCAAACAAACCAACCCCTTCGGCCTCTGACCTGGTCCTCTGCTGCTCCCCTCAGTATCACGCATCCTCTGGAACTGCTCTTCGCTGCCGGACTGTTTCGGACTCCACCACCCGGCCTGTTTGCTCCACCTATGAGCCTAGAGACACTGCAGCCTCGACAACCAAAGTGGTCGGCGTGCCCACCGGGGCAACTACAGCTCACAATCCGACGCACCAGCTCCACTGCTGGATGAGTGTTTTACAAACCAACTGTGAGAAAAACACAAGCACAACCCATTAACATCAGAGACAGAAAATTAGTGCTGATGAGGAGGAAATTGTGAATTAAGAGCAGGTCAGCTTGCCGGTATGACAGTATTTTATTTATTTGTGTGATTTTATTTGGTTGTTTGTCATTGTTGTGTTAACATAATTATAACCTGCGTGCCTTGATAAAGTGGTTATATTCAAAATGAAGAGGTTAAATTTGACCTTTTTTCGCCTGGTCTTTAAAAATCAGGTCATGAAAAATGATCAATAATTATCGATATTGGGCGTTATGAAACTTCACTATCATGATAGAGTTTTCAGCAACATCACCCAGGCCTAAGGTCACATGTTAACTGCTAGTGGAGGTAATAAAAATTTCATACAAAAAATATGCCGTTTATCAAAAATTAAAAGTATATTTCAAATATCAGTCTTGCTAGGGGATTCTATGATCCGTAGAATTTGTTTTGTTACTAATGCATTTCAGCTAATTAAGGAATTTGACCACTAGTGATTTGGCACGTGGACCAGAATAATATTCCTGGCATTAGCAGCTTGTCAATATAGACCAATACACCCAGGATCAATACTTTGTCAATATTTGTTTTTCTGGCTCTGCATGTGTGTGCATGTGTGTGTGTGTGTGTGTGTGTGTGTGTGTGTGTGTGTGTGTGTGTGTGTGTGTGTGTGTGAATGTGTGCGCGTCTGTTTGTGAGTAGAGAGAGGGCTGCTTGCCAGCTGTGCAATCTGTTCAGTTATCTCAGGTCTGGTCTGTACACACACTCAACAATCTGCTCTGGTAAAACTGGCCCTACCCACTCAAACGTACACACACACACACACACGCACACACGTACGCACGCACGCACGCACACACACACACACACACACACACACACACACACACACACACATATGTAGGTATGTATGCATACTCCTAAAAACATGAAGATTGGACTGCTTGATCTTCACTTTTCAAAATGTCAGTTCTAGTTTTTAAAGTCTATGTTTTAGATTGGAGGTAACACACACACGTGACACATAAACACACACAATTTAGTTTTAAATTCAGTGCATCTGTGCAGCCTCTTCCCAAAAATCTGAAATCCGCTGAACATTTCTTCTCCTTCTTGTTGTGAGTGCTGTCTTTCTCAAAGTATACCTCAAGAATATTAAAATCACTGCTACTTCCCAGCAGCTAACCCACTCTCTTCCTGATTCACAATAACCCTTATCAGCCCAATTTCCCTTCTCTCTTCCCTTGCCCATTTTAACACGACGCCCTGTTTGTTGTTTAAATGGAAGGGAGAGAAAATTGGCCACTTTTGCCGTTCAGAAACTCCCGCAGCTGTCGGTAATCGCTGCATGTGTGTATGTGCATGTGCACGGCGCAGTAATGTGCAGTTACCACAGTAGGGGTGCGTGGGGCGGGGGCTTGGAGAGAGGGGTCATGGCGTGCGGCGGAGAAAGCACTATTAGGAGAAAATGATAGGCCTGTCCCTGAAACTCCATTATACACCAAACACTTAAAAGACTGGACCAGCTTCATTACAGGGCAACATGAATCATGCAGCACTCACACAAGCAACTGGCCTCTCTCTCTCTCTCTCTCTCTCTCTCCCTCTCTCTGTGTTTCTCTCTCCCCCACTCTCTCCCCCAGCACAGCCGTCTGTTTAAACTGGAGGATCGCCAGGAAAGAGGGATGGAGTGAGGGAGGGAGCAAAGTAAAGAGGAACAGAAGAGGCTTCAGCATTGCCGAGGGCCATGCTTGTTTGCCTCAGGTCTGACAAACAGGAGGAGAAGAGAGAGGAGAGGAGAGGAGAGGAGAGGAGAGGAGAGGAGAGGAGAGGAGAGAGGAGATGAAGAGAGGAGAGGAGAGAAAAGTAGAGAGGACCATAGGAGATACGAGAGGAAATGAGAGGTGGAGATGAGTGACTTGTTGGGACATGCTGATCTGTGTGATGGAAAATGGATGGAAGTGTGACTTCAAGTGATCTGTATTTGTATGTGTGTGTGTGTTTGTGTGTGTGCATTTGTGTGTGTGTGTGTGTGTGCGTTTGTGTGTGTGTGTTTGTGTGTGTGTGTGTGTACGCCCTTATGCATGCCTGCTCTTGCCTTTGTCCATCTGTGTGACTTTACACAATTGTGTAAAGACAGCCTGTTAGCATTTGTGTAGGTCGGTATTGAGCATTTGAAGTGCATCTGTGAAGTGTGTACATGTCACTATATGTGCATGTGCGTAGCGACCATGGGTTTTTACTAGTGTGTGTGTGTGCACTCCAGAGCGTGTCACAGCATGCTGCCAGAGGGCCAGGGCAGCGAGCCAGACCCAGGGCACAGCATGACACTGTGTCCCGATCTGTGTTGTGAGTGCCTCAATTACCCATCAGCCTGACAGAAAGAGAAAGACAGAGTGTGTATGGCAGTAGATTTTTGTGTCTTTTATCTCTTACAAACTGATGGTTTCCAAATCTCAACTCATTTCTTTGAGTGTGCACTTCTCATTTCACAGGCACTTAAATCCAGAACTGCATATCACTGTGTCCTCCAGAAACCCTCTATCTCCAGTTCTCTACTTTTCATATTTTCCAAAACCCCAGTTCCAAAAAAGTTGGGACTGTGTAATACATGAATAAAACAGAATGTGATCCATTTCTCATCTTTTTGACATATACTTAATTGAAAACATTACAAAGACAATATACTCATCGACATTGATTTTTGTAAATATATGCTTATTGTGAATTTGATGGCAGCAACGTGTTTCAAACAAGTTGGGACAGGGGCAGCAAAGACTGAAAGTTGTGGAACGCTCCAAAATCACCTGTTTGGAACATTCTGCAGGTAAACAGGTTCATTGGTTACAGATGATAGGATCATGATTCAGCTTGTTCTCACTCCCAACGCATCATATACAGCAGCCTAATGAATGACCCTATGCCTCTAAGTTTGATGTTGTACTTACCCCTTTAGTGTTACTTCTAGTGGCCTTCTAGTGCAGTAGAATAAAAAGCAAGAAAAGTGCAAGTCTCACAGTGGTTTAGGTGGTTGGATGGGTCACACATGTGCCCACACATCAGCCTTTCCAAAAACCACTTCACACAAAAATGCTGTGTGCAGTAACGACCCCAAAAAACAAGATCATTACAAAAACAATATGACAAAATGCATTAATGCATTAATGAGTAATGTGTGACACCCAACACTGAGCGTTATATTACTTCATTACTGCTAAATGTAATATAGAAGAAGATAGAAGAATGTAGGAGAAATGGCTGTGAAATAGTTAATTTTAGCCTGTGTGAATAGAACTTTGAACTGGCTCTTGTGCAGCGTGAACTTGTACAACACTGGGTATAACACTATTCCTCTGATAAATAGGTGGCTGAAGAAACATGCCAGCAAAGACTGGGTAGAAGAAGAGCAACATGCATGGAAACAATGCTGGGTGTGTTTTGATGATAACAGTGAATGTGAAAACTCCACAGGAGGCCTGTGGAAGTTATGTTAGCATGTGTGAAAACCCTGCTTACACAGGTTTAGAGCAGATAAGTTCCTTCAGTCTGGATATTAGTGTAAGATGAGATTTTTTTTGTGAAAATGTATTTTATTTTGTGGATAACCTTACTTTATTCCCTGGTTTATTCAGATATTTGAATATTTTCATCAATGGTCATTTCTTACATTATATTGTCTTAAATCAGGGAGTGCATAATGTGGTGCACCTCCCCTTTAAGGTTAAAGGATGATTTAGATTGCAGAGAGACAATGTGAAGTGATGTATCACCTTGTGAGAGAGTTTGGTCGTTGTCCTAATGGGAAGAAGTGGAAATTAAAAGAGATTGAGTTACGGAGAAGATGTTGTCCCCATGCTCTACTTACCCACAGCCCTAAAGTAATATAAGTTGAAGCTAAGGCAAGAGGAAGGAGCCTTACATTAGTACAGTAAGCATTTGAAATGTAATTCTGAATTCTTGCTGTTTGCCATCAAAGTATATGTGAGACTAGATATGGGCCACATTAAAACATCTAATATAAGATGTGTGCAGTGTATATAGATGAAGTTTAACTCATAAGAAATAATGTCAGTATTAGGTATTATTTATCTGCTGCAGGGGATCATGAAAAGAGACTACACAGCTGTCTTTGATTTGGTTTCTTTAAAATATTACGAGTGTTACAACATAATACTTTTCCATCTGAAGTCATCAGTCTGCACCTCTGTCAGCTTTCACCAAGTCGCTCCCTGAAACATATCAAACTGATCAGCAATACATTGATCATAGAACCTTACAAACATTTGCACTTTTGGTTAAACAGCCATAAACACACAGTAACAGAGTGAGCTTTGTATAACCTTAAAACATCTTTCTTCCTCACCAGTTTAGTTTAAAATGATCCACCACCTTATTAAAACCCAGGGCTCTGATCAGATCACCAGATGCTAACAGCTAACTATGAACTATGCACTCTATGCTAACAGGGAAGTTTCTTTCTTGGGATATTGAACATTTTCCATCCATTACCTTTGTGATTCAGTTCATAGCACAACTCTCGCCAAAATGCAACCTAGGCTTTTTTCGTGAATGTACCCGAGTCAAACCTTCGTGTAAAAGCATAATTACGACAAAAAAGCCACTTTTAAGATTTACCATGGTTTCGTTTTCGGGTCAAAATCATTTTCATTTGCGTGCTAGGGGCAGCTGTATGGTAGCATCAAAATCGCTACTTTTAAAACACTAAGAAGACTCGACACAACATGAAACTTTGCTCGTAGTATCACCAGGGTCTCTACACATGAACACGAGCATTGAGAACATTGTTTGTGTATGCAGAGTTTACTAAAAAGAAGGTTTTTGAACAACTCACGCTAGCAGTCGCTTGCTCCGCTCGTCGCCGTCCTGCCAGTCGAGATGCGTCGATCCCCGAGTGCGGTGTAACATGGAGCTCTCTCCTCTATGTTACGTGTAACATGGAGCTTTCTCCTCCATGTTACGCCGCACTCGGGGATCGACGCATCTCGACTGGCAGGAGGGCTACTGCTACTGCTAACGTGAGTTGTTCAAAAACCTTCTTTTTAGTAAACTCTGTGTACACAAACAATGTTCTCAATGCTCGTGTTCATGTGTAGAGACCCTGGTGATACTACGAGCAAAGTTTCATGTTGTGTCGAGTCTTCTTAGTGTTTTTAAAATAGCGATTTTGATGCTACCATACAGTTGCCCCTAGCACGCAAATGAAAATGATTTTGACCCGAAAACGAAACCACGGTAAATCTTAAAAGTGGCTTTTTTGTCGTAATTATGCTTTTACACGAAGGTTTGACTCGGGTACATTCACGAAAAAAGCATAGGCTGCATTTTGGCGAGAGTTTCACTATAAGTTCTGAGCCATTTTGGTTTGTGTCATATGGGGGTATGACACAAACCAAAATGCCTCAGTACTCGACAATGAGAGAAGAAAAAAAAACTGCATGATTACTTTGATAAGAAGATGTATTTTCTCTTTTATCCTGAGGCGTATATGCAAAACCTGATTGTGACTCAATTTTGCCATTTTGAAATTAAATTGAAATGTGACTTTTTATGAACACTTTTAAAGAGAATGACTTGTTAGGGCATGAACTGCCAGTGCTGAACAATTCTCCAACTCCCATAACCATTTACTGTCTAATGATTTCTGTATGAAATAATTGTACACCAACAGAATAAGAATCCACATAACAGTTATGATGGCAGAAATTCCTAATTCAAGCAATTCCAGTTTCAGACACATAGAATCTAAAACAAAATTGTGAATTATAAAGAGGGTGATAACATGTCTTTGTTTCAGTCAAGTCATTTTTTATTTATACAGCCTAGTATCACAAATCACAATGTGCCTGAAGGGGTTTTACCATTTGTACAGTATATGACATCTAAAGCTGCATCCAGCTGAGCATTCATGTTTACACCTACTAACATCTGACTTTTGTCTTTAATGTGAATGTTTATAATTGGCATTCACTCCCACATCAAATGACTCTGCAGTAGTCACAGGTGTTTATCGGGTCCAGCTCTGATCAGCTGTGATGAAAACACAACACTGGGGTGGACATGCTAATTGTTTTCCCTTGTCAGGCGTGACGAAATGACACATGATGGAGTTAAGACCTCTTGTTTGTTAATACTTTTCCATCCATCTCTATCCAAGCAGCTCAAGCATCGTTCTGTCAGCCCTGAGTGACTTACAGATATGAAAGAGTAACCTCTGTAACATTGTTAGTGGCGTCCATGCCACTACCTGATCCTTGCCAGCAGCCTAATCTGTAGTGCACATGTGCAACTCTCAACAGAGATGAGAAGGAAGCGAGACGTCTCATTCCTTAGCTACTTCTATGTGTCTGATTCAAAATGTTATGAAGACTTTTAAAACAAGTTTTAAGGTCTTCTGGATGCAGTCTGATGATATGATTCCATTTACTAGATCCATGGATCTGCTGATTTCTACTGTTCCCTGTTTGTTCTGGTGTGTTGATGATGACGAACTTGACACACAAGAAAAAAAGAAAAAAAAAACAGAAAGGCAAACTCGTCTCCTGGCAATGTGAAAGGATTACCTTTCAGAGTCAATTACCTATTTTGAACTTGTTTACCCATGTTTACAAAAGCCACATATACACACTTATTTGGGTGTATAAGTGTATATAATTGGTATATGTTAACCCATCGGTATGTTTGCCTTTTATTGGCCTCTATGGAAGACCCGTGATATATTTAATTCCATTTCTTACCTGCCCCTGGCCCAGCCCCCCACTTCATGTTCCTTACCAGACCAGTAAACCAGCTCATTAAAGCCATCAGAGACTTGAGGATACTGAAATAATATCACTTTTATGTCAGCTGCTTTATATCTTGAAATTAGGGTATTTTAGGTTTTGTAAGTGAAATGGGTTGACCTGCTGACACCACTGTTTTCTGTTGTAAAGCAGTTGAAACTACAAGTGGGTGTTGGTTGTGGGTGCAGCAAGGATGGGTTCACCCAAAATGTTTAATTCAGTCTTAGATTGATTTGAAAAGACATTATGTATACCCTCAACACACAGTCGAGTTCTTGCACCCACTTCAGACTGGGTGCTCACTCGGGCTTTAAGTTTAGAGAGGGAGAGTGTCTGCAGAGAGGGCTGCAGCTACATAAAAACACAGCTTGAACGTCTTGGTTTCGGCATGCTGGCGTTTTGCTCGTTGAGGGGCAGCCTGCCCTTCAGACATTCAGCCTGTCTTCTCTCTCGCGAAGGGAGAAGAGTCAGGAGGGACTGCAACAGGGGAAGAGTGTAGTGTGTTTATTGGCCGCTAAGCACCAGAGGAGAAGCCGGAAAATGTGATGCTTTCAAGCGAACCAATCACATTCCTTGCAGTCCATGTCACTGCAAGGTGCAGTTACATTTCTGGGAGGTGCACATCAGGTTATGGCGTAGGGCATGCGCCTACGCAGAGGCTCCACCGTATGTACGGTGTCAATTCAACAATTAACCACATCCCATTCTTGGTTTAAGAAAGAATGTTAACAGCTAGAAACTCTGGCTGCAGTGGGACTTTATCAGTCAGTAGACCTATGCTCAGCAGCGTTTAGTCATCTGGGTTTGGACTATTGGTCGGACCAATCAAGAGATCTGATTACATTGTCTTGGCCTTTGGGAAATTAAAATGGGCATTTCTCTAATCATGTTTGGTTATGGGCTTTTATCCAAACAGTGCTGAACTTCTTGCAGTTCAGTGGGAAATGTTGTGCTATAGTCAGATGAACAGCTTTTTGTCCTAATGGCTGATATTTTTTTCACTTTGAGACAAGTTTCTTTTCACTGCACATGACTGGTCATTTAAAAATGAAGTTTGAAGCTAACCAAATAATTCACACAAAAAATACAGTGTTATCATTTTCTTTCACCTCAAGTCATTTCTTACATATTTGTCATTGTCACACCAAAAAGAATTGTGTGTTGGTTTTGACTCACACCGGAAAAGAACATGCTATATTGTTTGTCATGTCCATGCTGTGAGTCGTGAGAGCTCTAGAGCACTGGGCTTTTTTTGTTTTCCCCCGTTTTATCATTTTTCATGCCATTTTGCCCTCATACTCGTGGACCTACGAGCGCTGCCATTAGCACAATATGGTTTGACACTGAGGAGCTACATACCACACTGTCATATAGAAAAAACGAAGGAGACTGCCACTCATGCATCCATTCCCGGGAGTGGGGTGAGCTACATTTCTCAGATACTTGAGAGGCAATAGATGCAATGCACTGTGCAACACCTGAGATTATTAACATTTTTTTTTTATCTCATCATGGAACTGAAGTATCTTAATAAAGGATTTGACTTACTCTGTTTAAAACTTAGCGTGTGTTTCTGCACTGAATTATAAATAACAAGAGATGAGCTATGTGTGTGAGTAAAACAATTGCAATACATGAGAGTGGAGAAATGGATAAAAGATGACAGTGTCAGCAAGTCATCGTGAGTTGGATTAGTTGGTTACTATGGATACCATACATATATATGCACCAGCTCTTGACACACACACTCCTTCAGAGCCTGACCTTCTTCAGTCCCTCCTTCACTATCATAACATCACTCATACCCGGCCCACTCTGAGCCTCCTCCCCAACAACATAATGACATTTGCATACAGATGTCTCACTTTTGCTGATGATGCATGCAACATGCATTTGTGTGTGTGTGTGCGAGATTGTGAATAGACTGCGGCTGTAATCAGGTGACATCTGAGTCCAGGTTAGGGCTTGAAGGCAAGGTGGGATGTGCAACCTTGTGAAAAAAATCCTCATTACAATCATTATCACCATCATTATCACAAGTCTGACAACTTCTTTGGCCTGGAAAAATAACACACACACGCATTAATGTGAGCTCTCTAAAAAGTGAGAGATTGGGGGAGGAAAAGAGGGTGGAGTGATGGATGAATTGAAAAAACTCCCTCTAGTTTGCTGGAACAACTGTGCCTGGCAGACACAAGGAAAAAGGGGATTGAGTCGAACTCGTCAGGGCCCTGTTCCAAATCTGTGGCCCTGCCCCCACCCTCCCTCTTTCACTTTTTCTTCTTCTTCTTGTAGCGTTTTCTTCTCTTGCCTCATGAAACAAGCCACCTACACTTTAGGACATCTGCTAAGCTGATTTTCTGGAGCTTAGCAGCACCACAGTGGTATCAAAGAGATTAGGTGAAACAACATCCAACTCTGGCTTTGTGCTGTGTTTCAATAATGCAGCTCTGTGCGACTGGGCGCATGTGTTTGTGCCTGTTCGCCTCCAGTGCGTGCTTGCCGGTGCGCAAGCTCGCTGTGTATGTGCGTGGGTGTGTGTATTATGCTTGGTGTTACAGTGCCATAAGTCACAGAGCTGGTGTAATACAGTTGGATCTGGAGTGTGAGCGCTTCTTTGCGTGTAAGGATTCAGAAAGCGTAACCAAAGAGCTGCTTCAGAGGATCTTTTCGTCTTTGTTTTCAAGCCAAGCCCGTTATCACTGGAGAAAAATCATCTCCAGAAAATAAACTGTCATTGGTAATGCTGTAAATCCACTAAATATTGGAGTTCTTTCTACTGTGTGAGGCCTGATAATCATATATTTGTACTTAATGTGTATTTACTCTATTTATTTTTCTTAGTTCAGTGCATTTTTCTCCACACGGTAGGCTACACGCCCTAATTTGTTTTTCTTCTGCCATACATTTGGTAATGAAAGGTTGCTTTATGAAGCGAAGTCACTATATCTTACTGCATTATGCATGCATGATGGCTAACGCTTAGTAACTATCCACACACGTAATTAAGTAGTGAAATGTAATAATGTCATTTATCCCTCTGGGTTTAGCGTTTGAATAATTGCTGCAGAGTCAGCCTACTATGCATTATATTTGTGAGTCTGTGTGTGTGTGTGTGTGTGTGTGTGCGTGTGTGTGTGTGTGTGTGTGTGACCACTGCTGCATGCTTGCTTTTTTTCCCCCTTGTGTCTGTGTGTGTGTGTGTGTAAGTTCAAGAGATGGAGTTCTCATTTAGTTTTTTCTTTCTTTCCAACAGCTTTCACTTTTTGTGCTCGCTAACTAGAGAAAAAGGAGTGGAGAGAGAAGAGAAGAGAAATGGGGAGTGGGGTGGGGGTGGGGGGGTGACAGAAGAAAAGAGAGCAAGCCAAAGAGCGTTGGGTGCTGTGTCAGTCTGATATTTTCCATAGTGACAGCTGGGCCCAGAAGCTCAGAACCTTTTCTTCTGGCACACAAAGCCCATTAAGTATGCCACTCGCTCAATGGCCCCCGCAGCCTCCAAATTGCTCCAAGCTCCTCCCTAAAGTGTGGCAGCCTTTGTCATTGTAATCAGGCCTTGTATGTGAAGTGCTGCCTGTATTTACCGCTGCTCAGGGTGCATATTTGCCCAGCCTGCTGCTGACGGGTAAGCGCAGGAGGGAGAGAGGGGTGGGAGACCTACAGAGAAAAAGGAGAGAGCTAAAAGACAGGAAAAGATCGAGTTGGAGAGCTTTAACAAGAGGAACTGGGAATAGTTGCCTGCATGAACATAAAGGGGATAAAAGGATGGGAGGGTCAAGTGTGGAGAGAAGGTGCAGAGACTCAGGATGGAGAAAGGAAAGTGAAGCAATCAACTGAGGGGAAGCCTAAAAAAATGTGAGTCTGACTTTGGGAGGTGACGAGGGGTCAGGCAGTCGATCTCAGCAGGGGGACACAGTGAGGGACATGGGACAAGTTTGTGAGCAGGATGATGCTAGTCTGGACTGCAGGGTAGAAAAGGAGGGGTGTGACAGGAGTGCGTATTTACAACTCCCTCAGATGCTGCGTGGCTTGAGGCATTGCCCTGCACATTAAGAGATTCATGCATGATTACAAGTTAGAGAAAGAAAAGTCCCACACTAAGACTGGATTAGTCTAACTGACAGGCAAAGTGACAGAGAGGTACAGCGGACAGACAGAGGAGCAGACGACGCAGAGGAGTTGAGCGATGTGATGCCTTTTGGCAGAGCTGACCCCATTCCACGTGTCAACCCCCACCCCGCCCCCTGGAGAAACCTAGCTGTGGATTGGGTGGGGTGGGGGGGTGGGGTATTGCTGTAGAGATGACGGTCATCCAAAGTGGCATCCAGACCAAACTTTGTCTGTCTCGTGGCCTTTTCCTTTCACTTTGAGTGTGTGTGTGCACGCCTGTTAAAAATTCATAAGTCCCCCAAAAGAGACAGGAAGGAGAAGTATAATCAGTGAGGAATAAAGAGCCAGAGTTTGTGTCTTCCTCATGTTAAAGAAAAAAGACAAATATTTTGTATACACTACCAAATTTGATTATGTTAAAGGATACTAATTAATTACTACTACTAACTTAATTTTTCAAGTCTTAAAATGGTGGTCAGGTGCCTACACAGTGTGTACTTTGAAACAGCTTTTGCTTCCTGTTATCCTCCTGCTCCTGTTCACACTGGCCAGTAAAAGATTCCTAACTGATGCATCACTGGAGCCCAGCAGAGAAAACAAAAAGACACATAAGGGCTTTTCACACTGCATATCCTTAGTCCAGGGCTAGGCCTGGACTAAGGATAGCCCAGGGATAATTTAGCCTCTTTTTCACACATAGATTGCTAACCCAGGGTTAACCTAATCCCAGGGCTATACGATCCCTATGCACTTCTACAAGTCCTGGGTTGAGCACACAAGTGCTTTGAAGCAAAGTTGAATATTTTATAATGTTGTCTTACTACTCCTTTGATCTTTAGCCCCATTTAACACTGGCACCTCTTTTCTGGGGTTAGCCCCACAAAGTTGGGGCTAAAACTGCTATGGAGCAGGGCCAGCAAGTCTGAGGCTAAAGTCAGGGATGGCCTACTTTGGAATGTGCCAGTGAAAGCTTTCTTAGACCGGGGATAACAGCTCCCCAACACAAATTGGGGACTTTTTACTAGAAACATACAATTTGGAAGTTGAGCCGAAAGATTAGTTGATTCATGGATTAGTTGACTGACAAATGAAAAAATGAGAAAAAAGATTGTCAACTAGTTTGGTAATTGATCAGTCGTTTGAGCAATTTTTCAAGCAACAATTGTGATTAAAAAAAGTCAAACACTCTCACATGTGAGGATTTGCTGCTTTTCTTTGTCATTCATCATTGTAAACAAAATACTGTTGGGTTTTGGACTTAAGCTCAAACAAAACAAGATATTTGAAGATATCACTAGTTTTCTGACAAACCATAGACATATAACTAAACTACATAGAAAAAGATAATCAACATATATATTAATGGCTAATGAAAATAATCTTAAAGGATAAGTTCACCCAAAAATGTAAATCCAGTCATTATTATCATGCTGATGGAAAGCCAGTTTCAGAGTCCACAAAACTTTTCTGGAGCTTCACAGGAAAACAGCGCTGCAGCATTCTCCAAAACAACTGAGGTAGCTGGAGCCCTGAGATCCCAAGTTGATTTGAAAAGACATTATCACCCTGTTTTAAGATGAAATCTTCACTTTAGCTGCTAAGCTGGTGGTCTGAAGTGGGTGTAAGAGCTTGACTGTGCAAAGGTGTAAATAATGTCTTTTAATTCGGCATCTCGGGGCTTCTGCAGACTTGGATTATGTATGGAGCTGTATGGAGTGATTTTATGTTGTTGTTTTTTTTCTCCAATTTCTTTTTTTTTAAAGCAAGTCTCCAGCTACTTCAGTTGTCTCAGAGAATGTTGCAACTCTGTTTTGTTGTGAAACTCCAGAAATGTTTTGTGGACTGCGAAACTTCACCTGACTTTCCATCCGCATGGGGGGAGGAGATGATAATGACTGGATTTACATTTTTGGGTGAACTACTTTTAGCTTTTCTAAAGTGCACAGCCAGTGTGGGCAGGAGAACTGATTACAGCAAGATTAAACTGTTTTAATCTACATATGAGTATGTGAGTATATTTTTTTAAGACATACTGGAAAAAATGTGAATATTCCTTTAACAAGCATGAAATGTTTGTACGTGTACATGTTTAACTAAATCACACAGATAGTTACCCTCTCTATACACTTGTGGGTGAAGTGCATAGCCTAGCCTAATGAAAGCTGACAGATATGGGTATGATCATGTTAGATGGATGTTAGAAAGAAAGAGAGAGCGAGGTTGGGGGTGTAAAAGTGAGAAAGAGAGAGAGGGAAGGAGGGAGGAAGGGAATAAAGCCAATGAACCTGATTGTTATCATGAGACAGGGAGAAGGACTCTGATGTCAAATGTCCATCTGTGCATGAGCCCAGGATGTGTGAGTGTGGAACCAACTGTGTGTCCAACAGCAGGCTAGAAAGTACAAAGTTTCTTTGTTTTTATTCATACATACTGCATCTCCAGATCAGGAGTGTCTCCCTAAATTATACAGTACAACTTAACTTCTACTTTCTTTTTTTAATTCACACACAAATCTGTACATTCATTAAAAGGAAAAACTTCTCCCTTCCAGCGGAGCAGTGACCCTTTTGTCTCTTTACCAGCTCAGTCGAAAGTTGTTACTATTCAGGATGCTGAATAATGATAATGAAAGCGTAGGAGGGAACATTTAAGAGGACTTTTGAATAATGATGATGAAGATGGAGTGAAATTTCCATTAATTAGCTCACATGGGTCATTTTCTCAACAAGGTCCTGTTTCCTTGTCTTCAGTGTATGTGAGTGTGTGTGTGTGTGTGTGTGTGTGTGTGTGTGTGTGTGTGTGTATTTGTTTAAACTTTATTGTCACCACCGTCTCCAGGACAGCTGGAGGCTATGTCAGAGTTCAGCTGCTTCTTATACAGAGCACGTAATGGGGGGGGGGGGGGGGGGGGGGGGGGGGGGGGGCATTAGTGTGTTTGCATTCATTTCTGTGAACGTGTACCTTCATATGTGTCTGTGTGTGTTGAACAGAAGGGTGGGGGTGAATAGTGAAGTTAATAGCCTAATGAGAGCACTGTGCTCAGGAGGAGTATGGGCTGTCTGGTGTCTGTAGATAAAAAAAACTTGCTGTGGCATCAGTGGAGACCCTGCAGTCCTCCTTAACAGCAACACCTCCTTTGTCCACACACACCAAAAGGCAATTTAAGAAGCAGCTGATTCATTAGATGTGTGTGTTTCTCTTTCACTTTGTGTCATGGCAGCAGGGAGTGGAGGGATAGTTGTACATCAGCTCATAAGTATAAATATGTAAAAATGTAAACTTTGTTTTAAATTAAAAGATGCATTATCTGGATTTACTTAAATTGGGTTAAGTAGCGCACAAGTAATGTAGATTCAAGTTGATGCATTAAACGGGGAGTCCACAAGTTTAGTTTAGTTTAGTTTAGTTTAGTTTAGTTGAATAAATTGAACTCATAATGGTGGGTGAATTTATTGTTTCATTTTTGTTGTTGTTTGGTTTAATTTAGCTCTCGTTTGTTTAGTTTAGTTTTAGTTTTTTGACAATTCAAGCTTAAAGTTGCTGTAAGCATTATTCTATTTTATTAAAATAAGTGTTAAATAGCTCTATATTCCAACAGTCATCCCTGTTACAGGGTGTTTGGTCACCAACCCATGTCTCTCCTCCTGCTGCTCATGCAGTGAAAGAGAAAAGACATTTTCTGGTATCCCTGCCCTCTTTATCCAATCAGGACAGAGAAATCCATTAAGAGGCGGTCCTGTCTGCTCGACGATCACACAGAGAGCAGGATCCTCCCGTTCTTGTACCTACACCGGCAATGGCAGAACAGGGAACGCTACCAATTCAGGCACCCCCAGTGAGGCTCCTACTACCAGATAGGCCAAGCGATGAAAAACACTTGAAGAAAAGAATGAGGCAAAGAGAGCTGCCTCGAAAAAAAGGACAGGAAGTCAGCTAAAACAACAACGCTTACAGCAGCTTTAAAATAAGTAGGTTAAATTAATTTTGTATAATAATAATAATAATAATAATAATAATAACAACAACAACAACAACAACAACAACAACAATAATAATAATAATAATGATGATAATAATAATTTGCCTTTGGCTTCACGGGTTGGTTAAAAACACATTCCAGTAAATCACAGTACATACAATAATAAATAACATGTTTCCAGTGTGAAAAATGTTTACAAATTCAGTAAAGTTACTGCATTTGATATGAGAGACTTTTTGTTAATGTTCTTGGTTACTTCAGCGGCTCCATAGTGTTTGCCCAAGGGCAGTTTTATGAATTCTTCAAGAGTCAAGATTCAAGATGTTTATTGGCATACACTTGTGTTGAATTTCTTTTGCTTAGAGACTCCACTACATAAATGGTAAATAGTCATTAGTAAATAAAATGTATATAACAATAACAATAATAATACATAAATAAAAACAAAAACATGGTATACAGATAGAAATATAGGACAACAAGGATAAGGTGCACGTGTTTATACTATCTATACATGTATGTACATGAGACACAAATATAATTACAGAATGTAAAGGCAACAAGATGAAGAAGATACGATTCTTAGGGCTTTTCATTTCACCTTTACCTTTAATACACATCCCAGTTGTTTCTGCTGTTTCACTACAAGTTTTCTGGCCATGTTTGTAATTCTTGACAGTCTGTTTTTTTTTTATTAAATCACTTTCAACAACACTTCTGTAAACAGTCTCTAAAATGTTGCTCTGATATGGATCCAATTTCTGTCCAAGTTTTTTCAAAAATGTATTATGTGTTGGCTGTAAAACCTAAAGTGCAATCAAAAAAGTACTAATGAGTTAAATTATTAATTGAGTTAGATTTAGTGTGCAATTATTCAGCTGTTGGAGCTTATATTAAAGAATCAAGAACATTGTGATGAGATGAGTCAATCTAGGTTAAGAGGAATTAAGTGAGTTTAGTTGTAACAATTCCAGCTTGAATAAGTGGATTAAGTGAACCTTGATTTGTCCCTTTCAGTCTAGTTTCATTTTTAGAAAAGTATTTGGGATTATAAATTAGGGTCAACTGAATTTAATTTACACAAGTTTATGTGTTTATGCTACTTAGGTAGAGTAAAACAACGTGTTAAGTTCCATTTTTTATTTTTTAATCTATCTTTAGCTTTCATTTAATCACAGAGAAATGAGAGCTGTAGAAATCATTGGAAGTGAAGACTGTCATGATATACATGTTCTTTACAAGAGGATGGGGACTTTTCACCACGACTGTACATGTAATGTGAATATGGTATGACACATATTGTTGAAATGTTGATACATACATCTGAAGTTACAAAGTATCTGTGATCAGCCATGACAGTGTATTGTTTTCACCGTTGACTGTGTGTGTCATCATACCAACATGTGGTCCTAGAGATACCACAGAAACAGTTTTGAGTACTTTGCAAGATGTTTATTTGTCTGTCTGTAGACTGAATTTGTCAAGGTGATAGCGTCTCAACTTTGTAAGATGCACTTTCAAAACTTTACAGGTGTGCAGCTGAATTCAAAATAAAGGCTGAGTTCCAAGATGGCTGTGGTCCAAGCAAGGGCATCATAAGTTGGGTGGAAGGAAATAGGGAATCATACTTTCAGGTTTTCCTGTCCACGCTAAGACATGAGGTTAAACTAGAAACAAGCTTATGGCGAGGTCACACCAGCCGTGAAGCCAAGTGTGTATGGTGCAATGGAACACATGACATAAGAGAAACAAGTGAACTGTGCCATGTTTAATGTTGTACATCCCTTGTATCAAATGAGGAAATATTTTAGCAAAAGACATATGTCAATACTAACATATTAAAAGTTGGCCATGCAAGGATGGTTGGGCATATTGAATAAATCTGACACAGTTCACTGATTTCTCCAGACTCACCTCAATGTGTTCCATTGCACTACACACACACCGATTTGGCATAAGGGCTGGTATGATCTCATCACATAAAGGTCTCTAGTTTTGTTTTGTTTTGTGTTGTTTTATTTTTTTCCCCCTTTAATTTAGTAAAGAAAAACAAAAACCTTCAAGCAAGGTAATTTAGTTGGACACAATTCTTCCACCTTTCAAAGAAGGAGTCAAGCTGAATATAGCTTAGTGGCAACAAGCCTGGCTCATTAAAAGTTTAAATCAGATTAGATCTCTAAAATCAATTTACTTTATTTTGCTTTAGTTGAAACTCACTTAATTTAGTAACACAATTATTCAGCTATTCAAGCTTTTAATAAAAGAACAAAGGAGAAAACAAAAATGGATTATTCTCACACTGATGTTACTTTGGTTATCACTGTCTAGTCAAGTGAAGTGAGGACAGCATTATCAGTCTAGTCACTGTCCAAAGCAGAAAACTGTTATGGTGTTTCCCAAAATGGGACCCTAACACAATATGCAAGGAGGCAGACAGGTAAACGCGCAAGCTTTAGTCCAAGCTTAGTGCCAGAAGCTGGCAGAGGCAAAACCAAGAACTATAAAGATACAAAAACTAAATAAAAGTACAAACCAAGGAATAACGGGAATGACAGGAACGCGACAAGGAACGCCAGAGACACAGGACTTACATGTGGAAAACGGAACAGGAACAACAGATGAACTGACAAAGAGTGAGGGGAAAAACACAGGCTTAGACCCCGTTTACATGGAGGGAAAACACATATATTTTCATGCGGTTTGGCCTTTCATTTACACGAAAACGGAGGTTTTATCACGGAAAACGATCATTTCTAAAAACTCCGGCCAAAGTGGAGATTTCTGAAAACGCCGTTTTTGTGTTTGCATGTGTACTGGGTCAAATGGAGTTTTAGGTACTCAAACGTCACAGTATGCGACTAAAAATGCGTCACGTCACGTGAGCGTCCTATGTTTACAGTTTGTTTGCTTACTGATCATGGATGCTGTTAAGGTAGTGCTCATTTTTACGTTTGTGCAAACGCTTTTGGCCTGTTTGCATTTGCAAACACAGCTGCTCTACTATATCGAGGAGCAGAGGCGAAGAAGTGCACGGAGGTCAGCAGTTTTTCTACAGTTTTCACTCTCAAGATGTAGGTACATTGCCTGCCATGTCGCCACCGCTGGTTTTGGAAGTCGCTCGTGTTATTCGTTGTTGTTGATTTTGAGGATTCTGATTGGCTTGCATGGCTTTATCCTTCTTGTTACACTGCCGCCTACATGTTTGGCATAGTTATGATGGTGCTCGATGGCGTATTTATGCGGGTTCATGTAAACGAAAACTTTTTTGAAAATGATCTTGTGTATACGATGTTATTTTTGAAAACGGAGGGGGAGAAATATTCGTTTCTGTAAATACCCGGCTATGTGTAAATGTGGTCTTAAATACAAGCTAAACTAACAAGGGGATGAGGTGCAGGTGGAGGGACACTGGGAACAGGGCAGTGCTAACAAGACTGATATGAAACAGGTGTGAGAACACAGCTACACAGGAAGTGGAAAGTGACAACATGACATAGGAGGATACATAAATACAAAATAAAACAGGAAATAACTAATCAATCACCAAATCAGGAAAAAAAACAACCATAGGAATCCCAGTGGGACCTAGAAACTCTGATCTCAGTGCTATGAAAAGGCAGGTTTTGTCACTTACTGATCCAGTAGAAAGAATGCCTGGTGGTGTTTTTGAGCTGTGTTAAGTCCCGGTGGTAAGAGGAAACACATATCAATAGGGGAACAGACTTTGACACAACACCGGAGCATTCTCCATCCAGTGAATGCCGTCCGTTCACTCTTGTTTTACTTAGGTTTCTATCACTCTCCCTCTTCACCCTCTTTGCCTCCTCTGGCAGTGGGTTCTTTTTCTTTCACACTGAAGGGTTTCCACAGTTATTCCAGTTGTTCCGCTGTTACCTGGGGATAGTGACTGGGAAAAACAATGTCTCCCTCTGTTATGACTACACAATGGCAGATGTGCATCCTTTGTGCTGTAATCGGTCCTTCATTTCTCCAGGAAAATTCCGACAGGCCAAATAGTGTAATGAAAGGGAGGTTTGTAGGGAACCAGTCTATACATGGATGGTGTTATTTTTCCTACAGCCATTACACTGTGACATCAGTATATACTTCAGAATGATAAGTTAAAGCAAAAAAAAAAAAAAAAAGTCAATTGCCAGTTTTAGTTAAGTTGAACAGTTTGGGCTCACAATAGGTCAGTGGGTCAGCTAGGGTTAGTTTAGTTGTAGTTAGTGGAAAAAGGCAGTCCAACAGAATAAAAGTGGATTTTGTTTTGTTTCTTTCAATTTAGTTTACTGGCAAACATTTTTTCAAGCTTATGAAGAGGGTGTAGTGATTCTAGGTTAGATGAGTTTTAGTAGTTCAGTTTGTGTTTTTTTTTTGTTTCATTTAATAGCACACAAAAACTCAGTTACCTCTAACTTACATTCACTTATAGTAAAATGTCATGGGGGTTGAATTGATTTGAGCTGGTTTTAAGTTATTACCAAACAATTAGAAATATACATATTTATTCCCCATTCCTTGCCAGAGGGGCAATTATTTGATAATATGCAACTCTTTTAAACAGAAAATAGAAAAATGCACATGAAATAAAATGAAAAGAAGAAGAAAAATGTGGTGAGGTTGCTTTATCCCCCATTACATGTTGGAGAGATGGGGATGGGGTAATGGGAGCAAGCAATGGGAGAGCTCATTATCTGGCAGACCATCTGCTATTGGGAGGGAGGAACTGTCTGTCTGTCCCAGACACAGACACTCTGAATAGGCCTGGAGTTAGACTCAAAATGTTCCTCTAACTTACCTAAATTAGCTGTACATCTGCTATATGTGGTCACATGTGATCAAGGAGGGTGCTTGGAACCTACAGTGTGTGAGGAAGTGTTGATAACATGAGCACAGATTTGGAACTTTATGGTTAGACAGGTTAGAATGAGAAAATAAAAAACTAATAACATGAAGTATTACTGCTTAGGTTGTCATTACAATACTCCCATGTTGTCTTGCATTAGTGAGTTCATAGTGGACTTGTTTCTTTCTTTGCCGCGAGTTTTTCCTTGTAGCAGCCTGTTCTCACTGTGGTTCTTTTGGAGTCTGTCTGTCAGGTTTGAGAGATAGTCCAGATCTAAAAAATAGTGCACAAATAAAGTATTTGTATGAGCTGGGAGCCAGAGATGGGTGTTTATAGAGTTTCTATCAGATGGCATTGTTGGGGGGGTGGGGGTGTTTAGTGTGAGAAGTTGCCGGGTGCAGCAGATGCTCTTTGTTGCTGCTCAGGCTATTGTTATTGAAAGCTGAGACTGGCTGACTGGGATTGGGTCCAGCTCCTGGCAGCAGGAGGACATAAGCTCTTCCTGTTGGCTCTCTCCGAGTGTCAGTCAGCCGCTCGTCCCGCCCACCGGCCCTCCCCTCCCCGCCGCAGAAGTTGATGTAAAGTTTGAGCAACTTTGTCCGGCAGAGGTAAACTTGCCAGCAGCTCTTGGCGGTCGCTGCGGGACCGAAGGAAGAAAGACAGGACCGCAACCATGAAGCTGTGTCGTACTTTTCTAGGTTCGTATCTCTCACTTGTTTCCACTGAACAGCAGCAACTTCAAAATGAACTTTGTGTTTCGGAATCTGCGGCTCTGTTTGGACCAGAACACTGGTAATACAGTATGTATGAGTATGAGCGTTTCTGTCTTATCCTGCCTCCACTTTGGATCTGTACTAGGCTGTAAGTAGGCTAGATAAATGTTAAATATTACACAGAACTAGTTTAAAATGGTTGTGAGCAGCAGTCAGCGGCTGTTTCTATTCACAATACAAGCCTTTATAAAGACAGTGTAGCGTCGCTGTGCAGGATTAAAGAGGCTTAGTTGTGTCTGATCACACCAGCTCTAACTTTAAAACCTGTATGCGGAGGACTTCCAATCCAAGCTGCATCAGACACTAAAACTTGTGAACTTCTCCCCAGCCGATAACTGCGACTAAACTTCAACCCCCGGGGTAAAAACTGGCCAGACAAAGGACAGTTGGTCCCCTTGGGGACCGTGTGGCCCCGGTACCGTGGGGACAATGCCAAGCTGCGGGCTTATTAAAAACTTTTTTTGTTGTGTTAGTCTGTCGGCTTGTTCCATCTGTCGAGGGACTATAGGGGCCTCCCCCAGTCCCAACCTCAGCGCTCAGTCAGCTGCTGCCCCATGTAATATTTATACTGGCTGCCTGCACAATATAGCCACCATACAACTGCTATAGTCTGGACCAGAGACCATTAAATAGCTGCAGGCCTCTGCAGGCCATCTGCAGCTGCACTTAGACTTTCTAAGAACAGAGGAAAAGTTTTCCCAGCTCATAGAGAGGTTGTCGGGTCATATGTCGTTCAAAATAAATTGTATACAAGTATTCAGATACATTAGTTTAATAAGTTTTTCTTTAATAAGGTAATTGGAGTAGAGTGGATTTGAGTGATACACAATACACACTTTGTAACAACAGAAGGAATAGCGTTTTGGTAACATTTTATTTCAACCACCATAAACAGATGGTGAGTTTATAGTTAATTCAACTTTAGTTAATACTTGTTTTACTGTTAACGAACAATAAAATGCTTTACAAACCATTTATTAAGCAGATGTTTATTGTAAAGTTGCAACTGATGTTTATAAACCATTACAAATACTTTATCAATGGTTTATAAATTATGTCATTGTTTGTTTACAGTCAAATAACTATTAGCTAAAGTTGAATTAACTATACATTTACTAATGATGGTTATTATGATAATGGTTATTATAAGGTGTTTCCTTGCGTTTTCCCAGTTGACTTACTGGGAAAACTTCAGGTAGGCGAGTCTCGTCCTTCAAAATGAAAGGTTAAAAGCAAAACGAAAAACAAAAAATCGAAACGACTTTAAATAAAAAAGTATTCAAATAGTTCAAACTAATTCAGTTTAGTTTTAATTAGTTTAGTTGTGACCATTCAGGCTTATAAAAGTGAAGTTTGTTTTGTTTCTTTTTATTTATATATGGTAACAGACAACTATTGAAGCATCAAATACGGATAAAGTGAGTTTACTTTTTTTTTAATCTTTCCTCCTTTATCCTTCAAAATAAAATGCAAAAAGGTGAAACGACTTGAAATGAGCTAGTAATGTTTTTAGATAAGGGGTGGCTTTAAATAAATACCTGAAATAACATGACTTTCAAAAGTTTTGACTAATGCCATTAAACTTCGCCTTATGCTGCACCTAATGAGGCAGATATTTAGTGAGAGCAGCGTGCAGACAAAAGCCTTTGTTACCTCCACAATACACTTATGTAAGGTATTGTGCAAGCCCGAAAGCCTCAGCGGGCCGGAGCTGTCCACAGTTCTGAACACACACGCAAACGCGCGCGCGCAGTACTTTTGAGCTGTCCGTAGTTCTGAAACCTCAGCGCAGAAAAAAACCCGAGCAGTATGAGTCCATGATACTGTTCTGTGTTTCTGTTTTCTCTATAATCAGGCATTTGCGGCACTTAGGCCATCGTGCCCCGCCGCGGCTCTCTGAGCTCACTTCCGTACCTGACCTGCAGGACCAACTTTCCACACGGTCCCCTCTCTTGGATCAGGGCCCGGGGTTTTTCATATTTTCTCTCTTTTGTTTATTCGACTGTCGGTGCTGTTGTTGTGTGCTTCCTCTCTCTGCTCAGCCTGAAATCATACTGATGCGGCGTGCACGGCCGGTGATTGATTTCAGCTCCAATGCATAACAATGGGATTGCACAAAAAGAGCCTGCTGCAAGGAGATAAGAATTTAATAGAATTTCTGAAAGCTGAAGGTTGGGCTTTTTGAATATTCCCTGCGTACGCGGCGTGGAGACAGCAGATAAAGGATGGCATTTGTGGGGACTATTCTCAAATGGCTTGTAATGAATGGTTGTCATTTCCACTAATGGTTTCAAAACAGCAAAGCAAAACCACGGTGTGAGCAACATTTGGGAGTGACTCCAAGTTGCACTATTAAGAGTAGCCGTTTGTTGTTTGGAGCTGCACTGACAGTTGGCATTATTCTCTCAATGAGCCTAAAAACTATCAACAAATCTGCATCTGGCAGTGATCACTCTTCTTTAAACTAAACTCACACCATTTCAACCAAACTATTTCTCTGCAGCGTATTATTTTCAGTGATAATTCAGATTGATATCGCGCTTCCATCCCCTCTCCTCCCCAGAGCATCAATAAATTTCCGTAAAGCGCCCTTGGAGACTTTCCTTTCTGCCTATATGTCGTTAAAATTCATCTTTCCATACAGAGGAATGATCAGATACTGTCAGTGCACCGTGCATACACTAACTCAGCATACAACTACTACATCAATTCCCAGTCCGAGAAAAAAAGTCCCCTGAATGAATTATTGGACGGTACCACTTTCCAGAATGTGTGGGGGTGAAGGATTACAGTAGCTATAACCTCCGTGATGCATCTGCGGAACATGAAGAACGTGTCAGCGAGGGAAATGTCTAAAACATGAGCTCATTGTGGTGTATAATGCTGTGTTGGCTCCGTCCTGTAGAGCCCAGAGGCAGAGAGATGCTTTCTAACTGACCGTGTGCTCACGGTTTATGATGTTACAAATGTTTGGAGAGTGAAGCAGCATGGGGAACTTCTTTTCATGTTTGGAAAATCGTGTGCTCTGCATGCAGAGACGATGCAAAATCTCGTTTCTAGTTTGAAGGTGTCAGTTATACAGGTTCAGATGATGTATGTGTTTGAGAGAAAGAGGGAGGAGGGGGAGGAGGAGGAGGAGGAGGAGAAAGTCAAAGAGAGAGGGAGTGTGTGCGTATCATCTGCCCATTGAGTTCGTGTGTAGTAAGGGGGGACCTCAAGCCCTGCCCATCTGATGCTGGAGGTTTTACTACAGCTTCCGTGATGTCATGGCAAAGGGCGGAGGGAGGAGATGGGGGGGCGGGGGGTTGGGGGTGGAGAAGGGATGGAGGGGGGGTACAATGGCTCATGAGGGAAAGGTAAGTCAATATTACGTTTTTTCTCGCTGACAAAGGCAAATGAAGCCATGTTTTTGCTTACAAACAAGTAACATCTTAACGCCTCGATCCGGAGCCGTGCGCTGGTGCGCTGTGGAGGAGAGGCCGCCCGGGAAACCTTCGCTCGCTCTTCTTATTTATCACATCTGGACATTTGTGACGGGATAGATGAACGTTTTTAAACCTTTACTCGGGATTTCTTTGTAGCAAACTACTTGAAAGCGACCTGCAACTCTCAAAACACAGCAAGGACACAGCGTCAACCCCAACGGAAATATTGTTGAACACAGGTAATGAACGGTGTTTATGTTTTGATGATAAACTATATCCTAGGTTTATAATCATAAAACTGGAAATCTACGGCCGTCTCTGCATAACTTTGATCTTTGGCTGCATCATTGTAGTAACTGAACGCATCGCCGACAGCTTGTTTGATGGCGATTAGTGTCGTTTTTACATTTTCATATTTTATGATTCCTCGAATATGCTTTCAAAGTTACTTACTACAGTTTGACTTGATTGTTCGCTTGAAAGTATAGATTTGTGTACTCGATTTATTTGCATTTCAAGGTGGTGATAGTACTGTAACGTGTTCCAAATATAGAAGATGCTGTTTTTGATGTTGTTCATATTTACACAATGCCTCATAATAATAAGTGGGAATAAACCAACTATGGCGCTTTCTCAGTGCCTCAGAGGTGCGTGTTTACCCACTTCTCTGTCACTCTGTCTCTGTTGGATAGTTCATCAGTGCGTTGGACGCACTCGCTCTAAAAATGGACCATAGGCCTATTATATTCTCTGAATGCTCTCTTAGCGAACTGAGTCATACCTGAAGTGTATTCTCCACTCTGTCCTCTAGTTTCACCTTCTATATCCCCAGGAATAAATTAGCCACTCTACTGTACTCATCACAGCGCCGGCTATACTACACTGCTGCCACATTATGCCGGCTCTTTCTCTCTTTCTGGGTTGTTACAGCGAAGTGCGATATCTATCTGGAGTTCAGCACCAAATTCTGTTATTAGGATGTTACAGTGGGCGTTGAGCAGGATGCGCGCGCGCGCGCGTGTGTGGATGCACGGACAGATGGATGGATGGATGGAAGGATGGAGTGAGTGTGTGTGTTTGAGAGGGAGGGAGGGGTTGGCCATTTGATCCTCTGCAGCAAAAAAACAGAGATGCTCTCTTCAAATGTCAGCCGCCTTTAGTGCGCAGATAAAAAAAAGTGCTTCGAAGCGTCAGAGGCAGCTCGAGCTGCACATTTCGCCGGATTTTGAAGTGCTCATCCTGCCGGATTCACCCCGAGACTGTGCTGCGGTGTGCAGTGTGTTTTTCTTTCCTACCACCCCCCCCCCCCCCCCCCCCCCCCCCCGCCGCTTTGCTTAGATGGCCACGTAATGTGCTGTGTGTGCGCCTCGCGGTCTGTCAAAGCACCTGCGTCCTAAGATGGAGGAAAGAGATGAGGGATGATGATACAGTGTTATGTCACCCGCTCTTTAAGTTGCTCTCCATCCCCGTTGTAGTAGCCTATGAAACTACTCCATGTCGCTGGATCACCGAGCAGCGCTGCTCTTCTGACAAACTTCAGCTGTTAGTCATGATGTTAAGACATCTTTCAGGGTCGGAAGCAGGGGAAACACCTCTAAATGAATTGTACTGTTTCCATCTGAAAAACACCCACCTTTAGAAACAGTAAGCCCTTTAGAATGAGGAAAGTTTGACTTTTTGGGGAAAAAGTTGTTTTGTTTTCAGGAACTGCTTTTCTGCAAACATGTTTGGCTTGTTTTAACTTCCTGAAGCTGAAATGTCCTTTCACTCCCCCAAGCAGTTTTAAAGTTTAATAAATCAAATAAAAATCTGGATTGTATGATAACATATTTTTTGTATGTGCTTGTTCAAACACATCTTCTAAGATATATGATGCTTTGATTAAGAAGTATACTAAAACCCAGGATGGTCATTATTTTCATGGCTGCAACATCACATCAAAATGTAATAATCCTAATGTCTTGTTCTGTGCAAAAGTCCCCAAAATTCAGTTTGGTATTTTTGGAAACTTTGAGATTTTGACTAGAATTTAGATTTTTTTTTTTTTGGTCTGAACAAACACAGAGTTGCAGTGACGAGCTGTGTTAGGTCCCGGTTGAGGAGGCTAATGGTAGAATATGTTATGAAGTTTCACCGCTTTCTAAAATGTAAAAAAAACAAAAAACAGACCTCTGGTAGGCTGTGTTGCTTCAAAGAGTTTTTTAAAAATGTAGTTGTGGTTGTGTTTAAGGCTGTTTAATCCATGTAGCTCATGAGAATTCACAGAAGCAGCCTTTACTCAGAGTGAAACTGCAAGTCTATTGTTAGGCTTAATGTAGAATGACACTGAGCTCAAGATGGAATGCATCATAGGCAGAAATAATAAAACACTTATTGTTTTTCTTCTGTTTACTTTTCCTATGAAATGTAGCCTAGTTTCAGGGGATTACAGAATTAGGTTATTGGTGCCTTATGCTGTCACTGGAGGCTATAACAGCAGAGTATGGAGCTGCATGTAGCACAGGCCCAGATATGAAGTTGCTTATGTTTTTTGCAGTTACCGTGATAGGAGAAACCTCTCTATGAAGGCTTGAATAGCCCATGGTGAGGACAGCAGGTGCCGGAGGAGGGAGAGCAATAAACATGTTGGAAGAGCAGCTGGGGCCAAATTGCACCCTCGTCATTCAAAGCCTATCAGAAATCTGAGCAATACAAGCAAAGGTCAGGGTCAGCCAGGCTTTCAATGGAGAGGAGACATTTCAAATGAAAGCCTGCAAATAATGAATTTCATGCCCTGCGTTCAAAGAGAAATAAATTAAAAAAAGAAAATTAATTAAAAAGTAAGCCAAATATGCATCAATTCCCAGATGGGCAGAAACGCATGACATGCAGAAGTCTTTAGAACATCACAAACTGCTGCCTGAGGCAGAAAGGTGCACAGATCATACAGTTAGTGCTGTTTGTTGTGTGTTGTGTTTTAGAACACGTTGGTGCTGTCTCTCAGATGCTGAGGTCAGGGTGGCCCTCAGGGGAGCTCCTCCAAAAGCTGGTTACCATGGAGCCCTCTCTTCCATACTCCGCCCCTAAACTGCCATCCCAGAACTGATAAGACCACCCCACAGACACTTTGTGTTGTTCCTGACTAAAGACTGTCCTTTTGTAGGTAACTGTGTGCTGTTTTATTTGACCTTCAGCCTGGGACATGAAAACTCAAATGAGGATTTTGGCAGTTCATCGGAATGATATTTTTCTATACATTACAAATCAATTATCACATCTGCCAGATCATGTGGGTCTTCAGATGTTGTTGTCCTGTGACACGAAGACATCGGTCAACTTTTGATTTCTCTGTCTCCTGTGCCCGGCTCACTCTAATCACACTACGTTGTCTGTAAATCCTGCTTAACAGGACCCGGGGTGTACAGCTGGCCCCGGCCCTGTATGAACACTAATACTGTTACAAACAGTTCACCCTGGTATTTAATCTAACCATGGATTTAGGCCTCTTTGCTCCATTGTCCCAATACAGTAAGCCTCCTACCTATAATGGTATTACTCAAGCCTAAACTTGGTATGAATTTGCATACTTAATATGTTGATTTTAATATTCTTTATTTTTTTTATATTCAGATTTTCTTAACTTTGCCTTAGAATTGTGAGCTTGTATAAAATCACAGAACTATCAGATCAGATAGTTTTATGTTTTTTCATCTGTGAAGGATCCACACATTCAGGTTTTCAACAAAAAACAATAGAGGAGAGCATAGAAAGGTCAATTCACCCACCTTTCTGTGATTAATTACCTTATTTTATAAACCTCAGCAACCAGATTCTAAAGATGTATTTTGTCTGTCTGTGGCAGGAACAGTGGCTCAGGACTGAACAAAGTGAGCAGGAACGCTGACACATGGCCTGAGGCAGTGTGTCCTAATAGAGGGCTGTTATATATTTGGCATTTAGGAAGGCCTCTAAGCTCCTTGGCTCCCAAACTAACAATACAGGATGGATGTTCACTTCACTTTGCTTTTAAAGAAGGGAAAAGTATAAAAAAGAGAGAATAGAAAGAAATAAGTGTGTTTGCGGGTCTGTGTGCGTGGAGACAGATAGAGCTGAGACAAAGAGACAGAGACAGAGATGCAAACTAACAGTATTGCTGTTGTAATCACTTTTTCGCTGAGGGGGGAGTGAAAGTTGATAAACAAGCATTTTGCAGAGTGCTGGCAGGGCGCTGGCGAGGTTTGCACATAGTGGGCAAGTAGGGATGGGCGTGGAGGGGGGAGGTTGATGTAGGGGGAGGAGGAGGGGGTGCGGAGGGTAGGGCTGGTCTGCTTTTGGGACCCCTCGGATACGAGGATGCAGCCTTTTGTTGTCTCACTGACTCTGTGCTTTCAGATTGGCATTGCTTTTAGTTTGCACTTTGCATGCACTGCGGGTTCATGTACAGGACAGTGTGTGCAGAGAAAATAACTCACTGTATCTTTGAAAGCAACAAGGAGAGAGATGAAAAGGTAGAGATAATAGATGGGAGGAAATGAGGAGGACAGAGGCCAGGCATTTATATTCAAGTTCAAGTGAAAAGAGGTTTATGTTTTGTAGCCTCTCAAGACTGCTGCAGGTGATTTGAAAGAGCTGTATTAAGTTGTTATTACATTTGGAACATTCATTCAGTGTTTTATGTCAAAATTCATATAATTCAAATATTTTGAATAATCCCACTACATTAATCTTGTTTTGTGAATTATTACCCTTCCACAATATTGCTGCCTCCGTTTACATTTCCAGTCAAGTGGATTGAGAGTGTGCTGAGCCAAACCTTGGTCTGTTTGAGTGTTATTTTCTCTGAGATGTTGTTGAGGACAGACAGATAGGTAGCCATACAGAAGAGGAGTCACTGTAAGCTCAAGGGCACTTCCTCTTTCACAACGTTCTGTTGCCTGCTGCAAAGACACACAATCCATAGAAAGGTGAAAGCTAAAGGGTATACGTGTATATATATATATGTATATATATATATATATATATATATATATATATATATATATATATATATATATATATATATATATATATATATATGTATATATATATGTATATGTATATCCAAAAAGAATCAGATTTCAACGTACCAGCTCGGTGGTGCATAAAAAGAGAGAGAGAGAGACAGGGAGGTAGCCACATCCTCTCGTTTCAGAGTCCCGCAGCTGAAGTGTTTTAAAGCTACACTAGTTGAAAAGTTCAGCCTTGGGCATTCACAGAAAAATACTCTGCACTCTCCCTGAACTTGTAACTGTGGGGAAAAATATGACCAGTGTTGGGACAACTCTCTGTTTTGTGTTTAACACCTCTGCCATCCTGCTCTGAAAGCAGGAAGAATGGAAGGGGGTTTTGTGGTAGATTTAGTCTGTTTCTCATGGCTGATCAGGAAGATGAAGTGAAGAGCTATTACCTTGATGAAAAATAGGGGAGAGGGGGAGAAAAAGAGAGGCTTGATTTATGTATGATTCATTATTTACTGACCATTCTTCACCCCCTCTCCCCTTGCATTGCCCATCCCCCTGTTCGCTTATATATGCACCCTGAAAAGCTCGATAAAAATGCGCAAATTTGATTGATTCCACTAGCAGACTGACAGGGACCCCAGCTGTGGCACTTAACCATGTCCACGTATGTATGTGTGTGTGTGTAAAGCATACACAGTGTTCCTTTAGTTAATAAAGGACTGTCAGCAGCATGCTCGAGTGCCCCCCCCCCCCATCCAAACCGCTGCCCCATCCTGTTGATTTCATATGACAACTCTCTTTTTTCCCTTTCCTTTCTTTTTCCTAAAATATTAACCCCTAACCCCCCCCCCTTCTCCCTTCCCTCGCCCCACCTCCTTGTTTCTTCTCACTTTTCTGGTGCTAGAAAATGAGTTTCGGGGTGAGCTGGTGAACCAGCGGTGGACACGAGGCGAGAGGACCAGCAGCCGCTGTCAGGCCTCTCAGAGACTGCAGAGCCGTCGACCAATCATGGTGAGTGACAAGGCCCTGCAGCCCTTCCCCCTCACCATCCCTACACCACCCACCACGCCCCCACACCCCTTCTAACCTGATTCTGCTTCCTGGGCATTTCCCCAATCCCTAACTCAATGGGGGAAGTAAAAGGGTGGAGGCAGAGGAGGTAGGGAAGATGGAGAAATGAGGCAGGCTGTGTGTGTGTGTGTGTGTGTGTGTGTGTGTGTGTGTGTGTGTGTGTGTGTGTGTGTGTGTGTGTGTTTGTGTGTTGGGGTAAAAGGTGTTTGATGGCCACGCTGGACAGAAAAACATGAATCAAACAGCACATCAAATCTCCCGCTTGGCCCTGCCCATCCTTTGCCTCAGCTTAGTTCAGTTTAGTTTAGCTCAGCATGGCACAGCTCAGCGTTTTCCAGCTACTGAGTTCACTTCACTTCACAGGATTTTTTTTTATATTGAAACACAATGAAAAAACTTAAAAGGATGTCCTTGAGCTGCTCATACTTTTTGTCCATGATATTCCTCCTTATCAGCAGAGTAGAAAAATACTCTTGTCTACCAGCTCTCTTCTCTTTTAACCCCTCTTGCCATAGCAAACCAGACTCCCCTCTTTCTTTTACTACAATCGAAAACTTCAGATTGCCACCATTTCTCCATTCTGAAAACATCTGTTCATTTTTTCTCTGTGCATCACAACTGAGATTGTGACACTCAACAAAGAGATGGAGGGATTGAAAGAGAGAGGATCGGGGATGGTGGGATGTGTGTGTGAGTGGGGGTAGGTTGGGGGGGTGGGGGTTGGGGGTCCCCTGGGCCTAGTAAAAGTAGTTTTGCTTCCCCTTGATGGCTCGGGTTCATCTGAAGAGATGACTTTTATTGATTTGGTTTGATTTCTGCTGCTGAGGGAGCCGAGGAGAGGGAGGAGTTGGTTTCAACACAACATCATGTGAAGCAGTCCCTGTCTGTTTGCCCTGGCACTTATGATACCTGTCACACAACCTTCCTATTATCTTCTGTAGTGGACTGAGATGAATGAAACAGGCTAAGGAATAGAGCCTGAAAAGATGTGTAGTTATAAACACTGAAATCACATCAGGATGACTCACACTGTAAATAGCAAACCTCACAGCATACCTGACAGCACACATACCCACATCAGAGCCATTATGCGGTCACACATGCTCAGTCTTTTTGCATATGAAGTGAGAAACACGCTGTCTCCTCTCCACACTACTCCACCCTGCCTTGTGTGAATTATTAAAGTGAAACTGTGGAAGGGCTTGCCGTGTGCTGATCCAACATGGAGGCTGCTTAGCGTGGTCCGCCTGTCGAGGGAACTATGCAGCGCGCCTTTAATTGGCAGATGCTGTCCGCAGGTAATTTTTGGAGATGTCAGGCTTTGTGAATGCTCCTCTCCAACTCCGCGTCTCCACCCAACCTTAACCCCCTCCTTTCCTCCCCTACTCTTGTAAACCTGAAAATGAATAAAAGAGTCATTTATGTGCACCAGGGGACGAAGGGTGACCTTCTCTCTGAAGTCATTGCCCCCAGCCAGCCATTTACATAGAGCTGTCAGAATGCAGAGCAGAGCCGGGCCCTCCTGCACCGACCGCTGCACACAAAGAAGGACATAATTGATAATGTACAACACAGCCTGTAGAGATGAGCTGCGTCTTCCTCCTCCTCTTCCTCCTCCTCTTTCTTTTTCTTCTTCCTCTGCTGCTCCTCCACACCACATTTCACACTAGTTAAACCCCAAGACACACACACACACATACACACACATATAAACATGCTTCTGTGCACACTTAACAGTTCTTGCATAGGCACACACTCGGACATACTGCCTCCTTCCCCCAATTTTCATTTTTCTTCTCTCTCTTTTTTTCCGCTCCCTTCCTCTGTTCTGACGATGACGTTGCTGGTGCTGTGTAGGCCTACCTACATGCACCGTTCAAGGAGTCTAATTAAAAGACAACAAGGTAAAGGACAAATACTGAACATACAATAAAAAGGGCCCTTTGAAAGAGATGATGAAAATCAGGCGAATGCCTGCCTGGTTGCATCTGGATTCACTCGATGTGACTTTGTGTTCATACAAATTTAATGAGCTGGAATTGAGAAAAAGGACAGGAAAAAGAGGAGAACTCAGATGTGCTTACCTATTTAAATGTGCGTAACTATGGTTACGCAAACATGAAAGCAATAGGGTCCCTTTTCAGTCCAGGTTTTGATTCATCTGATGACTGTCAATGTAAGGAGGAGGCAAAGGGAGGATGATGAAAAAGTACAGGAGTAACAGAATAGTACATCATCTTTTCATGTGCATGTGCATGTGCGTGCGCACACACGCACACACTCATTCCCTCTCTAGTTACATTCATTCATGCAGTGGTTCGCCAGCATAGTTTGTACATCTGCAGTTGCACCCATGTTAGTATTTGATTCAACAACATCTATTATTATTATTATTATTATTATTATTATTATGATTATTATTGTTATCTTATTTTACAGCACTTATCAAAACCAGTGTTATAAAATGCTTTACAACAAAGACAAAAGCACAACCATACAAAAGAAACAGGAATAAACAGGCAGGAATAAAGAATGAAAGGGAAATAAAACTTCTAACAATGGATACTAACACCTTAAAAACACCAAGGATAGAATGTCAAAAATGTGCAACACTTGTGCAATGTCAAGAATAAAGTACAGTATAACTCAAAAAAGAAAGAAATATACAGACAAATTTAAACACAACATTTAAAGGAAGGCCTTTAGATACAAATAAGCCTTAAAAAGTGATTAAAAAGCAGATACTGTTGTAGCCAATCATAGTTCCTCATGCAGCTCGTTCCACAGCCAAGGAGCCCTCACAGTAAATGCTTTAGTCACCACTCTTCATCACATTTACAGGTCAGTTTGCAATTCATAAGCAATCAGCATTGCGTCTACAGTTTGCAACTGTGGTTTGTCTTTTACAGTAGGAGGGAAGCAGGTGAAAAGACATACATTTTATGACAAACAGGCAAAACAATGAGTCAAGAAAATAAATTGTTTGTTGCATTGTAAAAATACATCACTACAATAAAATTGTAAAATAAAGGTGCAATATGGAAGAATTTGTGTTTAAAATTCAGAGGTTTCACATTATGCTACATCACGTTTATGTACTGTGTTGCATGGCTATCTACTAAGGTTAGCATGGTAAGCAGCTAGCCCTGGCCAGTACTTTCTAATAATGCCACTCTGAGCTTCGAGTCTGGAGCATTTGCTGCATGGCTAACTGAGCTTATTAGCTAACAGCAGCTCCAGATAGCAGCAGTTTACTATGTTAACATGCTGCCCCTTATTTGTTTGGAATATGAATTCAGAAGGTGACCAGTTCTCACATTGAACACATTAATCTTACATTGTACCTTTTAAACCATGAAGTAAAGACACAGAGGCATTATCAGCAAAGTGTATTCAAGTCAGTGATTCCAACCGTATTGTCAGAGGTACCCCCACTGCCCGGTCACATGAACTCCTTTGTGAACACCACCATTTATTTCAACCATTTCTCCACTACTTTGTGCTTACTGTTTCAACTTCACTGCTAGCTTGCTAATCAGTTGTCACACACATGTTACTGCTGACTCAATATCTGGATTATTATTGTAAATTTGACTTACTACTATTATTATATTTCTATCCTACTATGTTTTCAATAAGATTAATTATTCCACAATCTTTCCACATACACCCAAACAACTGCAGAAGTACCTGCTGGGGTACTTCAGTACTTGTTATGCAGAAGAACTGTCATTATGAGTGTTCTGTTACAATATATAAAATTATTATCATTATCCTTTGGTTAATTTTACACTAAATGATGAGGATTAGGGCCACATATGAAAAATGTATATGAATCCTGTGAAAAAAATCGGAACACAAATCAATTTTTCACAGTGGCCCTGAAGTTTTGTGTGTAAACCTAAAATCCGTAAGTGGAGTAAAAAGAGAAACATTTCTCTATAAAATGTAGTGGAGTAGAAATATGAAGTAGCATAAAATAGAATTACTTAAGTAAAATAGAGGCAACTCAAAATGTTTCTTAATTACAGTAGTTATATTCCACCACTGCACCTTTCACACATACATACAAAGAAGTGTAGACAGTTGAGTGTAAGGAAGTGGACTTTGAACTATACACAGGCAGGCATACAAAGGGGAGCACACACACAATGACAGAAAACTCTTCACTGCACACTCGTACGCTCCTCTGCCCACACAGCACTGTGAGTTGAGCGCAGGAGTCAACTGCTCCCTTCAGGCAGGGCACAATGCTGCTGCTTGTGGTACTACTCCTACATTAACAGCCTGATCAAAAGAGTTGAGGCAGGAGTGTTGAGAGGAGAGAGGAGCAGGCCAAGGGGGTGGACACTCACACAGGAAGGGAGGGGCTTGTGCCTGCACCTGTACCTCCGGCCAAACACTAGAGGCTAAGGAATGAAGTGCACCCTCCTCAGAGAAAAAAAAGGCCTTCACAACAACAACAACAGTGTGCTTCATCTTCCTCTCATCCCTCGTACCCTCCGTCTTTTCATAAGAAGTCTATTAGCAGGAAAGGGGTTTTGCCAAAGAGAGAGAGGGAGAAGAAAGAGAGAGAGAGAGGGAGGAAAAAAAGAGAAGAGAAACAGGGTCCCTGTGTTTGAATCCCACTGTGGCGCTGCCAACTCGACTATAGAGAAGCCACAAAGCAGCTAAGTGCCTGGGCAAGGAGAAGGGAGGGGTGCAGGCAAATGGGGGGATAAAGCGGGTGCTTCGGGGGGAGGTGGGGAGTGTACAGGAGGGAAGAAGAGTGAGACAAAAAAAAGAGAAAGAGGAGGGATCTGCGATAAAAAACCCCAAAGTCCAGTAATCAAAGCTAATGGCTCCATTGTGTCTAAAAAGCATCTGATAGCTTTAGAGTGCAGTGAGAGCAGCGCAGAGCGAGCAGAGGTGCTGCTGAGGAGGTGTGGCCCACGGTCACTGTGTGTGTGTGTGTGTGTGTGTGTGTGTGTGTTAGAGGCAGCAGGGTTAACACCTGCTCCTTTGTGGCTTAAAAGCCGAGCCAGGAGTAAGCAGCAGGCAAAACACACACACACACACACACACACACACACACACACACACACACACACACGCACACCGCGCACACACACACACACACACACACACACACACACACACACACACACACACACACACACACATTTGTCTTCCTAAAAGGGCTATTACTGTGGCTTTTTAGCAGCCTGTATGTTTTTGCTTTATTATTAAATTCAGCATAGTAATGATTGTCAGTCCCTCTGCTTACGGGGCCGTGGCCTGTGGACGCTGCCTGTTGCCTCTGCACAGTGTACAATCATGTGTACCATTCAGGTGCAGGAAATTACAGGGAGAGTGATGTGTGGGGTGAGGATTTGAAAAGAAGCTTAAACAACAGGGTTTGTTCCATACTGTGTATTCTTCATTTATGTATCTCTTTATACTAACTGAGCATGAGCAGGACGGTAGCTTGGTGAGAGATGGGTGAGGAGCGATGTGGGATGAGGGAGGGCTGTTTTGTGAGAATTACAGATATGATCATCTCTTTGTGTCAGTGTTACCTTTGGTGTGTTTCAATGGGAACATTGTGAGTGAGGGTTATTATAGAAGCTCTTTTGAAGCAGGGGAAGGACAATTAACGGTGAATGTGTGGTGGAATATGGCGAGAGCATCGAGAAGAATTAAACACTGATGGTGTCTCTTCTCTCTCCCCTTCTCTTCTTCTCTGCACTATCTTTCTTGTTTATTTTGTTTAACTCACCTCTGACTCTCTCCTCCTTCTTCCTCTCCTCTTTTCCTCTTCTCTCCATCCCAGATGAATGTGGAGAGTGATGACAAGCGAACTCGCACTCGGTCCAAGGGAATCAGAGGTGAGTAATGTAAAGTAAATGGTAGACCACCCATAACTGCTTAACCATAATTTAAGCTCACCAGGATTTGCATTAAATTGTACTCACTCATAGCTACCAGCCACCTGAATATTGCCTGATTGTAATTCCATGAATTATTCTGTGAGAAATGAATAAAAGTTGTGCAATCCTGCTGGAAAAACGAACGAACAAACAAATGAACAAACAAACAAACAGGCAGATGAGTGAAAACATAACCTCCTTGACATAGTTAATTGTGCAGTGTGGCACAATGAATTATTATTTTTTGATCATAGACACTGTAGACTAGTGGTTCTCAACCTTCGAGTCGTGGCCCCCCAGCAAAAGCAGGTTGGTAATCACAACCCCTCGACTCCCTTGCAACTTACAACATTCTGAAAATGCCCAAAAGAATTAAGAGAAGAGGTGTTTTTGTGTGTGTGTCCAGTCAGAATTCATGTGCATACCCTCAAATCCCACTTGATTAAATCTATTTTAAGGCAAATATGACTGGTACAGGCAATGTAATGTAAAAACTATTCCCCAGTCTAAAATGTGTTACTTTATTTTATTTCCACAACCATCTGGCAACCCCTGAAAATGATCTTGTGACCGTCACATTGAGAAAGCGATGCTTTAGACCAACTTAATTTCAATCTTAACCTGATATATACACAACCTCCAGTTTATAAAGATTAATCGTGTGGGATGGATTAATGAGCTACACTGACTTGTATAAGAACCAGTAACATTTTTACAGCTTTTATTTAGACTGGGTTTAGAATGTTTCTGTTTTGGAAGGCTGTGTTCCAGTAAAATTCAGCCTTGCTTATGTAATTAATTTAGGCACATGCATTAATCAAACATCATGGTATTTTGTTGATTTTGTGAGCCGCTAAACTGTACACAAAAATGGCAGTAAAAAAAACACAATCAATATAACAGAGAAAAATAATTGTTCAAGCTTATTTCAAACACCAGCCACCTTGCCTGTGCTTATGTTTGTGGATATACATGTGCGTATAAAGTAAAGAATCAGCGTGTTTGTGTGAATGGGCACATGTGAATGTGAATTTAAATTAATTAGAGCATATAGTTGTGAATATGTGTTCGACTATATATACATTTTGATACATGTCCTTCTTCGTGTGTTTGTATTTGTCCAAGTGTGTTTGTGTGTGTGTGTGTGTGTGTGTGTGTTGGTGTGTTTGATGTTTAGAAGCGAGACAGCAGAGCAACAGTTCACAGAGCAGAGGAAGGCGTCCAGTCATTCCAACTGCATGATGAAAGACTGAGAAACTGAGATGCTGCACACACGAGTGTGTGTGTTAGAGTGTGTTAGTGTGTCTATTTTCTTGCTCTTAGCGTATCTTGATACCCTGGGTCTCTCTGACATGTGATTAATACCTATGATATAGAAGCCCAAACTGAATTCTCCAGGATCGTATTGTTTTCTCGTTCGCTCCAAATGAAAATCGGATATTTCTCCAAACTCATTCTATCGCTCAACTCCAATCGATGCCTATAGCCAGCCAGTGTCTGTCTCTCTCTCTCTCTCACTCTCTCTCTCTCTCTCTCTCTCTCTCTCTCTCTCTCTGTGTGTGTGTGTGTGTGTGTGTGTGTGTGTGTTGTTTGTGAGCAAAGCTTGATTTATGTTTTGAAGGCAATTACTATAAGTTGTCCCAGATTGAAGGGCTGTTTTCTACCGATGAAGGCAGTTTTCCTTTTAATTTCATTTTGCCAATTATGATAACTAAAGTGCAACAATTAATCATGTTTTACTGCTGAAGTCTGCATATAATTGTCACTTTTTCTGTATAGCACAATGCAATTTGGCTGATTTAGGTTTATTCCTCTGTGTGTATGTTTTTGTGTTTGCCTTTGTCTGTGTGAGTGTGTGTGTGTGTGTGTGTGTGTGTGTGTGTGTGTGTGTGTGTGTGTGTGTGTGCGTCATTCAGTATGTTTGTGCAGGCCAGTAATTACACTCCTGTTTGTTTTGTGTTGGCTTTGTGAACATGTGTTTGTATGTGGGTATGTTTGCATGTAGATGTGTGCGTGTGTGTGTTTGTATGTGAGCTCAGGAGTGTGTAGGTGTTTTTTCACCTGATCATGCAGTGTGTAAGCCTCTATGAGGAAGCCTCCTGGGATTCATATGCATTTGTGATTTATTGATCTGAGTTTCTTTTAGCAGAGCGGCTTTCTGATCAGTAGTTCACCTTTGTTCTCCCTCCCTGTATCTTTCTTCTCCTCCCCCCTCCTCTCTCTCTCCCTTACTCTCAGTTCCTATTGAGCTCGTAGGACAAGAGCTGAGGTAAGGAAACACCTTCATCTTTGTGCAAATCCTTTTCATAAAGTTCTTTTATGCTCACCGCCCCCCACCCCCACCCACAGCACCGTAGGCTCACTATCAGGGCTTCTTTAGGTGATGTTGTATATTATTATTTTTTAAATTTCTTATCATCAGCACATCTCTGCTCATAGTCAATGCCTCCAACAGGCTGCTATTGATTTCTGACAGCCTTTTGCTATTTCTTGCTGTGAACACAGAGAGGATAGTGAAGGGTGATCTTGTTTTCCTTTGCCCTACCTTCCAAGTTCTCCTCTTTCTTTTCCCACTCAGTTGGTGACTTTCAGGGCCTCACCAGTCATGAAGCCATTGTCCTCCTTCCTCTCTCTCCTTCTAAATTATTTTTTCATCCTTTCTCATTTTGTCACACTTCACCTGCAATCATCGATCTATGCTCAGATCTCCAGAGTAACCGTTTGCTTTCTGGATTAGGAAAAAAGAAATGGTAGAGAGGCCAGAGAGCAACTCATTTAAAATGCAAATGCAGTATTTTCTAATAAGTGAAATTAATAATAAGGATAATTGGAGTAATAAAGGGCAATTGCTGGGGGAAGTTAATGAGAATTGAAATGAGCCGTCCTGAGGGGTCATAGCAACCTGAATCAGAGGAGAGAGAGAGCTGCTGCTGATGAGTGGTGAGGAGGGCAGAGCAGGGGAAATTACAGCAGGTCTCTGCTGATCTTATCGCTCATACTCACAGGATATAGGCCAGGGTTGATGTATGACATACAATATTATGTTCTCTCCAGCTTGATGCCACCTGCATTCATGCATTATGTGTCTGCTGGATGAAAGGGGGTGCATGTGCATTTGTGTGACATGTGTGCTCAGTTTGCAAGTCTTTGCTTTGTTTATCTTAATTTTCTTTGTTTATTGCCTGTGGTTATCATTGCCCCTGCACAGGGACTAAAATGCAGTGTGTCTTAAACATATCTCTAACCTCCATCCATCCCATCCAGCTGCCCCACCCCTGGATGCAATGGCTCTGGCCATATCAGTGGGAGATACTCACGACACAGAAGGTAGGGCAGATTAAAAACCCACCCTCTGTCTGTCTGTCTTCCTCTTCCTCCCTGCCACACAAGCATCTGTTTTGTGGAGGAAACCATGTTTCACCTTTTTAAAGGAGTAAAGAAATAGTTTGACATTAAGGGATATACACTTTTTCACTACACTTACCCTAAGCATAAAGCAGAGTCATAGTCATTAAAAAAACTTTTAAATATCCTGTTAAATAGCAAAATAGAACGGCATGCACAGCACCCTTCATCATACATTCAGTTAATCATTACAAATAAGGCCTTATTTAGAATTAATCAGGCATTGCAGTGAAAACTCCAGTCCTGCTTTTTCAAGCTTTTCCACTTAATTTTAAAAAGGCACTATAAATATAGCCTGCTGCTTTAATACTTATAATAGAAGTTTTTCATGATTTCGTATAGGTGGAAATAAGGTGTCATTGTGAAACCAATACTATCAACAAGGTAAAATGATGAACATGCATGAACATTCAGAGGTCTGCCAAATCACTCTAAATTTCCTTAATGTTTCTTGGTACCTCAAAAAACATGGTGCACCTGCAGGGCAGAAGAAACACATCAGAATTGTTGTGGATGGAAAACAAAGTAGATGCTCCCAAGCTGGGAGTCAGAAACCACACCCTAACCCAGCAGATTGATGGACTAAACAATGATACTCTCTCAGTTGTGTCCTCCTAAACCATCACACAACCTTGCGCTGATCGCAGCAAAGCCTGGTTTGGTATAAATGAAGCCTGAACTGGAGTATTTGTTCCCAAACTTTTTACCCTGTGAACCCTTGAAACAAAACAAACTTGAGAAACCAATTGTGAGTTCAACAAAAGAGTTTGTTTTGCCTGTCTTATTAAATTCCCAATTACGAAATAAATCAGTAATTTATAAAAAAATAAGCAAAGCTGTTTTTTGCAGAAATGTTTTGAGAATTTCTGCTTATGGTTCAACATCTTGCAACCTCTACATCTTGGTTCGGAAAAACTGAGACAAGCATTTCAATCACTTAATGAATTTCCTTAGTTTCTTGAACAAAACATAAGCACACAAAGACACAAGACATAAGGTCATAATCACAACTTTTGTTATTGTGTAAATTTCAGGTGATCATGATATGAACAAGTTTCAAGGATACTGAATGACCCCTAAGATTGAAAATAGGCACATTAATTATGTAATTTCTGAATAATGAAATTGAAGTGAGAATAGCTGTTAACTCCCAGAGCTTCTAATTCTAAACCCAAATATGAAACATTGCGGTGGACAGCAGTGAAATGTGGTTTCTTCAGGTTTGATTTGAGCTTCATTCTCCCTCCCTCCTCATCTGTATCGCTCGTCTTCAGAGACCTTGTGAGACTCGGGGCAGCTCACTCACTTGTGACTCCCTTTTATTGAGGGGCAGATATTAGCTATCTGTTTACATGTGTATTCGTTCAGCAGGCAATTTCAGATGCACTTTGTTTATAGATCGTCCCTCAATCTCCCTCGGCGTCTCCCAGGTGAGAGTAAGAGGGAGTTTATTGGATTTCACCCTCTGCTGCCTCGCCTGCCCGCCTCTCCATACAAGTTGTTCATTAAACGTTCCAGTCAATTGGCTGAGATTGGTTGTGATGTCTGAGTGAGCCAGCATGGCGCCCCCCCCAGGCCACATTTGTTGACTAATACTATACGCTGAAAGAACCACTCCATCCTTCTTCGTATCAAAACACATACACACCCTCCATTATGCTGCTTACAGTCACTCATGGACATGATGGGGTGCATGAGGTTTTATTGGTTGCTTTAGAATGTATTTGTGATTTGTGACTACAATCCCAGTTGGTATTCATGATCCTTTTCTCTCTTTTCTCTTTTTGGTTCTCCCTCTCTGTCTTTCTTAACACACCATTAGCATTCTGGGTTGCCCCATAGCCAGAAAGCGCCGTCTAGAGGAAGCAGAGGCCGAGCAGGAGCAGGAGCAGGAGCATGAGCATGAGCAGGATACAGAGCAGCCTGCCTCCAAGAGGAAGGCCCACCCCTTGAAGCTGGCCCTGGACGAGGGCTTCAGCGCAGAAAGTGATGCCAGCAGCGAGGCTGAGGGTGAGGAAGACAAGGATGAGGAGGAAGCAGGAGAGAGCAAGGAGGTGGAGGAGGAGGAGAGGGAGGCGGCTGGAGAGGAGATGACTGAAGACCTGACGCAGGATGGCCATACATATGGGCAGGAGGACGAGACACAGAAGAAAGAGGAAGAAGAGAGGGAAGAAGAGGCATATCAAAAGGAGGAGGACACATTTGCAGCTAATGAAGGTATGCTGGATAAAACAGCTGATATTAGCCACAGTCACCTTTGTCGATGAAAAGTTCACTACAGCTAAACTCGAGAGCTTTTCATTTTTAATCACATAAACATCAGTCATATAGATATATGATACATTATACATCAAACCAACTCAAACCCCCCATTCTCACCTGACCCAATCCAAGAACAAGAGAGGCCAACCTGCAAATAGAAATGGCTTTCTTGTTGAGCTTTTGCCAAGAAGACAATACCATTCTGTAATAGAAACAGATAGATACATGGATAAATAAAACAGTTCAATCGAAATACAAGCATATCTCTGGCTAAGTAATTAGAAACTATGTGTTTCCACCTCATCTTTACACTGACACCTCTATAGAAAAAATAAACATGCCCCACTTGAAGCAGTTCTGTCCTGTCCTGCATACTGTATGACATTCTGTCATATGCAGCAACTTTCCCTAATTGAGTCACCCAAACTATAGAGCTTTTCAAGCAACATTGTCTTATCTTATGTCTAATCGATTAACCAGCTGCATCAATTTTTATAACAGATCAATTGTTTAAGTTTATGCAACAAGCAAAAATGCCAAACATACACTCCTTCCAGCTTCTCACATGTTTTCCTCCACACTATTTTATTGTAAATGTAATATCTTCAGGTTCTACTTTTAATCGGACAAAACAAGATATTCAAAGTTGACACCTTTCTGACATTTCATACATTCAATGATTTATTGATGAAAGGGGTACTCCAGTGATTCCATTAATATGAGGAACTCAAGATTTAAAAAACGAATCGTCAAAATGGAAGCAGTGGGGTCCAATATATCCTGATTTTAAGTTTCTTGTATTGTTCAAGCTGCATTCTACATTTCCCATAATGTAACTCAATAGCAATAGCATACCCAAATGGTTGCTAGATGTGATGGAAAACAAGTGGTCTAAATTAATTGATGAGTAGGACACAGAAAAACAAGTTACAAAAAGTCTCTACACTGGTTTCTGATGTTGTCATGCCTCCTTACAACCACAAGGAGCATCAGCACAAGCTGCCTTCCATCTACAGACTGGTGTTTTTATTTCATTGTGAGGTCACAGTGAATGACACAGCAAGCAGGAAAATGATGCCAGTGATGATAAAGATATTGCTGACAACAGCTTTAGCTCAGTGCATGACTCACGTTTTCCTGTCACAGCTCTGACCTCTTCATCTCTGTTTCCACAGAGGAGGAGTGTGTGATCATTGAGCCTGAGCTCGGAGCAGCGCCACCTGCAGATGAGTGCCAGTCTCCCTCTCAGAGCACCGAAGAGGTGGCTAACTCTCTCCTCCACCTCGGCCGAGTCTCCAACAACAGTGCTCCAACTGTGGCCACTCAGCAGCCTGTTGCTATGGAGACTGAGGAGGCTGTCATGCTGGCAGCTGAACAGGGCGAAGAAGTAAAGAGTGAGCAGGAGGGGGATATGAATGAGGGGGAAGAGGAGGAGGTGGCACACAGAGTTCAAGTTTTGGAAGAGTCATCTGTTCTGCAGATGGAGGTAACTGAAGTGGAGTTGGAGGAAGAGCAAGGAGAGTGCCCAGACAGAAGCAACCACATAAGCCAGGAGAACCAGCCAGATCTGACCGAAGATGTCCACCATGAGCAGATCAAAGATGATGAGGAGGAGGAAGAAGAGGAAGAGATGAAAGCGCCAGCACAGCAGGGCAATCCAGCAGCACAAGAGGAGGATGAGGAGAAAGTTGAGGAAGACCACAAGGAGGTGTACCACATTCTGCCCATTTCTGATGTGCCAACTGCCATCCGCACCATCACCAGCACTGCAGCAGCTCAGGGAACACATACTGAGGCTCAAGACAACAGAGCCAGTCCTCTGGAGGACTACAAATCCCACAGAGCCAGTCCCCCTGGAAACTACAACACCAACAGAGCCAGTCCACTTGACAAATATGACTCTCATAAGCATAGCCCGCTTCAAAACTACAAGGCCAGTCCTCCTTTGAGCTATAGCTCCCACAGGGCAAGTCCACTCGAGGACTACTTACCCAACATCAGAGGTGAGAACTATAAAATCCACAAAGCCTCATCTTCAGCCTCACCCGACATTATCGAGGTGCAGTCAGATAAATCAGAGGAGAAAGAATTTGATGACATGGACGGGGACGACGAGCACGATGACGAAGACAGCTTGTCACAGCGTTCCACTGTGACAGACGAGTCAGAGATGTTTGACATAACACGAGGGAACCTGGGCCTGCTGGAGCAAGCCATCGCCTTGAAGGCAGAGCAGGTGAAGCCAGCCGGGCCCAGTGCACTGCTTTGCGCCCCAGATATCCACCACCAGCGATACTTCACAATGGATGACAGGCCCAAACACCTGGACGTTATCCGCAAGAGCTACTTTGGCAAAGGTAGGGCAGAGGGAGGAAACTAAGAGGGGAAGGCAGAGCTCCAACATGTACTTAGACGTGAAAGTTGCTTGAGGTAGACAATACATCAGGAACATTTAGTCCACTTCATTTATTTATTTTGTTAAAGCTTCATTAGCATCACATGGTTGTGCTGCTACAAGCAGGGGTATCATTTTGATGGTGAATTCAAGGATGCGCCACCATCTGAGGGGCTTTTCCATACATGTGTGCTCACTCGGCTTGATTTGGTTTGACTCGAGACGTCAGCCCAGCACAGCAGGGATTTGCATTTCATGAAAACTGGGCTACCTCCTTGAAGGTGTGTCTTTAACTAATAACGTACTTGTCTTTACTGGTGGGGTCAAAGGAGTGGCTGTAAATTCTCTTTCTCCCCACAGCACTATCAAAGAATAGCTCGTCAAAGCTCCACTAATTAGGCTAAAAACATGTTTTATTTTTTTAGATCCCTCACAATAAAAGTCTTCCATAATTAAGTTATTTAAAAGCTTTCATTATGAAGCAGCAAACTACGAACCAGCACACTGAAGAGAAACTAAACACACACAGAGCCTCTCTCGCAACACAGGCTTGTTTGAGGGAGAGAAGGGGGGTGGGTTGGCGGTGGTTTGAGATGTCGCTGCAGCCCACTTGGAGGCAGGGCGGGCATGTTTTGGCCCCACTCCGGAGAAGGTCCATTTTGGGTGCAGTTTGCTTGATGTTTTCACGGTGCAGTAAAACTGGTAATGGAAAAGCAAATGAGCGCAGCACAGTTTACCTCAGCACAGCCAGATGTGTCAGTGGAAGAGTCCCATGATACGTGATATTCACCTGATCATGGAACAGTTCAGTTATTAGCACTAGCTACAATAAAGGTGACAATGTGTTGACTGTGATGGATTACCTATCTCAAGGAAGTTTCACATTTTTGAAAGTTAATTGTTGTACCATAATGACATGAATGAAAAGCAATGACTCGCTCAAAAGTACATAAGAACAGTAAGTGAGAAATCTGTCCAAAGGTGTATTGTAAGTAGTGAGGGGTGGACTCCATTTGTAATCAACCACCTAAATGGTAATTTCCACAGAAATAATTGGGCCGTACATGTGATCACACATAGATTAGTGTACAGAAAGTTATGTTCTAAACCAGCACAAGGTGTCGTGTGCTCAACTTAAGGTAGGAAGCAGAGCGCACAAATAAACACAGTGTACCAATTAAACAGCGATGAGTCACAGAGCACTGTGTAGATCCTCCCTTCTCCACTGTAATGTTGATGAAGTGGTTCCAGCTGAATAGACTTCCTTGAAGAGCTGAGAGGAAGTGCTTGAAGAGAGAGCGACAAAGGACAACAGTGAGGGCGAGAACACAAGAGAGATGACAACATGTCCAAGGGACAGAGGAGAGAAAGAGGAAGAGCGCAGGTTGTTCCACACTCACTGCTGGAGTGTTTACATGCTGCATGTGTTCAGGCCTTGTATTTGACAGTTGGCACGCTGCCCACTTATCATGCTCCTCATAGTATAGCAGTAGTGTGATTACATGCCTGGTAGTGCTGCCCTCTCCTTGGCCTCAGCTTCTTCCTGCAGTGACATCCCTGTTCTGCTAAACATTAATTAGGAGATGCGTGTCTCGTTAACATTCAATTTGCAGGCCAATAGAGCATCACACCATCCTCTTGCTCCTTTTTCCTCTCTCCAGTGCCACCGATAGTGTCTGGCCTACCTCCAATAGCAGTAGGGAGAAGTCATTAATTATGTGTAAATTATAGTGGCATGATTTCTTCCTGATGTGTTTTCAGGTGTTGTTTTGTCCAAGATCTGAAAAAGATCCTTGAAAATGTCAGACAAGTGTAGCAAGGGAGTTGAAAATCGTCAAAGCGTACAGGATAAGTAGGTCGACTTTGTTTGTGTTAACATTGAAAAAAGCGTCAGTATTTTATGTTTGAGTTTGATAGTATTTCATCCTTGAAAGCATTCACAGAAACACACAAATCACATTTAGACTAATGCTTAAAACACATTTAAAGAGATACATAAGACATGAGGAGCAGATACAGATGGTGTTGCTTTTATACAGTTGTCTGAAATATGTCTAGATTTCATGCTCAGCCAAGCAGACTGTCTGATGGCATTAACCACTTGCTTTTGTCCTCCTTATTCATCCCACCTTCTCCTCTCTTTTCTCTCTTCCTTCTCTCCATCCCTCTCATCACTCTGTTTCTCCTCTCCTCATCCTCTTCTCCTACTATCACTATCTACTCTGCTGTTCTTCTCTATCCAGAAAGCAGTAGGCCTGAGAAGAGGGAGATCAAGTGTCCCACCCCCGGGTGTGATGGGACAGGTCACGTGACCGGTCTTTACCCCCATCACCGTAGCCTGTCAGGCTGTCCGCACAAGGACAGGATCCCCCCGGAGAGTGAGTGTTCTTCAGCTGCTTAGAAGATGGAAATACGCACTGTACAAAAATTATAAATTATAAGGAGGGGTTGGGGGAGGGTTTTGTATTTTTATTCATTTATTATTATTATTATTTTTTGCTGATGGTAGGGAAGACAAATATGTTTGGGTGAGCTAATGTTTTAGTTTTGATGGAAAGTCAGACATCCAACCGCAAGCATATATAACACCTGGTGACTGATTTAAATCAGGTTTTTTGTTTGAATCTGGGGATGGACCAAAAATAGACAATCGCTTTGTATAAAAGGAAATATAAGATTCAACCTGCCTTCCTGCCCCATTTAGTTTCATACAACGTGTTTTGAATTGTTGCAATCAGACTGTGGATTTTTCTGACTGAGATTGTGTGTGTGTGTGTGTGTGTGTGTGTGTGTGTGTGTGTGTGTGTGTGTGTGTGCGTGTGTGTGTGCGTATACTCTGTCTTCTCTCCAGTTCTAGCCATGCATGAGAATGTGTTGAAGTGTCCAACTCCTGGCTGCACCGGTCAGGGCCATGTTAACAGTAACCGTAACACCCACCGCAGGTATTCATAAATATATTCTAGCACAGTATCTGTGTACATCTGTATTTGTGTTTGAACACCTGTGTTTCTGCAGGTGACAGTGTTATGCACAGGTTGTGTATTTCTGTTTATGTATTTGCAGATTTACATTGTCAGCAACATGCTCTCCATTTGATATTCATCTTCTTCCTCTTCCTTCATCCCCCCAGTCTTTCTGGATGCCCCATTGCTGCTGCAGAGAAGCTGTCCAAGGGCCATGATAAGCCACTTCTCTCTCAGCCAGGCAGTGAGCTCCTCAAAGGATGTCCCAATGACAGAGTGTTGAGGTTGGTAATTAAAAAGTCTTCAATCATATACTTACAACATTTCAAATTGTTCTTTTACAATTTTACCTTATTACATTTGATAAGTATGGAGCCCCAATCGTGACAAAAGACAGTAAAAGGTTGCCAGACAGGTAAAAAAATATTGGTTTTATATTCATAATAGAGTGTAAAAATAAATATAAAGCCTTATACTTTCCTTTTAACCTCATGTCCAAGAAGAGTAAGACTTATTCAAATTTCATTTACCTCAAACAAACCTCTTTCAGTGGTTACTTGCTGTTTGCATGCACTGTATGTTTATCTCCATAAGATTATCTTCCATCACCTGTGTTAGTTGCTGGAATATTCGGCTGAAGTGAGAAAGTTTAAGGTAATGACCTCTGTGTCAGTTTCAGTCAGCAACACCCAAGGCTAAATCAGACAGTTAGGGAGAAACTTTGATTGGTGCTATCGGTACAGTAGAAGGTCTTTCTTTTTTACGAGCACTTCTTTTCTCTGCAGCAAGATGGGTATTGGAAATAAGTCTTGGACTGACCTGTTGTATCCTAGACATTTTTTGGATGTGTATAATTAATCTTCTTTCTCATAATGTCAAAATTGTGTCAGCCAACTAACAGTGTTAGCATTTCCAGCTGAAAAGCTTTGGCTACTATCACAAGAGTTCATACAGTGATGTACAGCAGTATGCAGTATATGGATGATTAACATTACCCATACTGCTGTAGTTATATGTTAAAGTTAGCTTCAGCTGGCTCATATATACATGTTAGCTATCTAACCACAGAGTCCTTTCATAGTCTGATGTTATATATACATTCTCCTATTCTCCCTGGACATACATTGACACATCCATCTCGTTATAATATAAGCTTGATGAAAATGGCAAATGTTTGGTGGGGTATCAATAAATCATTTTGGATGTTGTATTGAATGCAAAGGACAGTGTTTCTCTTTTTTCACTAGTCGATTGGAGGTTATATGAAAAGTATAAAGCTTTTAAATTTCTTCACTTTTAATTATTTAATAAATTGTGATAATACTCAATATATTCAGTTTTATTTTCACCTTATGTGATAAGACTTTAATACCATTTGTTGGTTTTCGGGCTCCATAGATACGATGGTGAATGACATGGCAGACTGGGCAAAATGAATGTTTAATCCACATGAAAGCTGTCTCCTCCAATCAGAGCCCAACACAGCTCAGTCCTTCTCAAGATTAGCTAGTTTACACCTGGGTCACACAGAAACCACAGAGACAATCCCAACCTTGGTTATTGTGCTTCTGACGAGGGGTAAAGCTAGCCTTTGAATGGCTCAATATAGCAAGAAAGTCTTGAAGCATTCCGTCTAGCTGTTCAATCATTACTGTCCTCTCAAACACTGATATTTCCTTATCTCCATTCATCTCTCCAACTGGTCAGGCACCATGATCATGGCCAGAAGAATGATAATTAACACAAGCCAGACACTGGATGTTATGCTAAGTCCGCGCTCTTCCTCACTGGCATTTTAATTAATAATGCGGCTGATAAGCTAATTATGCAAGTTGTAGGGGCATTGCGAGGGGATAGGAAAAATAATTGCTTTCCATGAAGAAAACCTCATCAGTGGTCGGACAAAGCATCAAGGATTAAAACATGGCTTGCTTTGTTTTGCCTTCTCAGATTGTTATTAAAATGCACTTGGTTGTCTGGTATGTATGGGGCTGAATAATTACTTATGCTATCCATGTTCTAACAGAATCCATGTTGAATAAATAAAAAGGAAGAAATCCCCTGTGATCAGTGGTAGAAAGTTTTTTACTGTCATAAAAATCCTCCTCCAGATGGGAGCTTGTATTTTTGGTGTGCAACTGTGTGAAGGCCACCCTGACAGCAGTGTGACTACAGGCCAGGTCATGTAGCTTATTAATGAGCGTATGGTTAGAGACCAGAGACTGTGACATGGGCTTCAGTGAAAAAGATGAGGGTGACTGCACTCCCCCTGCCTCTCTCCCCTACCCCCACCCTGCTTCCCTCTTTCACCACTCCCCCTTCTTTCTTTGCCACTCTTTTCTCCTCCTCCTCTCGTCTTTCTGTCTTCCCCCGCCCCTCTGCCTCTCCCTGGTCTATCAGTGGATTTACGCCAACAGGTCTAACAAAAGCCCAGGCTCTCCAGGAAAACGAGAGGGCTTAAAGCTCATAAATTCCATGCTGTACAACATGCAAATGTGCCCTCTGCTGATAAGAGAGCTTTTAATCCTGCTGCACTCCTGCTAAGTACACTGTTGCCCCTATCTTTACTCTCTCTATGTCACTCTACCTCCCTCTCTTTTTCTTGTTCTCTTATTCTCTTTTTTCTCTTTTTTCTCTTTTTTCTCTTCTCTCTATTTGTTTTTTTATGTTTATTGTGTGACTCTTTATTGTGTCAATCCTCTTTTATACACCATCTCTCCCTGCCTGTTCTATTCCATTCTACTTCCTGCGTTATTTCTTCTTAATCCCAAAGTGCCCCCCTCTTTACCCCCCCAACCAGCCCCACCCTGACGTCCTCTCATTCTCCTCATAGGCCCATGTGCTTTGTGAAGCAGCTGGAGGTGCCTCAGTATGGCAGCTACAGGCCCAACATGGCACCAACCACGCCTCGCGCCAACCTGGCCAGGGAACTGGAGAAGTACTCCAAGGTGTCCTTCGATTATGCAAGCTTCGATGCTCAAGTGTTCGGGAAGCGCATGCTTGCTCCAAAGATGCCCACCAGCGAAACCTCACCCAAAGCCTTCAAAAGTAAGAGAGGCACACTGGTTTCTTTTGTGTGGATCTGGTTGAGACGTGATGTTTGTTGTTTTATTAAAAAAACAGTTCAACATTTTAGAAAAAATACCAAGTTGGTAACACTTTTTAACAACGATCACTAATAAATGGAATATTAATAGTTAATCAATTATTTATGAACAATGAATGTTTTATAAACCAATTATCATTTTTTTTATTGTTTATTGTAAACTATAAACATTATTTGGATGCCGATTATAAAGTTGCAAGTGATGTTTATCAACCTTTACAACTGCTAAATGGTTTATAAAGAATTTCAGTGTTTGTTAACAGTCAAATAGTAATGGTTAATGAACTTTTCATTTACCATGTATTAATGATGGTTATTATAAAATGTTACCATAAAGTTAGATCAGAGGATTGATACCACTCTGCTATCAGTCCATTAAATATGAAGCTACAGCCAGGAGACAGTTAACATATATTGTTTGTATAATTTGTACAAATAGAGAAATCTGTGCTAAAACCAAAGTGTAAAAAGAACAAGTTGTGGTTTTACGGGCTAGCACTTGGTTGATTTAGCTTAGCATGCCTCTGTCCAAAGGTAACTCAATCTCACTAACATTATCTCTGAAGCTCACTAATTATCTTGTTTGTGTAATTTGTACAAAAACCAGAGTAAAAAAACAATAAGTTGTGGTTTTACAGGGAGTTATGTGCCAGGCTAAGCGACAGTGTCTTCCTGGCCAAAACATAGCACCTTACCTCTCATAAAACCAAGCTAAACTAATTTTGACAGTGTGGTTTTTGAACAGATGAAACAAAGGATAAAACAAGTAAATCTGTGAACTGTAGAGGTGCTGCTAGATTTTCTTAACTTTCGACAGAGCCAGGCTACCTGTTTCAACCTGCTTCCAGTCTTTGTATTAAACCAAACTCATCAGCTCGTGGCTCTTGCTTTATATTGTATGATATATTATTATATTATATTGCTTTGTATAAAAAAGAAAATAAGCATATTTTCTTAAAATTTGCATCTATGTTTTTTGTATTGTATTATATTGTACAATATATCTTTCTCGTCTGTATCCTCCAGTCTGTTGTATCCTATTTTTATAATCACCTGGCCTAAAGTTGACATTTTGTCCTCCTACAGCTAAGTCATCATCACCCAGCCTCAGTCTCCACGCTTATGGGAAGAGCTCCTCCTTGGCCTATGACTACTCCCATGATGCTGAGGCCGCTCACATGGCTGCCACTGCCATCCTGAACCTGTCTACGCGCTGCTGGGAGAAACCTGAAAACCTCAGCACCAAACCCCAAAACAAAGTAAACACACCACAATCATCCATTTCTATGTTTCTTCATGTTAATTAACACGTATCCAGGACTGTAAATAGAGACCGACAATATGGGAATAAATACCCCCTCAAACAGTTCTTAGGTGCTCAAAAATAACTTACAAATATGGAATGAATTGTTTGTGTATGAGTGATGTCATTATTGTATTTATTGTAGCAGTTGGAGAAGGAGATTATTAGCTGATTGTAGTGCAGATTGAAACATTGCAGGCCACAGCAGGTAGGATGAGAGGGGAAGGCAGTGGGTGTGCCTCTCCTCTCCTCTTCTCATTTTTTTGTCCCCCCATAAACTGCATGAATATATCATCAGGAGACATTGGCTTACAGCAACAGGATGCTGTTGAGATGCAGTTGCATCACCTTTCTCATCCTCTTTCATCCTTTCATCCCTCCATCCCACACACTTTTCATGTTGTTATTGAATTTGGCTGACTGCCAGTTCCCTGGATTACTTTTCCACCAGGTAGCCTTTTTTCATTATCTGCCGGACGGATCTCCCACTCTCTTTCTCCACCCCCGCCACACTTTCTTTCATTTTCTTTTCACATCTCTTTTTACCCTCTTTTATCTTCCTCTCTTCCTCCCTATGCAAGTCTAACTGATTCCCATTCTGTCTCTGTCTATACCTCTCTGTCTCTCACTCACTTCCTCTTTCCCCTCTCTGTGCACAGGAGGTGTAATTGGAGCACCACTTTCCCCCATATTGTGATTTTTAAAAGCCTGTTTGCCTCACAGAGGAGAGAAAGTGACTGCTTCATCATTTTTCGATTTCCTGACATGGTTTTAGGAAGATAAAAAGTGAAGATTAATGTCTCTGGCAGCACAGAAGAGCAAGGTGTTGTTCAGCAAGGCACCGATTCAAGAGCAGGCCATAGCTGTGCAGAATTATAGTGCAGATCAACCAGGGACTGATCTGGAATCAGAGTTGGAGGCAGTTGAAATCCAATATTGAAACACTGGAACACTGAGCTCATCAACCAGGTTCTGGGAACTGTTCCCACTTTTTTTCTCCTCTTCTCCTAACCCTTTGATTTTTCTGGCCCTTGACCAGCTGATATGAGCGCCATTTTAGATGAATGCTGAAAACATGGCTCATCTCGCCCTTCTGTTTCTGTTCACCTGCCAGCACTATAATAGAGCATGAGAGATGAACCATGCTGGTCTTGCTGTTGGCAAGTGTTTGCAGAGTACATAAGTTATCATTACTAGCATGCTAAAGCAATGAAGGTGGTGTTCTCCCAAAAGGTGTATGATTGTATAAATGTTTAGTACAAGCTCCAGGGAACATTTACAAGCAGGTAAAGGTTTAAGGGTGGAAACAGGAAGAAATCAAATTCTTCACCACATTAAAGTTGAGTATAGTTTAGTCAAAATTCCTCCCTGAATGTGATTGTGGGTTATATAAAGTTATGATTTGGGAAAATGCAAGTACGTAATGTATTTGTAGCACAGCAACTAAATCTGCTCAAGAAGGTAATTAAGTGAATCACAATCATCATCATAAGGACTGCCTCTCACATGTAAGTACACCAGAGGAGACTGCAGTAGTCATTTATATTATATTGCGTTAGTGAGCTTTGTGTCTCTATTAATTTTCTCCAAGTCACCAACTGTGTGTAGAGCTCCGAAGTATTAGATACAGTAAATCAAGTGATAAATGCTTTCTTATATGAATAAATAGTGAAATATATAAAGAGAACATATACAACAAAACAAAACTGATAAAATATTGGTTCATGTGTATGTTTCACTTTATGTATTTGGGTGATTAATCTATTTCAAGCAACTTTTGAGCAAAGATTGGATTGTATGATAAGCAGATGATATCTGATGTTTTCTCTCCAGGAAATGGACATTGAGGTGGATGAGAACGGCACCCTGGACCTGAGTATGAAGAAGCCCATTAAACGAGAGGGCAGTCTATCCGGCACCAGCCCTGGAGTTCGCTCCCCAGACCCTTCCTCCTCATCTTCTTCCTCGCTTCATCACAGTGGAAGCAGCGGGATGACATCACCAAACTTACACACCTACAAGCAGGAGGAGTGGGAGGGACCTCTGGATTACACCAAACCCAACCGCCAAAGGGAGGAGGAAATGGATGAGGTCAGTACATTCAGACGAACAAGTTTCAAACATGTAGTGCTTCCTGTGATATTAGTCACAGAGGAAGTATTGCAACATAAATAACAACAGAAATAACAAAATTCCCCTTGAGGCTTTAAACAGATACACACACTTGTTTACATCATTTTGTCTTTCTCTAATCGCCTTGCCATATTTCCTGTCCCCTTGTCCTCTTTCTATTATTCATTCATTTCACTGAAATGCGAGAGTTACTGTACAGTTAAAACATTGCACTGTGTAAAAGAGGTGGTGTGTCAGGTGCATTGCACCATCCTGACTTTGGCATATGCTAATTTGTACTCCTTTGAACTTTTTCAAAAGAAATATAAAGGGCTTTGAGTGTAAATTTTTTATGAGGACACTCTGCATCACTTGTCTATAAAAGAATAAAAAGGGATCAGAGTAGAGACTTGTGTGCACATGGTGGTTTGCAAAGTTCCTTTGCTTGTATACAAACACATAAACCATCGCAAGAAATCATGAATGATCTAAAAAAGTCATTATTAGTTAAAGGTCCAGTGTGTAGGATTTAGTGACAGCTAGCGGTGAGGTGGCAGATTACAACCAACTAAACACCCCTTGTCTCCCCTCGTCTATAATGGCTGCTGCAACACGCAAAATGTCCTCTCTAGATCAGTGTTTTACTTGTCCATTCTGGGCTACTGTAGAAACATGGTGGTACAACATGGTGGACTCCTTGAAAGAGGAACCACAACCTCTGTAGATATAAAGGGCTGATTCTCAGGTAAAAAAAAAAAATGCAATGCTTTGCAGTTTCAGTTGTTTGTCCGTTGTTGCGTGTGTGTGTATTTCAGGCCTGTGTTTGTAAAAGGAATAACAACAGAGTGAAAAAAAACTGAATTTCTCTGTAAAAGGAGGTCAATAAAGTACGTCTGCTTCTTCTTGGTTTTACAGATGGAGCACACAGGCCAGTCGTTCATCTCATCTGACCCAGAGGACTGTGACATGCAGGACTGTCTAGAGGAAAGGAAGTACCCAGGGGAGGTTACAACCCCAAGCTTCAAGGTCAAGTTCCAGCCCAAGGATAGCAAGAAAGAGTTGCTTTCGTAAGTAACATGACAAAGACTCTATAGCCACACTCGTGGCTCTGTGAGGCTGTTGTGCTTTGAGCTAAATGCTAACATGCTTACAGTGACCATGCTAACGTGTTGATGTTAAGTAGGTATAATGTTTGCTGACCATCTTAATTTGGTTAATTAGTTTTGTTAGCATGGTAACTGTGTTTTCTAATTAGCACTATAAACAAAAAACAAATATTTTTTTGGCCTAATGATGGTGCTTGATCAAAAATAAAGGGCTCAGCAATGCTACTACAATTGATCCTGAGAACATGAATGTCAGCATCAAACTTAATGCTAGTTGTGTTGGTATTTCCTACAAATGTCAACCTCACCTTGACACTACAGGATAAGTCACAGTATGAAAATCATCAGAATTCATCCTCTGGGGACCATTAAGTCTCTACACAATTCCATGGCAATCCATGAGATATTTCAGTCTGGACCAATCATCCATATGCACACCATTAGCAAGCCTAAAAACAAGGCTTGAAAATAACTTGTAGAAGAATGTTCTGATTCAATCCTCCTGTCTCCTGTCTAACTCTGCATCTGTCTGTCTGTCTGTCTTTTCTCCTCTATGCACCACACCCTCTCTAGCTGCCCTACACCTGGCTGTGATGGCAGTGGTCACATCACTGGAAATTATGCGTCCCATCGCAGGTATGCACCATTGCTTGACATACTTGGGCGATAGAGTATGCTAGAAACTCTTATATGAAATGTTAGCTCTATTTAGACTGAAAGAGTTCAAAGTGGACACCCCACAACTAATTCCAATATTTTATTTGATCCTGACATACCAGAGGCAATAATGTAGCATGAGCCTAGGAAGCAAAGACAGTCATTGACTTTGATATGCATCAGTAATTTACCTCTTGCCGTCTGTCCTCTTCTTCTTAAATGACCTTGGTATGCCTTGCATTCTTGATTTCCCTTCACTCATGTCTTTCTCCTCTCTCCTTTCAATCCCCCTCACACTCGCTTTCCTCGCCCCCTGTTTCTTCCTTCTCTTCTTCTGCCTTTCCTTCACTCTTTCTTCTCTCTCTCAGTCTGTCTGGGTGTCCTCTCGCTGATAAGAGCCTTCGGTCCCTCATGGCGGCCCACACCCCTGAACTCAAGTATGTCTGCTCTGCACCTTCACTGCCTTTTCACTGCCACTTCAGTGCACTGTTACTGACACTGTCCAGCACCACAATGCTTCATTTTGCTGAAGTGAGCTTGTCTTTTGTTGCTGGCTGCTGCCTGTGCTGCTGCTACATCAGTCATGGTGTTTTTTTCTGCATCTGGCTTGGACTATGCTTGCTTTCACTTCAACCAGTTCAATGGAAATGTGAACTGAAAATGTAATTATATTGTAAACATAGTTCTTTACTAGAAATTAAGCTTTTCACGACCCACCGTAGACAAGAATGGCAATTTAAATGGCAAAGAGCTTGAGTGAATTGAAACCAAACAACACTCACAAGAATGAATATGAACATGAGCAATGTCAATGACTGACTTTATTTCATCTGCATAATGGCATTGAAGACACACCTCTACCTCTACAATGTTATGTTTTCTTCTAACCTTGTATTAAATGTTCAACATTATTCTGCACTTTCCCAGATGCCCCACTCCAGGATGTGACGGCTCAGGTCACATCACAGGAAACTACGCCTCCCACAGAAGGTGACAAACAAAAACACAGATTCACTCACCAAAACACATCCACACAGTCAGCCAGAGAGGCCTAGTGACAGTTCATGGTAGAATTAGTCAGGGATCACATACACATTTCCACACCTTTCCATTATCCTATTTACGGCCATACTAGGCGTTTTGAGTTGATTTGGTGTGTAATTTGGTTGAACAACCTCTGTGAAATTATTCTTCCTTATATTGTTCTCTCCCTTTATCAAGCAATCACTTTACCAGACCTTTTTTCAACCCTATGTTATCAACTCCATACTTTCTGTTTTCAGTCTCTCTGGGTGCCCGCGTGCCAAGAAAAGTGGAATTAAAACTCCTACCAAGGACAACCAGGAGGACTCCGAGCTTTTAAAGTTCGTACCGCTCAGAAAGCCATAATGTCTGCTTTTAGTGAGACTGATGGTAAAAGTAAAATGCAATAAAAAAAGCAGAGAGAGAGAGAGAGAGAGAGAGAGAGAGAGAGCGAGAGAGAGGAAAGTCACTGTGAATCATATGCAAAGGTAGTGACCTGCCCCCATAATTGAATCAAACAGTCAGGCCCTTACTGATGGGAAAATACACTGCAGATACTGATTCTGAATGTAGTTCATGGTAGAGTATCATAGAGTAGATTGTCCATACAGAAGAATTACATGGGCTTCATTTGCATTTGCGCACAAAACAGTTACTTTAAGAACATGTTGATAACAGCATGTGTTAAATCTTAATAGCTCTTGCATCAGTAATATTATTCATACATAAATAAAATGTCAACACAGAAAACAAATTTGGCCCAGTAGAGAAAGTATATAACTTAAATCTTTATTCTAATATTCTCAACTTTCTCTACAGTTTATATTTTTGGATCCTCCTCGTCTAACCCTTGTGCCCTCTCTCTTTATTTCTTTCCCTGCTGCCTGCCTTCAACACTACTTCTTCCCCCTCTCCTGCTGCACAACTCTCCTCTTGTCTTTGTCTTGTTTCCCTCTTTTCCTTTGCTCCCTGCAGATGCCCTGTGCCGGGCTGTGACAGCCTGGGTCACATTAGTGGGAAGTACGCTACACACCGTAGTGCCTACGGGTGTCCGCTGGCGGCACGCAGACAGAAAGAGGGTCTTCTTAATGGCACACCCTTCAACTGGAAGGCCTTCAAGACAGAGGGGCCTACTTGTCCCACCCCGGGTTGTGACGGCTCCGGACACGCAAACGGAAGCTTCCTCACACACCGCAGGTAAACTGCATGCAGACAGTATTTTCTTCATTTCAACTAAATAAGAATGAAAAAATGGTTGTGTGAATTTAGACTTGGTTTGACAGAGGAACAGGACTTTGCATGAACACGTTCAATTTTAAGAAATGGTTCAACATTTTCTTATTCCCCTTCTTGATGAGAATATCAATACGACCCTCGTGGTTTATATAATTATGGAGCTAAAGCCAGGCGATGGTTACCACAGCTTTTAGGGCCCAGACAAACTAAACCGACATCAAAGAACTATCAGCGACGAAAGCCGACTTTTGCGTCGCCCCATGTCTCCTGTGTCTCGGCCTAAAAGCTGCACTTAAACTCTCCACAAAGACTACAGCTGATGGCCAACTGTGAGTGGAAAGACCTCTTCATACCAACAGGTGGTGGTTGTCTGTATTCATCATTCAAAAACAGAAACTGGAAGACTGCTATGATCAAGCAGCATTTTTTGACCCCACTCTTACCATTTCTAATCAAGGATGTTTCAGATAAAAAGTTACAAATGTCACTGGCAAAGAGGGGGAGGTAAAGAATAAGGAGAAATGGCACTAAATGGGTGAAATCATGGATACTACAGCAACAGGCTCAAGGGACTTTCCCTTTATTTTTCTGTTTAACTTTTAACAGAAATGTATAAACAAATGTGGTTTTATGCTGCAAGGGTCCAGGCACTGGTCCGTCCGTGAAAATATCTTGAAGTTAATTGTTTAGGGTTTTTTAATGGATTTTTGGTTAAATGCCTGAAATAAGGTTTAAGACATATCCACGGTTTGTTCTACGACATAAAATACATCAGTTAATATCTCGTGTTTTAATTACAAAGCTCTTCCGTGTGTTAAAAACAGTTAGCGGTTGCTAACAAGTGTCTAAATGAGACTACAGAGGTTGTCGGGGACATTAAACGTCCTCACAGCGAACACAGAGACTCATCTACCACTAGTCCGTCTTTACAGGCCACTTTAGTTACACACTATTCTAACTCTGACTCTACAACTTGTACATTGATCAGTTTATAGAAAACCTGGATAGTATTTGTGTAGTAAGACGCTTAGTGGTGGTGACGTTTAAGTCATGTGACCGTGATGTCGTCTGTTTATAGCCTTTTTTAGCTTTTTACTTATGCTTCAAAAATCATAAAAGTGGCCTTCATTTGTGGAGATTAGCAGGGCGATGCTAACTTCCGGATTAGCCTAAAAAAATACTTTAATACTCCTAAGAACAGTACAGTGACTCCCCTCTGTGTCACTTGTGTCTCTAGCCTCTCAGGATGCCCTAGAGCCTTGTACGCCAAGAAGAAGGCAAAGTTCTCCACAGAGGACTACCTGAGCACCAAGTTCAGAGCCAGTGATGGTAAGATAAAAAACAAATCTATAGATCAATTTGTGTTTAGGCATGTGTATACACAGGTGTGTGAGTGTGAATAGTGAGGGCATTTTAAAGTGTTTCGACAAAAAAAAAATCTCAAATGTAAAACATAAATGTGAACTTACATGTGACCAATCAATACAGGAACAAATCGTTTTGCTTTAGTAGTGAATGTTGAGTCAGGTATGGAATCATGTCCAGGTCCTTGAAGGTTTGGGATTCAGAATATGCCCACAACTCAGTACAACATCATTTGAATAAAAATAGTAAATATAGATATAAAATGGAAAATGCGTAAAGGGCCACTGACCCATTGACCTACCAGACACTGTTTTCAATTCTAATGTATCTGGCTTCTCCTTTAGTTTTGGACAACGATGAGGACATCAAGCAGCTCAATAAAGAGATTAACGACCTCAACGATTCCAACAATGAAATGGAGGCTGACATGGTCAACCTGCAGACTCAGGTGTGTGTTTTTTCTATTTTTGTTTTATGTTAACCTATAACCTGTCCACTGTATTTTTCAGCAAATGTTACTCAAACTGGAGCTCAGGCTTTGATACACACACTTATAATAACACTACTAAGTGTGATCAATTCATTTTTGGTTTGGGTCATTTCACAGACGTTCTTGACAATAGGAACTAGAGACACACCTTGCAATGGGATTGCACCAGCCGCAACGCTTGTCAACATGTTGACGTTCCAACTTGTGCAGTCAGTACTACATTATTACATGAGAGGGTACTCGCGTGAGTTTGACCGCAGTTTCAGTTGCCCCAAACAGACGGAATACCCTACCGTACATTAGCCGCAAGATAGATAGCGACAACTGGTCAAATAGGAGAGACGTACAGTACATTATAGTGGATTTCAAACGTCTGCAGCTCCTTAGGCAGACAGGGTGAGAAGCAAGAGTGAAGATAAATCAACATTTTATCCTAAAATATTTAAAAAACAAACTCTATGCTCTGCTTGATTCAGGGTGTTTATTCCTCCAGAATCTCCAGGCTCTGCCCACAGCTGTCCACTCCAGAGCTTGCCGGGCCCAGCAGCTGTCCGCTGGTTAGCGCTAACAGGATCGCTCGTTAATTGACAACACCGGTGTCTGTACCTTTGCTCCGGTCTGTTAGTCCAATTAACTGCACAGCAAGCCATAATATTTTTATGATATTTGCATTAGACAATATCCAAAAGGCATCAACACCACAAACACAGCTGAGAGGTGAAGATCAGTGACTGGAATTAGCTGAGGTGAAGCTGAGCAGACAGCTCGTGGCTAGCCAAGGTTAAGTTGGTTGGACCAGACCCATCTTCAAACTCGTCCTTCATTTGAGCTCATCTGCATACCTGTAAAGTTCTGGGATTTATCTTGCATGGTTGTGACTCTATTGTGCTGACAAAAATCTCTTCACAAGACAGATAGACATTTAAACACCTGGCAAGGTACTCATAACTGCTTCTGTGGTAGTTTGTGCTTCAGTAGGTGTCTCAAACATTACCAGTTGAGGCTGGCGGGTATTAAAAATAGTATCACCAGACTTACTGTAATCTCTTTAAATATTAATTTGTAGATACAGATTAACATTTACAACAGTTACAACATCCGGCCTACAGTGGTACCATTATAGAAATGCTGTTGCTATGTATTGCAGATCTCATCCATGGAAAAGAACCTGAAGAGCATTGAGCACGAGAACAAGATGATCGAGGAGCAAAACGAGGCTCTGTTCATGGAGCTGTCGGGTCTTAGCCGTGCTCTGATCCGCAGCCTGGCTAATATTCGCCTGCCACACATGGTGAGCTGTTGTCTACATACACACACCTGCTCACACACACCTTTTTGATTGATTTCATGCATTTGTTTTGAGGTGAATCTTTCCTTGCTCTTCTCAGCTGAAATTGGTTGTTGTTTGCACCACAGCAGGAGCCAATCACCGAGCAGAACTTCGACAGCTACGTAAGCACCCTGACTGACATGTACACCAACAAGGACTGCTTCCAAACCCCTGAGAACAAGGCTCTGTTGGAGAGCATCAACAAAGCTGTGAAGGGCATCAAAGTCTGAGGCTCAGCACGCACACACAAACACACGGACACACGCACACACACACACACACACACACACATGCACACACGAGTGCACGCAAACTGTCCTGAAGCACAGGAGCGTGAAGGAGGTGGAGATGAAGGAGAGATGTTGAAATACTCTACAATATATTGAAATATGATTCAAAAACAAAAAGGGAATTCAGGTTATTTAAATAAATGGCAACTTAAAAAAAATCAACCCAGGGAGCACTCTGTTAGAAGAAAAGTGACGTGGACCAAAATCTTCCCCATGCTGGGATTAGGAGGAGGAAAAGATCCTTCAGCCAGAATGGATGGAAAAGAAGACTACTGTTCGAAGAAACTGTATCTGGGGGTTTAATATGCTGTATGTTTACCTGTTGTCTCTTTTGTGTCCTGCACTGAAGAGGGTTTCACTGTTGCACGGATGATCAGATTTTTGCACTTCACATAGACTGAAATGTGGAGGGACACGAACACGACTGCTTACAGGGTGTAGGCAACATGAAGAGGACACAGATGAGTTGGACGTGAAGACTCTCAGACTCTGCCGTCCTGTAGCATGCACTGTGGCGAGCGTGTGCGTTCACCGGCTCCAGAAGCTTTCTGATTAATGACAACACACACACCGGCAATATGAAGCATGCACTAAACTGAATTTGTGTTTGCTTTATTACTGCAGCAAAGATGTCAACAGTGCAATGTTGACTCAGTTTAGTGAGAGGAAAAAAAATCTTCAAGCAAGGTCATGAGACAGATCCAGGAACAGTGTAGGGTGTTTATTTTTTGGGACAGCTGATATCATGATTTGAAAGCAGCAGATAAATCCTTTTGTTCCTTTTTTAAAAACTGAATTGATAATAGTGATAGTGTGCACACATTTCAGATTCAGTTAGTCATATCAATAGTATTTATCAACATAGGAACTGCACTTCATTGCCATGAATAGTTTTGTGGTACAATAATTATTGTCATATATGAATTATTTAAACCTGTGAACTTTTAAATTGTAACTTATTGCCATTTATGTTATTGAGGTTTATTTATTTGGAGCAATCTATTTATTAAGTTTGTTTTGTAACACACAAAAAATGCATCTTTAGTGATTTTCATGGTCAAAGCGATGTCTTGTGTCAATATTTTAAGAATTTAAGAGATAACTGACAAGGCATATTTTGTTTTGAGGACTTTTTAAAAATCTTTTTTAAGTGCAGATGTTTTATAACTGACAAAAAACATTTGATAATTTTGCAAAAAAAGTTATTTTTTGGGTTCTTTTTTCTCCTTTTATGTTGATGTTCTTTTTGTTGCCGCTACATTCAGAAACTCACTGCTGAGAAAAAAGAAAGTATGTATTTATTATTTATTTAATATGAAAGAAATTGACTGATATGGCTGTATATTTATTTTGTTATTTATGTGCGTGATGTGACAGTTGAGTCTGAGTAGTCTTAAAGCTAATATTTAAATAAAGAAACAAAATCAATACAAATACTGTTTGATTACTTAGGCTCATAAATAGACATACCAGCAGCTGATTGTAAAGACAAAAAAAAAAACAACCCAACAAAAGCAATCACTGTTCTGTTGCTATCTGGTCTGGTGTGTGTTTGCTTTTGTCAGGTAAAAGAAAACCAAGAAAAGTTGTAAAAAAACAAAAATAACATAGAGTTAAAAAATGTTACCTCTCCCAAGCGCTTTGTAGCGGCCAGCACTGGCTCACCCAAAACCTCTGTAATGTACCATAGATGATTAAGTAATGCTTTTGACCTTTTTTCTTATTTATTATTTTCATCAGTACAATGGTACATATACAGTATAGAGCATGTACAATGGTACATATACAGTATAGAGCTCTATTCCAGCTGTGGGGTTTAGGCTGGATGTATGGGTCTAAACACACACACACACACACACACACACACACACACACACACACACACACACACACACACACACACACACACACACACACAGTGACATATCCAAAACTTGAGGATACTGTAGGATGGCTTCCTTTGACAAACTTCTATCAGATAAACATACACACCCTTGTAGCCTTATTCTAGATTAAAATTTTTTGATGCACAAAGTGCCACTAAAAAAAAATGAACTCACTTTCTTTCCTGATTCTTCGCATTTCTGCAATGTAACAGTGTCTGGTCCTGGGAAGACCACGGCATCAAGAGAGTGGTGATTGTTTCAGATGCCTTTATTTCTCTGCCAAGATGGCCATTAGTACGCTATATATACATTCTGTATAAATAGATTTTAAAGATGCTATATATATGAATATAAACATACATATATTTTTCCAGTGTAATTGTTGACTTGCTCTTCATCTCTTGTATTACCTTATCAAAGGATGACTAGTTGTCTAGAAGAGATGTGAAGGGCGTTATCAATAGAAGGCAGTTACACCTTATTTAATACCACTAAGACCTGTTGAACTGTGGCTTTAAACATACAATTCAGTCAAGCTGAAGGCAAAGTAGGCATTGATGATACAGGACAATATTTTGGAAGAGTTTTCATGGGTTTCCTTTTTTTCCTTTCCTTTATTTGTCTGTCCTTGATCCAGAAATGTCAAAAACATCTACTGTGTGTTGTAATACTGAACCTGAGAAATGACTGTCAATTTGAAACTAGATTGTTGGCTCTTTGTTCCTAAGTGTCATGTGAGTTCATGTATAGAAAAAAAGATGATGCCTCTGAATAATGTTCTGCACATAGTGTTTGGCAACATTGTGCAGTTACTCTATTGTTAATGGTAAGGCCTGCTCGCTGTGGGCCCATTCTCTCTAATGTTGAAGCAAGCAAGTAGGAGACGTTAGAGTAACCTGCCTCTGAGTGATCTGTTTCAGCTACTGTGGTGTATTATACCCTTGTGTAACTCTGATGTCAAAGGCATGTTGTAAATGTGCTTTTAGCCAATGTAGAATGAAACTCCTTTGTGCACTTTCTGAATAATCGTTGAAAATGCCAGCATTGAGTATCGACTTGTAAGAACCCCAATAGATCACAAGCAATAGCAAGAATACACCGCCAATGGAGGGCGCATTACAGTACAAAGCATTGTCACACCTGTTTGTTGCTGTTCACATGGAAAACATGTTGCATGGTTATGTCAGATAGAGACATCTCTTTGATTCAGGGGGTTCAGCCCGTGCTGTTCAAAATGTATAAAAAGGCAGCAGTACTTTCTATTCCAAACAAAAACCAAAAGAGATTGACAGGAAGCAGAGTTTGGTTCTCAGGTGACCGAGGAGAGCTGCTAAAGCAGAACAGAGCAATGCCATAGGTCAGCCAGTCAGCTGAGGCTAGAGGCGATAGCAGCGGCTGGATCAAGGCCTCATGTGAAATGAGATGAGTGTGTGGGAGTGGGAAATTGATTTGCCAGGCTACACAGTCTCCCCCTTGTTTTAGGAGGAGGCGTTTGTTGCATAAATATGTGTCCATCACTCAAAAGAATGTCAAAGCTTTTTATGACTTTTAAACCCCCCCTCACCCCTCTTCTTCATGTCTTGTGTAACCTTTCCTCAGGAAAGACAGTTCTGATGCATTTGGTTAACAAAGTAGCATATTCTTCCTCTCTTGAAATGCACGAGAATACTACCCAAGAGTGTTAAGACTGTGAATATTCTCCCAACTTATTTGATATGGCATGACCCCTTTTAAACTGCTTGATGAAACTGTCTACTGAAGTATGTAAATGAATAACACTGAGGCCATGAAAGCATAGCATTTTCAAAAAATGTCAGCTGAGAAAGAAAATACAGCCTACGGTTGGTTCTGTGCCCACGCACTGTATGTTTTCTAATTTACATGAAAGTACTGAGTGATGGAGTTTTATTATTCTAAATAGCAAAGGAAATTAAAAAATACTGGTCAGGGTCCAGTTTCCTAAGCACCTGGAATGAAAATGAATTTAACAGGATAATACTTTCAGGGAAACCAGCCCAGACCAAAATCCAGCTGTGTGTTTAAGAGGGGGGAGGCACACCTTTGCATCCTGATTTCATTTTAGCTACAAACGTATGCTTGTCAAGAGCAGAATGGTCACACTTGAACGCACACATAGACTAATAAGAAAGAAATGTCTAGTTAAGTGGAACTTTTCATCAAGCTAAGCAGAACCAAAAGCCTCCCCTTCTCCCCCTCCTCCCAACTGTAGTTACAAGCTGTGTGGTCTTATCATGTGTGCCTTTCTCACTCCACTCATTTCAATATATGGTATGTTTACACTTGGCAAACCTGGTTCAAATACTGTTGAAAATATTAGGTCTGGATCTCTTAACCAATACTTTTGGAGATTACTATGTGTAAGAAAAAATTAATAAATGTGTCTTTTACATGCAGGTAGAGGCCATTTTGTGAGAGAGATACAAAACAAGAAGCTTTTGTTAGGCGAAAGAAACTGTGATCTCATTCCGTCGATTCAGGTACCAAACTGCATGGTCAGTTTCTGTGAAGGAATCTGAAGAACAACATCATTCACATCATCTCTAGATAATGCGTCAGTGTGCAGGGCATTATTTTGAAACACGTGGAAGTCTCTGTACATATTTGTATTAAGAAGAAACAGTGTTATTGTTGTTGTATTGAAACAAGTTGAAAATGGTTTTAAAAAAAGTTTGTGACAAAGAAAAAAAAATCCACAGCCAAGGGTTGTCCTGCTAGCACATTTTTACAGAGATAAGCTATTTTTACTGGTGATTTTCTAGGCATTGATATTGATATCCTTTTAAGAAAGTACAAAACTTCCAAAATTACAAGCACTTCCACAACGATAGATTGTATGGTCATTTTTGTTACTTTTGTAGATGTGGTCATTCCTTTGCTACCGCACCATTTTGTAAAGTGGGACAGGCCTTGGCTGTGTGTCCTCGGGGTCTCATGTTTGTTTTTGTTTTTTGTTTGGGAAGTAAAACACTGTAGATGGGCCCCATTTGTGACTGTGTGTTTGTGTACTTGTGTACATGTTCCCCTGTTCCTGTGTCAGTGTTAACCAGAGAAGTGATGTCAGTTATTGTGGGGGTATGAACCATTTTAAATGTTCTCTATGAAAAACACAAATAAAGAATTGTAGACAAGTTTGACTATGAATCTGTGCTCTCTCTCTCTCTCTCTCTGTGTGTGTGTGTGTGTGTGTGTGTGTCTTATTTTATAAAAAAATAGGGTGCCCACTCACAATGCAGAACCCCATAAGCTACATCATTAAATGTTAGGGTGAGGACTTGCTTTAAGGTGAGGGTAAGGGTTAGGCAAGTAGAGGCTATTGTTAGGGTTAGGGTAAGGATGTGGATGATGTAGAAAGGATGTGCGTGCGTATGTGTGTGTGTGTGTGTGTGTGTGTGTGTGTGTGTTAATTTACCTGAGGACCAAATTGAGTTTTATATCTCTAGAGTGAGGATGTTTTTGCAAATTGAGGACACTAGGGCCTGTCCACACTTTGGGATGGGTCTGAGGTATAACACTTGGTTAAGGTCAGAATTGGATTAAGGCAGTGATGGAATGTACTGTAAGTACATGTACTATACTTAAGAACAATTTTAAGGTAATCGTATTTCTACTTTATGATTACTTTAGATACTAGTTACTTTGCAGATAACATGCTGCATCAGAGCCAAAGTAGCACTTTTTCTAAATTAATTTATTTTATCAGCAATCAGAAAAATGCTGATACTTGGTCAACCCATAGTATGCAGTGTATACATACATGTAAATATATGAGTCATTTTACTTTTACTTTTGATACTTAAAGGAGAAAAATAAAAATTCTGTCATTATCTTCTCACCCTCATGCTGTTAGAAAGTCAGGTGAAGTTTCATAGTTTAATTTTTAGGGCTTCACAGCAAAACAGCAGTTCAGCATTCTCCTTCCAGATACTTTACTCAAGTACTATTTGTATGATAGACTTTCACTTTTACCAAAGTTATATTTTAACACCATATTTTTACGTTTACTCAAGTATGATTTTAGGGTACTTTTTAAATTACTGGTTTAGAGGTGGGGTTAGATTAAGGGGCAAGGGAGTACATCATGTCATGAAGGTCTTCACAAATGTAGAAAGACGAATGTGGGTGTAATTGACTGTTGCACTGCAATAGCACCAGTGCTTGTGAATAAGTAAAGTGAATGTTTCATTGATTTCAAGAAAGCTTTCGACTCTATTTGGCATGAAGGGCTCTATTACAGGCTTCTACACTGTGGTATGGGGGCAAAATGTATGATCTGGTTTAATCAATGTATTTGGAAAATATGTGTGCTGTTAAAATTGGAGACAAACAAACTGAATTCTTCACCCAGAGAAGAGGTGTACGCCAGGGTTGCAATTTAAGTCCGACTTTATTTAAAGGTGCAGTTGGTAAGTCTTATAAAAGTAGCTTTTTGTCATATTTGCTAAAACTGTCACTATGTAAAGACAGGATTACATGAAACTAGTAATCTGTAAAAAACAGGCTCATTTAGCCCCACCTACTGCTCCTACTGCAATTTGCCAGAATCCACCGCGACCGAACAAAAAGAACCAATCAGAGCCAGGATGGTGTCTGATGGAGTGTCTGACAGCTGTCAATCACTGCTCACGCACACACTGCGGACAGCCCCCTCCCCCTTCCTCCTCAGCTCATGCTAGCGCTCGGTCAAGCTCATATCTCTGAGAGCGGCTTCAGGAGCTTAGCGAAAGTAACGGCACAGCAACAACCATCAGCGAGGAAAAAACTACCGATACCTCCGTTACCAACGACAGCATACACGGCAAAGACGAGTAAAAAGAGGAAGCCAGAGCCGGAGCCACTACTCCGTAGTGCATGTGATGTTACTGTGATGTTGCAGTCGGGCTAACGTTAGCTTGTTTCCGATGCTAGGGCTAACGTTACTGGTTGGCGTTGTTTTATTAGAAAGTAGCAGGAAATATCTTTATGAAGTGACCTGGCAGTCTTATCGGTTTTGGTTTTGTCCTCATAATTATGTTAACGTTTCTGTGCTCTCACAGATAAATGTTGTCATACGTGGTTTACTGGCCATTTAGCAATATTCACGACAGTTTCAGTTATAAAAAAAACATCGAAGTAACTTACTGAAATCAGTGTGTGCTGGGTTTTTACTGAATACATATTGCTGTAGATTACTTTTCATGTCGACATGATTTATTTCTGCTTGTTTGTTGGCCAGCAATGTTGACTATTCACAACAGTAATGTCTAACGTCGCGGTCAGCCTCCTGGGGAGGGACTTTGGAGGCAGCCAGGGCAGGAGTGCAGTGGAGAGGGAGGGGGAGGTATCTGAAAGTTGTACTTGTTCAAATTTAATGCTAAGTCCTCTCTCTCCTCAATGTTACCGACTGCACCTTTAATGTGTATATAAATGAACTTGCTGGTGAGTTGGATCAATGTGCTGCTCCTGGCCTCTCCCTCCTAGATAGAGAGGTGAAGTCTCTGTTTTATGCTGATGACCTTGTTCTATTGTCTCCTACTGAACAAGGACTACAGCAACAGCTGGACATAGTAGAAAAGTACTGTCAGAACTGGGCCCTGGCAGTAAATATGAAGAAAACTAACGTCATGATTTTTCAAAAACGCCCCAGATGTCAGGAGAACAAACACCAATTTACCATAAATAATCATATCATTGAACATAGCATGAGTTATACCTACCTTGGTAAAACCATTACAGCATCAGGGAGTTTCAACATGGCAGTGAATGCACTAAAAGAAAAAGCTTGAAGAGCCCTACATGCAATTAAGAGAAAATTTTCAAATTCCAGTCAAAATCTGGCTTCAAATATTTGATAGTGTCATCCAGCCCATTGCACTGTACGGTAGTGAAGTCTGGGGTCCACTCAGTCATCAGAGCTATACCCGCTGGGACAAACATCCAACAGAGTCTTTACATGCAGAATTCTGCAGACACATTTTACACGTACACAGAAACACACCAACAAATGCATGTAGAGCAGAATTAGGCAGATACCCACTGATAATTAACATTCAACAGAGAACGCTCAACTTTTTTAACCACCTGAAATCCAGCCAGAGACACCCTCCACTCCAAAGCCCTCCAAACTCAAGAGCTGAGCCCAGAAAAGAGTCCCCTATGTCAGTTGGTACTGAGGCTAACTGCCCCCTCTCAGACACAGTCTGACCAGCCTCACAACAACACTGCTCTCCAAACACCAATCAGAGTAAAGCAAATTATAACACAATGTAAAGAAACCTACCTGGAACATTGGAAAGAAGAAACTAAAAGCCAAAGTAGATCAGAATGTTATCTAGCCCTAAAAAGAGATTATGAATTAGCAGAATATCTCTCTACTGTCAGAGATAGAAAGCAGAGACAGATTCTCACCAAGTACAGGCTCAGTGACCAGAAAATGACAATCCAAACAGGAAGACACAAACAATCATGGCAACCAAAAGACAACAGAACATGTGGTCACTGCTCTACAGGTGAGGTTGAGACAGAGATGCACTTTCTCCTACAATGTAAAGCATTCAATGAAACCAGGAACATTTATTTTAATAAGTTTAATTCGGTAATCTCAGATTTCAAAGAGCTGAACGACGTATCAAAATTAAAAATACTCCTGGGAGAGGGAGACAGGGCATATCTGCTGCCCAATATGTGTCAACATGCCACAACCTGAGGGACGGTGAATGACCGACACACACACACACACACACACACACACACACACACACACACACACTGTATATACTGTATATATAATTAATGTAAATCAATCTTGGTGTTGTGTTTGTGTTGTTATGTGTTGTGTTCTGTCCGAATGTTTGGACAAGTTGTGTTTTGATGCTTTGGCAAAATTGTTGTTAAACTTTCATGCCAATAAAGCCCCTTTGAATTGAATTGAATTGAATGTATATTATGTACATTGACACAGAATGTGCATGGCCAAGCAGTCATATAACACATGCTTCCTTACTTACTGGTGAACAAAATGGGGGACTTACATATAGTTTTTATGCTGAACACCACTGACATCTGGTGGCCTATATGGTGAACCAACATGTTGTGAAGACCCACTAATAATGATTCTTTTCTTTATGTTTATGTTTTTCTCAGTTGCTTTGGCACAATCCTCAAATGATAATCTTTATTCTCAGAACATTGTGTGAAATTCTTAAATCCGAAGTTCATTTTCTCACAAAATTGTGTGCATTTCCTGTTATGTACAAATATCTGCCACTGACCCAGCAATGCATTCATGTATTCTCATTTAATCAAAATGAATTACATTGATTTTCATTGTGTAATTCACATACAAAATATTAAAGCCAACGTATTTGTTGTTTGATTGGTAACATGTTCATCTTTAAATTTCAGTGCAACTTGATTGCATGTTGTCTAATTTAGTTTACAGGGGCAACTCCTCTGCTATTGTTACTCAAACACAAACAGAGTGTCTAGTTTTAAGTAGCTCTCACATTCAAAAAACAGGTAACATCATCAACAGAGTGTGAAGAAACAACAGTTTGACGTTCTGTCAAAGACATTTATGTACTGTGTTACAGAGATGTCTACTGAAATTAGCATGCTAACCCGGGCCCGTCCTTTCTCCTAATACCACTTTGTAGCTCAAGAGGTGATAGTCTGATAGCCCTGTAGTTTCAGCTGGGAGAGATGTAGGCAAGCGGCAAGTTGTGTTACTTAGACTAATAATTAAACTAAATAATCTTACAAATAAAAAAGAAAGGAAATATTTTGACACCTATTTTCCTTACAGAAAAGTACAACCGTATACCATCTGAATTCAAGTTTCTCTCTTTTACTGAACTAAGGAAAGCTTAATCACCTCATCGTAAAACACACTTCATTCAAACTGGACATAAACTAAATTAAACTCACCAGAACAGTGTTGGTTTGCCTATCAACAATCACCTCTGGTTTGGTCCAAATAAATCCTCAGTTCACAGAGTAAATTGTGAAAATAATCCGGCTCTACATGCCATTTTCTCCTGCTGCTGATGCCTGATTCTCTCTCTTCTGCGTCGCTACATGACTGTCTTGTCTTCTCCTCAGTCCTTTTCAGTCTAAGTCTGGTGTCCAACCAGGTGTCACTGGGAGGTTGCTGAGCCTGGTTGAGCTGTGCTCCATTGCCTGTGGTGACTCAGAGCCACTTAGCACCTTGGCTATCTGAGCTACCTGCTAATGGCAGCTAGTTTCTACAGCCAGAAATAGCTACAAAGAATAGTGGGCAGCAGTAAGCACCTACCTTCGAATTCTGGCCATTTCTTACAAATTATCCTTTTAAACTGTTGAGAAAAACTGCAACAAAGGCAGAAGCCCATGCTGTCTACTGTGACCTTTTACCATGGGGCTCCTGCTGAATAAATTCAACCAGCACACAGGCTGGAGTTTCTTTTACAATGCTACAACCAAGGTGCTATCCCAGAGACATTAGACAATAAACCACAAGTCATTATTTTTGAATGTATCCAAGACAATGGTGTGTTCCCAAACACAGTTTTGTATGAAGTTTTGGGTTGAGAGCATTGATCACTGTTGTTGCCAAGCATCCTTACAAATGATCCACTTTAACATATGATTTGTGACTGTTTGTACGGTTTGTCACAGATGGACGTGGTTGGGATATGTCAGTTTTAAAGTTGTTTGGAATCCACAGACAGTACACGGTGTCACAGTGTATGGACAAGCAATTAAGCCACCAGGCCAGGACATTTCAGGAATTGATATCATCAGCTTTACTTGTGCTGTTAGCTGGTGGGCTTCTTAGTTAAGATATCAGCCAACAAAGTTTCTTTAAGTTTTATTAAAAATTTGATTGGGAGTTTGCACCACTAAAGCGCAAACCAACTAACATGATGGAAGCCTTATGCTGGATTCTGCTTTGTCTTGTCATCTTGAGGCCCTGTTTTCAAGAGGGGCCCGAATCAAAATGTTACTCAAAGATCTCCATCATTTCAATTTTGAATTTGCATTTAAAAAAGTAAAGATTTTAGAGACAGTGCAAGCAGCACACAAGGTCAATAGGGGCTAAGGATCTCAGGGTTACCTGGCCCTGACCTTAGTAGTGAGTGTTGATAGACACTATCATCACAATGTTGTGTAGAAATACATGTAAATCTGATGTAAGGAATGCTTGTTAAAGTAAATTACTGATAAAGTGAATGCACATGTATGTACAGTATATACTGTACACTATGGGTCTACAGATTATCAGATCCGATATTCACTGTTTTTTTGATTTTTGCAATCAGTGTTTTTTTTTTATTCGATCACAACTTTTTAAAAGAACTGCTTTTTTAAAAATCTGCTACTTTTGCTCTAATGCAGCATGTAATCTGCAAATTAACTAGGTACTAAAGTGATCAAATAAATGTACTGGAGCAAAAAGTACAATCTTGAGTGAAAGTTTAAAGTAGGCTAGCAGAAAATACAAGTACCTCAAAATTATACTTAAATATTTGAGTTAATGTACTTAGTTACATTCCATCACTGTCTAAATCCACTCTCCTTTACGGATACCTTTATTTAGGCTACATAACACATTTCATGCTGAGGGTAAGTACAGGATAGTCATTGACAAAGAAATGGAGATGGCATCACCTTGTTTAATGCTTACAATGCAAATCATTGACATAGGGTCTATCTAGAAACAATATTTCATTTGTTGTTTTCACTGTGAACATTTGAACTTATCGTGGACAGATATGAGAGACTGTAAATGGACACACTGAATCTATTTGATGTGATGTTCAATTTTGTATTCGGAGGGTTGAATAGTAATATCAACGAGCTATAGGCTATAATTCAGCCCAGGTCATTCCTCCATTTACTGTTGAACTCAGTTTGGTGCTGAGTATGTGAGGAAGAAATAAACTGCAAAGACTTTCAGTATTTTAGAAGAAGAAGGCCCAATTTTGAGCATAAGAGGACTCACAATGAATGAACTCTGGACTCCTCTGACTTGTACAGAGTTGCTCTGTATTTTTTGTGTTTTTGTATTACAGTTGTTATGTCTATGTATGTAAGGTTTTTAGGGGTTTTGTTAAGGTGCTGCTAAACCTATTGTAGCCTACACACCTGCAAAATGTCTATTGGTGGGATGTCTAAATTCGAATCTGATCCGAATCTTACTGCTGTCTAGTATGAGATTAACCTGTAACCCCAGGAGCAGTAATCCGGCGCCCTGCACAGGCCCTAATCCCGGTCTCACTGCTCTGAGTGGAGCACGTACGTTCCACCGCCGTCCTCTGGCACTTGTTTTGCGTACATTACGTGTGACGTCAGAGCGTCAGCTGGCCGAATGTTTACATCCAGCAGTGGTGTGTTTCTGAGTGGCTCCCAACAACAAAGGGCTGAACACACGGAAAACGCCAAGGCAGAGAACAGCAGTGGGCATTTAACAAGGTAGATGAGAGCAGCTCCAGCGGGGCTCAACATGGAGGCGCAGGGCCGCCGCTGCGGGTCGGACAGCAGCAGCCGTTAGCTGTTGTCAGCCTGCTCTCGATCTTTCTTCTCTCCCAGCGAAGACGAGAATGCGGTTATTTGTGTATTGACCTTGCCACCGCATGGCAGTGTGTTACATATGTTACATGTACTTAAGTTGTGTGTGCTGGGTTACTGCTCGACCCAGAGAGTGCGAATTGTAGTTTATCCGAAACTGGATCAGCTCAGTGGCGCAAATAGCAACGCAACAACGTGCAGGCAGTATGCGGTGAAATGAGAGCTACTGCGTGACTTCTGAGTCTGCCCAAAAGCGACGTAAATGAAATGTATAGACGGGATGGCAACGTGATTGAGTCGGAGAATGAATTGCGGGGACCAAATGGCAGTGGAGTGTACTGTAGCCTACTAAACCACTTAGTGTGGTAGTGAGTGGGTCAGAGCGCCCTCTCGTGGTCATCTGCCCGCACACCGTATGGAAGCAGTTCATGATCATATTCAAAGGGGCAACATCTCATTCTGGATTCTCTTTCCCGAAAAGTACATTTTGAAGCAACTACTGCTGTCTGTCCTGCGTCTTTGTTCCAACGTCCTCTTCAGCTCAGCTCAAGTGGCATCAGAGGCAGGAGGTGCAGTCATGTTCAGATCCTCATGCTCCTTTGTTCTTTCATAGCCTCAGGACTATAACCAGCATTTGGCAGCCAGTTACCCTGTGATCTCTGGTCCTTTGGCATTTTCCTCTGGTGTTGTTTTTAACACCAGCCTGAACCACAGCAGCAGCAGCAGCAGCAGCAGCATTCACACCTACAGCTGTATTCTGCTGCCAAGAGCTTCCATTAGGTCTCTACATTTGGCGGGGTTAGCTTATTTTGTCAAAGAGATAAGTGGCAGATCATTTTCAATTAGTAACCACAACTTTTTACTGCTAAATCAGATGCATATTAAACAGGTTGTGTGTGAGACTATATGTTGTCTATATGACATGCGTGTTGTTTTTCCTGGTTTTAAAGGCTGCATTACAGTAAAGTGATGTCATTTTCTGAACTCACTAGACTGTTCTACCTCTAATTCTTGTCTTTAGCCACTTAGTCAGTATAACCACATTACTCGTAGCTGTTGATCAAAAATCTCATTGTGTTAATTTTTGTGAAAGTAACAATGTTGTGATATTGAAATATTTGTCAAAAATATTGTGATATTTAAATATCTCGCCCAGTCCTAGCATTAATGAAGTGCTTTTGAGGAGATTTCAGAATATCAAGATATATATTGTGTATTACAATATAGCCCAAATATATTGCAATATTTAAGGCCATATTGCCCAGCTCTAGTAGGAGTTGATCCAAGTTGTGCACATTTGAAGTTATTACAAAAATACAGACTTTAAAAAATCATAAGTTTATTTCTCTATGAATATAATATATTATTTATGAAATTGGGCAATTGGGCTGTAACTTATGATTGTTTCTACTAATGAATAACCTGCTGATTTCTCAATTAATCAATTTATCGTTTGGCTTCCTGTAGAATTGACTACCTGTTCTTTTCGCCTTCAGTCAGGATGGGTGGAGCTGTGAGTGCCGGTGAGGACAATGATGACTTGATTGACAACCTGAAGGAGGCTTACTACATCCGCTCAGATCTGGTGGAGCGGGCTTTTCGAGCTATAGACCGGGCTGACTATTACCTGGATGAATACCGGGATAATGCTTACAAGGTAAAAACGGGCTCCAAAGAAATTTACGGTTGTCTTGGAGTAAAATGCTGATGGATGAAAAGGTTATTTTTTGTTAATAATCATGTTTGATAGGCTGAAAGATTTTTGGGTGGAAGAAAAGCTGGTTAACAATACTCTTGTTGTTTTTAGGACTTGGCATGGCGGCATGGAAACATCCATCTGTCTGCTCCGTGCATCTACTCGGAGGTGATGGAGGCTTTGGATCTCCACCCTGGCCTCTCCTTCCTAAACCTTGGCAGCGGCACTGGCTACCTCAGCACCATGGTCGGCCTCATATTGGGTACATGGCTCACTTTATCTGTATTGTATCTCAGAGTAAATATATAGCAGCATGAAGGCCCTCAGCAGGCCAGTGTAGTTCTCACAACTGCTCTGCTAGACCATTACAGTGAAAAACACATTTACAAAATATCATGACAATAATCAAGCACAGATGTCAGACCTTTTTGTTTGTTTTTCTGTTCATCTGGTTGCTTTATCATGATTCATCGAGTGCAACTCTTCTTTTAGTGCGTATTCATACAGCTATGGTTACAGACTCTCTCGGCCTCCCTACACCAGTATTATAAGTGTAATTTTCTTGCTCAAATGAGACAAAACACACATTGATCAAAGTCAAAGATGAATTTGACTGAATACATTTTGAATAAACTTTCTATAGATATCTGGATAAATTGGTTCATAAATTCACCATAGTATTATGGAGGGAAAATCTTATATCTTGACAGCCCTAGATGCTTTATGTTTTTATTTTATTAATTTTTCCAAGATACGATTACAAGTATTCCACTGTTTGTCATAGCTTCCACAGACAGAGCAGCAATCAACATAGGCCAGTTGTAATATACCGTATTACCGTTAATTGAGCAAAACTTGCAAACTAGTTCAGGCCGTCAATTCAAGTTCACCACCCACACTGCTGTCCACATAGCATAAGCTCCACCTCCACCCTGGCATCCACCTGTAGACTCTTTGCCCTGTTCAGACCTGGTATCAACATCCGTCCTGACTGATCTGATCACAAGAGGACAAGTACAGGTGTGAACATATCCAAGACACATAGAGGACATGTTGAGGTCTGATCACTCAGAGAACATTTGGATGTGATCAGAGAACGTGACCACATTCTTTTAGCAGTGTGTACACACGATACCTGGGCTACATTGAAGGACTGCCTCCTTAACTAAAAACTTTCTGTGAAAGAAAAAGAACAAGAACAAGAAGACGCAACAACTGTTTGAACTGATCCAACCACTGAATTAGTAACCATTATATCCCCACACTCCCTTAGCAAATTGCATTATTTTGACACCTGCTGTATGAGGAGAAACTTCAAAAACTTTGAAACAGCTATGACAAAATGCAAATCATTGAAACAGTCTTGTAAATTTGGCATTAATACAAAACATGAAGTGGTTTCCTTCCTTGTAAAAAAGTGTCTTTGTATGTATAGCGGCAATTCACAGCAAAAATCATCTCATGACACTTTCCAAATTGAGCAGGTCTAGACCATACTCCTTGATTAACAGACCCAACATTTCCCCCATGAGCAAGTGCCTGGCAACAGTGGTGAGAACAAACTCACAGAAACCTAGCAGAGCAGAACCAGACTCAGTGGTGGGTAGCCATAATAATAATCATAATAATAATGGTGGTAATGATCGTAAGACTCCTGTGTCTAAAGTATGTCTTACCTGCCAACAATTAGCAGCTGTTTGAACACACTGTTTCCACTGAGTTCACCATTTACAAAGAGGACAACACTTTATTGACGCTAAACATGTCAAAATTCACTAGTGCAGTGCTCTTTCAAAATGTACCTGCTCAGAGCAGACTGATTCCTGCTAGCAGCTTTCTCAAGGAGCAAAATCCAAACTACTTAACACTCTGCACTTCCTTGGGTCATCAGCAGCAAACCTGCCAAGTGTGAAATAGATCAGATGAATAGTTGTTGAGATATGCAAAGGACACACAGACAGAGAGATTCCTTGCTTTATAGTTAGACACAGTAAACAGTAACTTCCCAGAGTCCCCATAAAAACATGATGAACGTTGTAAAACCCTGTCTCTGGCAAATTCTTAACTATTTGGGCCTTTTGGTAAATTCGGCAAATGTTAAACATAAAGTTATATCTGTCTTTGTGTAAAAAATATTGTGTCTGTTTGTCCCAGCGATGTATGTAATTATGTGCATATAGAGCAGGTCTGAAGCGAGTAGGCTGTGAGTCTACCTTCCCCCAAGGGAAGTTAATATGCTCTCCTCTCCCTGCTGTCCTGATTGGTGTTTTCTTGGGGGAGTGATAAGGTCAGAAATAATCAAGACACCAAATATCGATGCTGTACATATTCTGCATTCACATCAGCCGTTATACTGTACAATGACATTTCGAGTAATTATGCCCATGATTAATTTTTGTATAGAAATTTCAAAGGCAGAGGAAATAGCTATGAAACAAGAGCAAATTAGGAGTCCTGATCAGAACTGGTCTAACCATCCGTCCTGAGTGATCTGGTCAGTGGATGGCTCTTAGCCCATCAGTTCACACCTGACATCAACACATGTCTCAAAATGCATCTCGAGTGACCACTTGTGATTGGATACGAGTAATCATAGACACAAGTTTTTTTACACAAAGGAAGAAAGAACTTTAAAGAATGTGCAACGTTTGTTGATTTTACAAGAAGGCCCAAATAATTAAGAATTTGTCAGAGACAGCGTTTCACAAACTTTTTATGGTGTCTGGGGACTTTCTCCATTGGTGATAAAGTAGTAGCCTGTACTGGTTTGTGATTATTTGTTCAATTTGACATGTTTAGCATCAGTGTAATGTCTTTCATAAATTTTGTGTAAATGGTGAAATCAGTCTGGGGATGCTGTGGTTACTAGTTCAATGGTTAGTTGAACAGTTGTGTTCACAAACATCTGCTGCTAACGTTGACAAGTCAAAGAGGGTGTCAGTTGAGTAGGCGGTACGTTAGGGTGGCCCAGGACACGTGTGCACACACTGCTAAAAGGATGTGGTCACATACGGCCAGACCACTTCTGAATGTGGTCTGAGTGATCAGATCTCAAATATGTCCTCAATTTATCTAGGCGGCATTTACACACTGCTTCACAATGGAAAGCAATCATTATGAAATATTAAACAGGCAGGATAGCAAGAATAAACAAAGTAGAATTTAAAAAACAACAAAAGCAAGGGAAAATAATTGAGTCCTCACATTTTTAAACAATTTGTTTAAATTAGATGAGCCAACAATGAGAGGCTAACTATGCCAAAGTTTAAGCTCATTAAGCTGCGTTTCCACTGAAGTAAGACGCCAACAGTTCAGATTTCCACCATTTTAGGTGGAGTTTTGGGAACATCCAGTGGACACACATTAATGGCCCCACTGACTTTAAGTTGCTGTATGGACACAACAATTCTCAAATGTACTCAGGTGCCCGATAGGTAATAACTAACATTGGAGTGCTAACTTTTTTTTTTTAGTTGTGACCACAAGAGCAGTTAATTACTCTACACTTTTTAAAGGTAAAATATGTCTGAAATATCAATTTCTTCATTGGGAAAACCTTGGATGCACAGACTCCTAAGTAAAAATGGTGTGTAACGACACAGGTCACATTAAAAGAAAGGTTATTAAGGAGTTTTACTGAATTTCTGATGGGTCTTCATTAATACAGAGTAAGTCACGGTAGTAGACAAGATCATAATAACACACAACACTGTCTGAGTTTGTTGTTGAGCCTAACATCCACATGGCACTACAAACAGCCCTTTGTGATTGAAATCTGGTTCATTTAAACGTGTGAACTGTGGTGTGTGTACTGTTCCAGGACCATTTGGAGTGAATCATGGAATTGAGTTACATGCCGATGTGATTGAATATGCCTACCAGAAGCTTGACTCCTTCATCAAAACCAGCGACAGCTTTGACAAGTAGGTGTCCAAATGTGTCAGTGACGATGTTCTGTTTCACTCTTGTGTACATTGTTCTCCTTTGCTCCTGTCTCTCTTCAGATTTGAGTTCTGTGAGCCATCCTTTGTTGTGGGTAACTGTCTAGAGATTCCCCCAGAGAGCCGTCAGTATGACAGGGTGTACTGTGGGGCCGGGGTGCAGAAGGAACACGAGGATTACATGAAGAACCTGCTTAAGGTGGGGGGCATCCTTGTGATGCCCCTGGAGGAAAAGGTTGGTGTTTTGCCCACAAAACTCAGGATAGTTCAAATCTGCACACACTCCTTCCTTTTTTTCGAGGCAGCTGTCTTTGCCTCTTTCTTTTCTTCAAGCGTTTTTCATCGCTTGGCCTATTTGGTAGTAGGAGCCTCACTGGGGGTGCCTGAATTGGTAGCGTTCCCTGTTCTGCCATTGCCGGTGTAGGTACAAGAACGGGAGGATCCTGCTCTCTGTGTGATCGTCGAGCAGACAGGACCGCCTCTTAATGGATTTCTCTGTCCTGATTGGATAAAGAGGGCAGGGATACCAGAAAATGTCTTTTCTCTTTCACTGCATGAGCAGCAGGAGGAGAGACATGGGTTGGTGACCAAACATCCTGTAACAGGGATGACTGTTGGAATATAGAGCTATTTAACACTTATTTTAATAAAAACGTATCACTTACAGCAGCTGTCATTTCTAGGCAGTTTGTAAACACTGAACTTATGGTTTATAATGCACTGTGATGTAGTAGTATGTAGCTATATGTTTATACATGTATTTGTCCCCAACTATAACTCCACCTGTGGGCAGATAAATCAAAAATATAACCCCAGAACTTTTGTTTTTGCTCCCAAGTAAAAGACCTGAGACTTTTCCTGCTCACACAAATGAATTATTCCTCTCAAATTCTGAGCACCCCTTCCTTTGGGCAGTTAATCCATCCACCTGACTGGTGTGGCATATTGAGATGCTGATTAAACAGCACGATTATTGCACAAGTGTGCCTTGGACTGGTCACAAAAAAAAAGACCACTCTAATATGTGCTGTTTTATCACATAGCACAATGTCACAGATATTGCAAGTTTTGAGGGAGTGTGCAGTTGGCATGCTGAGTGCAGGAATGTCCACCAGAGCTGTTGCCCATGAATTAAATTTTTATTTCACTACCATTAGTTGTTTCTGAGAATTTGGCAGTACATCCAACTGCCTCAAATCTGCAGTCCACGTGTAACCACGTAAGCCAAGGACCTCAACATCCGGCTTCTTCACCTGCATGATCATCTGAGACCAGCCATCAGGACAGTTGATGCAACAGCTGGTTTGCAAAACCAAAGAATTCTGCACAAACTGCCAGCAAGTGTCTTAGGGAAGCTTGTCGTTTTCACCAGGCTCCTGACCTGTATGCAGTTTGTCATTGTCACCACTTTAGAGAAGTGTTCTCTTCATGGATAAATTCCGGTTTTCACTGTACCGAGAAGATGGCGGACAGCATGTAGTACTGTCATGTGGGTGAGTGGTTTGTTAATGTCAGTATTATGAACCGAGTGCCCCATGATGGTGGTGGGGTTATGATATTGGCAGGCACAAGCTACTGACAAAAAAACACAAGTGCATTTTATGGATGGCAGTTGAGTCATGAGAGACCATGACAAGATCCTGAGGCCCATTGTTGTGCTCTTCATCTACCACCATCTACTTTCCATTCCAACACTGGAAACTGAATACATCGCAGTTCTTCATGGCCTGCATACTCACCAGACACGTCAGCCATTTAGCATGTTTGGGATGCTCTGGATTAATGTGTACAACTGGGTGAGAAAAATGCACATTTCAGGCCTAGTCCACAGGTATTTTAAAGCTGGGTTTAAAAACAAAAACTATCTCCGTCCAGACGAGTGTTATAGTACATTTCAGAAATTAATTCCTGTAAATACTAACACACCAGAAAACGCATGTCACATGTCCATCAGGGACACTGGGCATGTGCGTGTCAGTGTAAACAGGAAGCAGATTGTAAACTCTGTGGTTGTTTGGTTGGTTACAGAAAATACTACAACAATTATTACTTTTACTTACTCTTAGTAGAAAAAGCTATGTTTTAAGAAACAGCTGCATATGTGTGCACAGGTTCTTAGAGTGGTCTTTTATTGTGACCAGTCCAAGGCACACCTGTGCACTATAATCAGGCTGTGTAATCAGCATCTTAATATGCCACACCTGTCAGGTGGAAGGATTATCTCCACAAAGAAGTGGTAACAAATTTGTGCTCAAAATTTGGGGGAGGGTTAAAATAAAGTGTGACTGCACATTCTTTTATATACTCTAATCTTATTGTACATATTTATTCATGTGTGACTGTGGTTATTACTGAGTGTCTGAAAATGTTAGTATCTTGTTAGCTCTATGAAGTTTCTATTTTTTGTGCTAAATTGGTATATTATAGCCCATTAACACACATTGTACAAACTTGTTGGACATTTTGGACTATAAATAGACAATAGCTTGTTGAAGTAACTGAATTAAATCAGCTAAGAAAACTATACTATACTACACACACAAAGTACAAGGAAAAAATGACTTGTGATTTCATCCTGCTGTATTTTCTGCAGTTGACCAAGATTACCCGTACAGGGCTGAACAGCTGGGAGACCAAAAAGATCATCTCTGTGTCCTTTGCTCCTCTCATGCTCCCTAAACACAGCACAAATGGCAAACCCAAGACTGTCCCACTACGTGAGTCTCATTTTGACCTTTGTTTCAAGTCTAAAATACAGTCACTGACTGTATAAAATAGTGGACAGAGCCACTGTGATGCCAACCACAGATTTCTGAAGAGCCAGAATGAAGTACAAAATGGGCAGTACTGGCCATTTCCATGTTGGCAGTACCCGACTCTGCCTAACTCCTGACTGATGTGAGCCTAGTTAGTTTGTTACATAAGCCCCCCTAGCTAGAAGTCACCAAGCTAGTTAAGGCTAACAAGCTATCTGTTCGAACATAAAGAAAAGTGAATTTTGCCTCACAGAATTCACATGAGTTTAGCCATATTATTTGTATGATATTTGCATTAAACAATGTCCAAAAGAGACAGCTCGTGGCTAGCTGTCACACAAAGCGGCCACACCCCTAATTATGTATAACTTAAAGCATTAATATAATTTAAAAGTGTGAGTTATATAAACTGGTACTTCGGCATTGGCTTCATTTTTCAGCCCTGGAACTACAACTAAATATGAATATTGATCCATATAGTATGTATTTAAATCTTTACTTTTGTAGTCTTTTCCCTCTTTGTTCTTCTTACTGCCTTTCTTTCTATCCTGTTTTTTAATGGTTCTCAATTTTGCAGCAAAGTATGAGGTACGGACATTACAGGAACTGGCTCGCATCTGCATCCGCCACACCCTCAGAGTGACCACAGATGGAGCAGACAGCCAATCACGCGGCCGAGGTTCCTCATTCAGTGTTGGCAGGGGTCTGGCAGTGGCTGGGCTCCATAAGTACGGCCCTCGCTTTAAACGCCGACGCGTCCACCGGCGCCACTGCAATGCCCTGGTCCTGGCCACTCGTCAGGTGGTGGCCAGCAGCGGTATTGGCCCTGCCCCTCTGGACAGCAATAATAACCAGGGAGGAAGAGCAGAGGACGAGGAGGAGGTAGGAGAGAGGGATATGAGGCGGCATATGAGAGGGAGCAGGAGGCCGGGGAGAGGAGCCGGAGGAGTGGTGGAAGAGGAGGAGACAGTGGAGGAGGAGGACGAAGAGGAGGAGCAGGAGGAGGAGAAGGAGACGGGGGAGCTGCTCCGACCACAGCCGGCGGTGAACGTCCTCAGAGAGAGGATACTGGGCCTGCCACTGCCCGAGCCTCTGAAGATGTACCTGCTGTACTACAGAGAGAAGTGAGCCTGCTGAAGCCACAGCCAGGTCCTGAGTCAGATCCGAGAGCTGACAGCAACAACCCACCCCACCACCAAATGTCCAAGGCGGGACAACATGCCACCTACCTTTGTGACCCCCAGCTCCACCATGGGTCTCTTTCTCTCTCTCATCCTCTCCATCATCCATTCTCTTTCCCAATCCCTCTTTTTGCCCTGCCTGCCAATGTTCTGTACTTGATTCATTTCCTGACAGTGTAAAGAGCCAGTTCAATTTGTCCAGTGGGGTGGGGGAAAGCAAGCAATTCACGTCAATGTTTCAGACAACCAAACAGTCACTGATGTAAACTCTGTGTCTCCTTTTGAGGTGCAAAGAAATGGATGTTGGTACTTAATACATACACAGTCTGTCAAACTAACATGCTAATCAAGCATTGTCTAACAACAGCCTAACAGTCCACAGTGTCCTAAGAATCCACTGCTTGTTGAGGGCAACTTAGTGGTGCTGAGGAAGAGAAGCATCATTGTTTGGTCTACAGTGGCAACAAAGCTTCCCACACTGTAGCATCGAGCAGGGAGCGCAGCTCACCCAGAGACCAGAAGGTATAGGCTTTCACAGCTCTTTTCTGTCCAATAATTACAGTTGTGGCCAAAGTTACAACTTATACATTGATTGTATAAGTCATGTGAAAGCTGGCTTGTCCTCATACAGTAGTATGCACTATCATCTAATGGGATGGTGTAGCTTTAGAGGGAGACATAGAGTTGGGCCAAAGCTCACCTTTTGTGAGTGAAGAAAATGATTTGAGGGTTAGATTTTCTTTTTCACAATATCATATCCATAACCTCATCATGGGTACAGCCAGTGACCAAGATGGATGGCAGTTGTGATTATATCCACTGATTTCCAAATAAAAGAGGAGCTTGAGCCTTGAGGCTCTCTTGAGCCCTTAGTCCATATGATCATTTAACTAAATCATCTGCTTTTCCAAGGTCAACGGTTTACCATTATTTGAAATATTTAAAGAGAATAGTTGATATAATAGGAGGTTGATGTTTCCCTTTTGTCTATGCATATGTTTCACTATATGAGTAAAAGTCTGTCTTTGTCTCCTGACTTTGTCACAGGGACGTGAAATGGACATGAATCCTTACATGTGTATCCAAGGGGCAGTCTTGCTGTTTTTTCTACATACCATAATATTCTCTTCACCAGAAGAGAAAGACCATAAAAGATCACACACTGACTGATATTCCAATTTACATAAATAAGCCAGCATGATAAAAACACATACCCAATGTTTTTGATGATTGACAGTGTGCAGGATTTCTCTAACCGTTTTTTGTTCCTGATTTTTGAATTTGATGAGACTTGAAGTGGTGTGTACATATGAAATTGTATGTTTTGTTTTGTGAATCATAAAAAACATGAAGCTACTTTGATAAGTAGAACAAGAATCTTTGATCACAGGTTTCTGTTTGCAGTTTCTTGTTGGATAGGGCATTATTCCTTTGTACTTTATGCTTTTGTACCAAACTTTCTGCTCCCTTCTGTGCCATACTTAAGTTGCATGGACTCAATTCTCGAGAGGAAACAGCAGATCAGCAGCAAGTCACTCGTCTGAAGAATAAAGCTCACAATTCCTTGAATTATTTTAATTTTTAAAACTACTCTATTAGCACTGACATGAAAAGTGTGTTTGTTTAAATAAATCTGTTTTTATCATGTAAAGCTTTAGATTTCTCCCGTTTGAAGAAGAATGAAGAATAAATGTGATGGATAGCAGTGTTGATTTGATCACTATTAGTTAATTTGATAAATTTTGGATGTGATTACAATAATAGCAGAAATTTCAATATTTGCAGCTTTATACAACACTAAACGGGATGACCCTGTCCTAAAGCAGCTCCTCATCAGGCCAGGAGCCTCATGTCCCTTTTGATTTCTGCTGAGTGTAATGTCATGCTTCACTGTTTGACCATTCTACCATTTCTACTGCTGCATCTGCCTTTAAGTACTGTATGTACACCATTCCTTGATTCAACATGACTATAATTCATGTTTGGTTGTTGTTCAATTGTGATTCTCTGCTGAATGTATATGATCATGATGGGTTTTTTTGGTACTTAACATTAAGTTTTGGTGGGAATGACTTGCTTGTTGTTTCTAAGATTGAGCTGTATTATTGACTGCTGTTAATAAAGTCCATCATACAAAAGAAAATACAATTACATATGAAATAATTTGATTAGTTTGGTATTAGTGCCTGATGGTGGAAGAAGAACTCAGATCAGGGTTTGACCTCCCATAAAGGAGGGGTCTGAGCTCCCATGAAAGCAAGAAAATCGTACATCTGTGGGGCTGGTTTTCCAAAAGACCTACACTGTGAGGCCTGATGCTGCTGAAGGTGGGACCACCACACACTTGGACAGTTCAGAAGAGAAACAGGATGTGGCAGTGGCTGCTACATAATGAAGTTTCCCTCTCACAAAACCCGTTAGGCTATTGTGTATTAATTTATCTCTACCTCTAACATTAGTTATTTCAAAGACCCCCCACAAAGCTCAGAACATAAATTTAACCCAGGTTAAAGCCAAATATGAGGAGGAGAGTGGCTTAGATAGCCTTCACCAGAGCCCAATTGATTGTATTTGAGAGATACAGTAGAGTCCAAAACTCTGTGACCACTGGTCAAGATACTTGTATTTTGCATTTGTATAAAATGTAATACCATTTTTTCATCACAAGTGATAATATCAGGTTAATAGTTTGTGTAAAAAATTGAATCTGAAAAAAAAGTCATGAATTTTCAGAATATCTTGTATTTTGTACGTCTCGTCCCTTTAGCTTTAATGACAGCATGCACTCGAGCAGGCATGGACTCCACAAGTTAGTGTAAAACCTGCTGACTCACCTTATCCCAGCATGATTTGACAGTTTTCCACAAAGCTTCTTGTGATGTCACAGCGTGCTTGGCTTTCTCAGTCTTCAAGTGCCCCCATAAATGGATAATGGGGTTGAGGTCAGGGGACTGTGGAGGACAGTCCATGACACTGAGGACTCCTTGGTCTTCTTTGGTCTTCAGTAGTTGTGTCAAAGCTTTGAGGTGTGTTCAGGCTCATTATCCTGCTGCAGTATGAATCCTTCTCCACAAAGATCAAACCAGAGGGTGGAGCATGTCTCTGAAGAATGGAGTGGTGCTTCTCCTGGGTCAGGGTGGAGTCAGTTCTGAGGTATCATTCTCTCTCCTGTTCGTCTCCTTACATATACCCTTCTGTTACTGACACTAATCTATCACTGTGATTCATCAGTAAATGGACTTTTTCCATCATCCACTGTGAAATTCTGGCATTTCTTAGCCCACCTCAAGTGTTTGTCCTTGTTTCCATCCTGAGAAGTGGTTCAGAAACTGCTGCTCATCCTCTGAGACACTACAAGACAGCCTTCTTCTGACAGGGCTGACTGGAGTCTTTGTTGTTTATTTAGTAAATTCTGTATCTGTGATGAAGTTGCTTCTATATCTCTCAGTGAACTAAGCTTGATGTATTGATGTCCTGAAGGTGTGCTCACTTTGGCTCTGCCTGATCGTGCTTTGGATACATCTGATCCAGTTTCTGTAAAGTGTTTTAAAGTTACATTCACTGCCCCATCAGAAACCTTTAGCCTAGCCATGATTTGACAATGACAAAGCCACTGTTTGCTTAGAATGACAATTTGACTTCTGACACCTTTGCTTAGTTCTGGTGCTATGTTTCTCACTATCACAATGCTACTTGGTAAGTAATGATCTGCTGGAAGCCATTTCGTATAACAGGTGAACCCTGGCTGCAAGTGACTAAGCTTCTGAGTGATCCGAATCCAACTGAGGAAAAAAATCTGACCTTTTGTACAAAGGAGCTTCGTTTGTAAAAGCACAAATCTGTTGCTGCCCGAGAGAGACTGTAAATTTTGAATAAATCTTAAAGTTTTGTGAAGTCTCTGAGATTAAAAAAGATCGTTATGGGGCTGACCTGGAGGAGGAGGATGAGTCTACCCTTCTGCAGCTATGAGCAGAGGGCCATAGACATCAACAAGCTCTCAGAGACAGTTTGGAGGTATGCATTTACATTTTGCTCAGAAAGTCATCAGAAACTGAACTACATCAATAAAACATAATCACAAAGAAAAATTCCACCATCCACATGTCACAGCTGTTTCTGTTAACTTCCTGGAAGTAAACCACCTGAAAATAGTAAACCCTGGGAACCTTTCTGCACACAGCTAAGTACAACTATTTTTTCGACACATCATCAACAACATCATTGAATTGTCTTTAATAATCAAAAGAAACTAAACAAGTAAAAGACATAACCAGCCAGACAAAAGTGCACCACCATGATCGTCATTTGGCTATAAAAAAAATACCAGCACGTAAAAGTTGGTCACAGAAGTCTTCGATATGGAGTTTGGATCCAGTAATGTATGTATGGGATACAGATGCAAAGGTATTAGATTAAATTAAGACATTCACATTTTGCTTACCAAATTCCTATGAATGATGGATATTCACACAACCAAACCAATTATGCAGCAGGTACACAGCATCGCAATGTTAGTAACAGAAATGAGGCTTTTTTCTAAAGATTATATTTATGTTTACGAGGTTAAAAGTACAGTGACTGTGTCAATACTCAACTGTGACTTGAATCAATCTCTGGTTTCTTTCTATAAGCAGTCTAAACACTTCTCCAACTTCTCTCTCATTTTCCAAGTGGAGAATTTGACGACAGAAGAATTTAAAAGTATGAACACAAAAACAATTCTGTGCCTTGCTGAATACAAAAGAAGACACATAGTACACGTATAATGCAAGAAAATAAAATAAAATTTCAACATTAAATTAGAAAGTTCAAAAAAATAAAACAATGGTCTATTTTAAATAAAAAATGGAATAAAAATGTATATCTACATCTGTATATAAAAATGAAAGATTAAAATAAGTTAGATTGGTTTCAGTATATGGAAATCCATTTTTTCATATATCTGCAAAAGTGACCGAGGATTGCCTATCAACAAGTCAATAATCATTGTTACATATCCAAATACATAAGGTATGCAGGCATGGGTCAAACAGCAAGGACTTTCAACTTTTAGCAAATGAGATGGCCTTGACGGTTCTATAATCAACAGCACACAAGTATTTGACAGGATTTAATTAGCCATTTGAGCCAGGTCTGCTGAAATGTCACAGTGGGTTGTAAAATCCTACACAGTAGCAGCAACTGGACAGCACACCCCTCACAGTTTAACACTGTTGTGTGGGGACCAGAGAGCAGCAGAGAAAGGCTGAACCATAGAGGTTAAAACTGCATATTATTCATCTGGATGCATGCAAATGAAATGAGTTGCGTATTAGGATCCATTCAATTCTATGTGTTTTGTGAAACCACCATGGTACTGATACCCTGGGGTTTTATTCAGTATTCTATTAGACCAATCAGTTCTTTCAAAGGACCGCTCAACCCAATACCAAGGTAGATGAGGTCAAATAAAAGAAAGGGGATACATCGCTCTCAGCTTGCCTTGCCTTCCTGTGGGGGTGGTGGGTGTATGCTATGTCCAAATGCTCTGCTCCTCCATATCATGAGTGCACCCCATTCTAATAGGAATGTCTACTTAACACTTATTCCCTGCTGCTGGAATGAATGATTACATAAAGTAATGAAAAAACAGTGTACAAAAGTGTGTATGTGCGCAACATCAAATGAAGGAGCAGAGATAAAGGACGCAGGTTAAGGCACCTTGGAACCCTGATGAACCTCAGGTACCCTGAAGTGATCCAGGGTGTGGTTAGCATTTATCTCCTGTTCGGATGTCTGGTGGCCAACTGCAATATCATGCAACCTAGAATAGTCCATGGCGGGTGTTTGTGTTTATGTGTTAAGCTCTCTCCCATTGTTCCCCACCTTCATCTCCCCATATGCCCCAGAAAGAACAGCGTCTACTGATTACAGCAACTTGTGACAGATGCCAAGACTGTAGTGTGCTTTACTTTCTGGCCTGTGCATTTACAATCATACACAGTTTAAGGAATAGTTCCACATTTTGGGAAAAAATCAGCTGACTGTACACTAAATGTGAAGCCAGAGCCAACAGGTTATTAGTGTAGCTTAGTATGAAGACAGAGGCAGTTATCCCGGTTCAGTACAGTAACACTATTGATCCTGTTTGTTGAACTCGTACACAGAAATCTGAAGCCATGTTGTGGTTTTTTGCGGTGGTTGCATAATGACTTGTAGATGGCTAATGACAAGTTCACACTACAGGATTTCAGCCCTGATCTTGCTGTTGCATGGTTTTGGAGATCGTTGACAAGAAACCCCAGATCAGAGGCAGATCGGCACACGCTTCTGTGAACAATGATCAGTATGTGTGAACAGTCTAAAGACAATCTAGTAGGCTAAATGTCTGGTTGAATCGTAGACGGGTCACAGAGCCAGGAACAAGCTACAGCCAATGAGAGCAGACACTAGTCTCTCTCCGCTGCTGTCATCAGCAGTAGCTTTCTGATGCTCTACTCTCTCTCTGTCATACATCTAGTTGATTGGAGCCAGCACAATGATAGTCCATAATTTCTCAGAATATATACACAAAAGCTGTTCAGTTTTTGTAACCGTGTCATCCTGCTGAACCACAATACAAGCAGGCAGTTTCACATTTTCAGTGCAAAAATAATGCTGCCCGCGCATCATAATCCATCTTCTTACTCATTCTTTTCTTTTGTTCCTTTTTTCTGCTGCAAATCAGTGCACAAATAACTTGGCCTGCCTGGTGTCAGGTCTTGTGTGTGTGATCTTGTGGTGTGTGACCCCATGTCGCTGACCAGTCATGTAGTATAAATACCACAACTGTGAGACACCCATTTACAACACAGAAAGTTGTGTAATTTGGGCATAAGATACACTCAATGCCTCTAGCTTTGTACTAGCAATGCCACATGAGGGAGGTATTGATCTTTTCATCCAACAGCAAATAAGATTATTTCCCAAAATGTTTAAGTATTCATATGAGACATTAAACAACACATGTACAAACGACTTATAGCTCCATTCAAACATCAGAAGTCCAACAATTAAAAAAACATGAACTAAAAAAAGCTCAATATTCTGACAGTGACATACAGACACACAGATATCCAGCTTTACATACAACACACTTACACACACGGTGACAAGTACAGCAGAGCTGCCAAGTCCATGTGTCTTTACATCAACCCATCCCCCACTCCCAAGGTCCACATTTACAGTAAGAGAGGACTATAACACAGAACACAGATTTAGGAAGCTAGGAAGAAGAAGTGCATTGAAGATACTGCAGTCCAACAATGGGGTGTGGGAAGGGGGTTCTAAGCCCGCCTTCATTTTTTTCTGTACATTAAGAACATTGTGACATGTATATAAGACATCAGTGGCATTTAGCCAAGTGTAGGGAAGGATAACAGCAGAACAGAGTGATGTGAGGCTTCATACGTGGCTGCTGTTCTGGTGTTGTATTGACTCACTCTCAGGATGAGTTAATAGTTATGTGGATATAGTTACAACCTGCAAAGCAGCAGTAGTCTTAAAGTTTCTCTATGGTTTGCAGAATGCAAGATTCTGACATCTTGACAAAAACAAATAAGACAAATGAAACCCATTCTCTCAAAGTTGAGTCCCAAAGTGGCAAGGTGCACAGGAGTGGTTGGTGGTGATATTAGTGGTAGAAGCTGTCACTTAGGCACCAGGCCGCGGGACTGTGGGTAAAGTGGGGATCCAGGACTGGAGGGGCTGAATGAGGAGGTTGGGGTACTCGACTTCTTGCCCGTTTTTGGTCGACTGAGAAAGCAATGACACAGGGTTAAACAGATTGTGGCAATCACAGCAAAAAGGTTATGAGCCTACACATTTTGAGGATTTATTGTAATTTTCTATGAATTCCTTTGCTTCCTGACCAACTGCAAATAATACCAATACAAGCCCGACCACAGAGTTTGCCACAAAATGAATACATGTGCCATCTCAATAGCAATAGGAGAGATACAGGTTTGCCTTACCCAGACTTTGGTTTCTTGAGGCTGTCGCTGGTGCTGGCAGGTGGGGTTGGTCCCAAGCTGCTGCGAAAGCCTGAAGCATCTACCTGGATGTCATCCTCATCCCTCAGAGCATCTTCCAGAGCTGCTGCCACCTTTGGGGCGATAACTGGCTCCTGATACTCTTTGGTGGTCCGAGCTGGCAGGTCCATGTCCAGCATCATGATGTTTTCAGCCTGGGGAAACACAACAGAAGCACACTCATTTAAGAGTCAGTCCAGGTACATTTTATGACCCATCAATGAAGGTTATCATATACCGCAAAAAGGCTCAAGACTCACATTTGAAAATATGTATATTGCCTTTAAGAATTTAAAAATCTTGCATGTTGATATTGGCACAATTGGGAAAATGTTTTGTGCTTGATGCATGTGCATCAAGCAGAGCAGTATGAAAGACAACACAGAGAACGATTTAGAGTGACTTGCAAATAATAGTGCTGACACTGAGTCTTTCTGATCTGATTTAAGGGAAAAATCAGCTTTGCCTGCTGTGTGAGAGCCTGATCATATGTGGTATTAAAACATCCATCTGGGGGGAACCAATCACAAGTGGACAGCTGAGCTCGTCAGTTCACATGTGGCATACGCAAGCTGGAATGACCACTTGTGATCAGATCTCACTTCCCTGCTCTATTTGCAAATAAACACATACATCACAATGGACGTGATGTTTTTTTCCACAAAGAAAGAAAGAACTGAATGTTTAACATTTAGCTAATTCACAAGAGGGCCCGAATAGTTGAGAATTTGAGAAAGCATCACACCTTTTAGAACAGCGGGGCCAACAGTTGGCCCCCCAAAAGATTCAATTTGGCCCACCAGATGTTTCTAGCCAATTATATAAATTTTTTTTAAATATAACAATGTCTATGATTTTATATTTTTTTAAGTAATAATGCTCTTCAAATATGCAGTTTCCCTTATTATTAATACATTTTTATAATCTCAGTAAGGGTTTGAGAAGGAAGTCAGTCAATTCAGAGAACTTGGGATCCTAGTTCCATTTTGCATCATTACAATACAATACAATACAATACAACACAACACAACACAACACAACACAACACAACAGGTGCTTGCTTTTGGCCAATGATCCACCATTAAGTTTCAGTTTTGGACCCCCTAAGGGAAAAAATTTGGGCACCACTGGTTTTTGACAAAGTAGTAGCCTATATTAGTTTAGTGTATTTGTAAAATGTGACATGTTTAGCATAAATTAAAGTGTAAATTGAGTGTAAATGGTGAAATCAATGTAAACAGTGTGTTCAAACAGCTGCTAAATGTTGGCAGGTAAGACTTTAGCACTTTAGACACAAGCAGACAGGCTGGTACAGCCATGCTGCCACAAACTGACACTTTTTACAGGGAAACAAACAACTTCATGTTTTAGTGCTGAATTAACAAGAAGGAACCGATGATTTAGAATTTGTCGTCGCTGTTTCTAAAGGTTCATCAAGTTTCTCCTCACTCCACAACTCTTAAAACTTTCTGATTTGTTAAGGGAGTCTGGAGATATTGTGGTTACTAGTTTATTGGTTGGATCAGTTGAAACAGTGTGTTCACAAATATCTGCTGCTAACATTAGCAGGTTAAGAGAGCCCAAACATGTCAGTGAAAGAGGGTGGTGTGTTTTATGTGCAGAGACCGGTCAGCTGGAGGTTTATGTGTGAACACATTTATCAGTGTAGAAGGGGAGGGGGACAAGAGCTTACTTTATATCTCATGTCTGGCCTCATCATCATGGCCACGTGAGCATGGTGACTGAGAGGCCTCCTGTACCCAACCGCTGAGAAAGGCCTGGTCATCATCTGATGGTCACTAGAGCAGACACACAGAGAGTCAGAATTTGACACATTTCTGACAGCGTTATACAATAAAGCAGTGAACTCTTCTGTCATTATAAAGGAAACTAGAATTACAGTATCATGGTTGTATGCCTTGGCACACCAGTCAAGTTGCTGTTCCAGACTTGTGGTGTTAAATAATGACCAGAACATTTTTTGCAGAATATTAAGATGTCATAGTGCATTTAACCTCTGACCTTTTGGATATCAAATGTGATAATTTAATTTCCTATCTCATTAGACATTTGTATGTCAAATCTTATCGGAATTATCGTATTTATTCTTGAGTTATGGCAAAAAATGTGTTTTGTGAGGTTACAGTGAACTTGACCTCAACCAAAAACTAATCAGTTCATCCTTCAGTCATGGTGGACATTTGTACCAAATTTGAAGAAATTCCCTCAATGTATTTCTGAGATATCACGTTCACAAGAATGAGGCGCCATGAGGTCACACTGACCTTGACCTTTGGCCACCAAATTCTAATCAGTTCATCCTTGAGTCACAAGGAACAGAGGCATAAAAACTCTTAACACTGTGTTGAGTATTTCACAAATGCTGCTACAATCTGTAAATGCTGCATTATGTGGAAATGCAACCGCTGCTCCAAAACTGAGCCCATCCATAAAAATAAACAAAGATTTCAAGGTAGTCTGATCTGAGTGAGTAAGGATCCCCTTAGACAGTGAATTATTTGATTTGGGACTGAATACATCAAAAACCATGTATGGGCATGTTCACAAGATCACAAATTAGGGATGCATCAATCTGACTTTTTGTCCCTTGACACAGATTCTGGAACTGACATTCAGGCTATTGGTCTAAACCTTTTGGAGTTTGTACGAAGATGACACAACTATGTCTAATGTAGGGCTGGGCGATATGGCAAAAAATATAATCCCGTTTTTTTCCCCCCATATTGATCAATATCGATATTTGTCACAATATATCGTTAGATCATGCTGCCAGATTGAAGACAATATTGACTGAAGTCTGAAGAAACCAGAGGGTTAATTATTTGAACTTTAGAAAAGTTTATTTACAAAAAAATAGTAATGTAAACATTTAACCGTGCAAGAGGTAGAAATCTGAGTAAAAAGTTACTTAATGTAAACATTTAACTGTGCAAACATCTGCCTTAAGAAAACAACAGAAGTTAGCTTGCCTTGTAACTTTAAGTACCTTAAGCAGGGCGGCAAACATCTTAAATGTTTATACAACCTAGACAAAAAAAGTGGATCACGACAGTCCTGGCATATTTAAGTACGACTGTAAAATAAAGTAATATTGATCATGCAGTGTTTCCCACACATTCATTTATTTGTGGCGGTCCGCCACAATATCTACATTGGCTGCCACTTATTGATTTTCTATTTTTGGAGCTGAGCTTCCCATTCTCATTTACTCAAGACAGCGCACCTGTCAGTGAATAGCATGATGTTATATACTCCGATACAGTGGATGGCGGTGTGGTTTTTAATCCACCGGTAAAACCAACGAAGCAGAGGAGGAGCATTTAACCATGGACCTATTACTACTGTACACAGTCCTCGAGGCAGAGCCCCATTCATTCCTATGAAAGCTGCTCAGTGGCGCATGAAGCCAAAAGCGCTCGACTTCTGGCCGGGGCTCTTCAAATAGCTTCGGCATTGTGCGGCCCATAGAGCGTGCACAGAGACTTCTGCAAAGAAACGGCTGGCCTCATTCACAAGACCAAGCCCCCAGGAAGAGCACCAGGCCTTGAAGCCAGTTTTCGTAGTGGCCAGACTGTGCAATTACATCGTCGCGTGATGCACTCGGGCCCAAAAAGACTTTTTTCCATAAGCTAACCTTGTGAAAGAAGCATCTGTAAAACGGTGGATAATTGTTTTTGAGCCTCACGACCCTCGCGAAATGACTCGTTTTACTGACAGAATTTGAGCCATTCGGTCCAATAAAATTTGGAAAGTCTACAAGAGCCGCTTGATTAAATTATTTTATCCCCATTCAAGTTAGCCGAGTGCTAAACCGGAAGTTAGCAGGTTCGGTCCCTGGCTGCAGTCGCATTTATTTTTGCCAAGTGATAGACTGTTGGATCTTTCCATAGAGTAAAAATGTACAAGGTTGATCACTGAAATCAACATAAATTTGATCGATTCGGGGAGGCTGTAGCTCAGGAGGTAGAACGGGTCGTCCAGTAATCGTAAGGTCACTGGTTCAAATCCCCCGCTCCCCCAGCTGCATGTCAAAGTGTAGCTTGAGCAAGATACTGAACCCCAAATTGCTCCTGATGAGCAGGAATGGGTGAATGTGACAAGTGTTGTGAAGCGCTTTGAGTTGTAAATGCGAGCCCATTTATCGCAAGATCAGTTCGAGATCACCCAGCCCTACTGTAAGGTAACAACTTAACGCACCCAGGTGGTTTATTTCACAAAATGGTTTATAACACAGAACCATCTAGAAAGGTGCCAATAGAACCTGTTAGGAAAGGGGCAGGCACTTTCAAAAGTACTTGAGAGGTGATTGGACGAAACAACTGTCAATCACAGACTAACTTCTACCAATCAGATCAACAGGGGAGAGAACTACCACCAGTGGTGCCAGTTGGTAAATCAGAGTGAATACAGCCTACAATGCTGTTCTTTGCTCTTCTTTCAACATCAGATTCTCTTTTATATCTTTTGTGATATTACTGACGTTAAGGCAGCAGCTACGATAACCTCTTAAGAAGCTGCCATTATTACATAACATAACATAACATAACATAACATAAATAACAGTCGCTTCTTGCACTAGTTGCCACATCTAAACCACGCCCGTAGTTTCTAGTAGTTCCTCTTAGGACTCTGATTGGTTCAACCCCTATGTGTACATGGAGCATGGCAAGATGGATTGATCTCTAAAATCCAGCTGTTGCCCAAGATAAGAAACATGTAGCTGATACCAAATGCCAATTTATAACCATAGATGAGGATGCTCAAATATAAACATCTATATAATTTTCTATTTATCATTACATCAAAATTGTCCTGCTAAATAGGGATGCATGACATATACGTGACCAATAATTTCATTAGCCAGATATGGGGAAATTTCTATTGTCAGCTATTTATTGGAATCAGCAGAACTCAAGCTGATAAATAGAATTGATTATACAAAGCCAAATTGCTTTCACTGACTCAACAATTGCACTATCCACACTTAAATTGCAGAAGCTGGCAGTATGCACCTTAACGTTGGTTTGCAACTGCCAACAAAGATAGATAAGAAGAAGTACAACACGTTGTTGTTGCGCTCATGCTGTGTGACCCCTGGGTATAGCCTCTTAGATGGTTTTTCCCGGCACCAAATTGGGCGGTGGTGGTAGGTGAATCACCGCGTGAATCAGGCAAATTTTAACCGAACACATAGCTGCTATAGCCTATATTAATTTCAATGTCGATCTTACCGCTTCATGTGCTCCTCCAAATCAACACTACTTGCCACATGAGGATCATGATGGCTAAACAGTTGGTTGATTTTTTTGTATTTGGAAACCTGAGCCTCTAATGCCTGCTTCCTTTTCTCTCTAAGCTTTACAGCTACTCCTTTACTTTTTCACATTTTCATGTAATTTAACCTCGCAAAATATAAATGGGTAAAAAATAGGTTGTAACTCAAAGCCAACCGTAATAGTAAAGTACAACCACCGCGTTGGATAACTGCGGTCACTGCATGTTAAAAACTGTGATGAAGACATGGAATAATTATAGTGTTAGTTTTTGCCGACATTGACCATTCGAAATGGTGACAGCCTGGAAATTGGTGCAGGCGGCCGCCTCCAAAATTAATATGCAGGAAAGACCCTGTCTTAGTGTAGACCAGAGAGCCAAATTTGTTTTCTCTGGTGTGGATTTTTTTTACTGTTTCAGAGGAAGACAACATGATTGCAATTTGCAATGCATGTTCTGTTAGGTTTCTCAAAAGAGGGAAAAAGTCTACTGGTTTTAACACAACAAATCTTATTAGACCTGTGGAATAATAAATCATCCATCTTTGATCATTACATCTGTATATTTTGAACCCTCAGGAGTGAATAACTGCAGGTTAGGAATTTCTTTAATAAATACAAAAATGTGAAATTATTGGTTATCTTTGCAGTATCTGCCATGAGAAGCAGGTAATATTGGTTATCGGTATTGGTGGAAAAAAGTTCATATCGGGCATCCCTATCGCTATACAATGTAGTTCCCCCATTGTGTTTATTTGAGTTCTAGTTGCTATGAAGATAATTGTAATGTCAATCCTCATTTTCTGACCATCTCCTTTATCAAGCTTTGTTAAAAGTGTAAAACAATTTTGTTCTGTTATAAGAAAAACTGCATGCAGTGAACCTTTAGTAATGTTAGCTAACGGTGAATGTCAATGTCAACACGTATGGTTTCATCTTAAAACTCATGTTTTGTCCTGTGTTGTTGTTATTTGTGACTCTGACGAAAACAACACAACTACTTGTTATTATAGGGGGAAAAGTTGTCTGTTAGGGGTAGGTGATGTGTTACTTTGCAATTCTAATCACATTAAACTTGTCTGTAACACAGTAGTGTAAGGCTTTATTATTCCTCAATTCAATAATCACACTGCAGTAACTTAATGAATCACAATATGATTAAACAAAGGAAGGGAGCAGAAGTGAAGACTGACCACGGAGCCATGTAAAGTGGACGAGAAATGCTACAAAATCCTGATCCAACACATCAGATCAGGGCATCTCCACAAAATATTGAATGTAATGGCCATGGATTTTTCGCAAGAAAGTCAAAGAGTGGGGAAAGAAGTCGGCAAACGTGTTTAAATATGATTTGAAAATCTTTTATGTGACTTAGGCAGAAATGTTCATAGAAGAGGCAATGTTTTAAAGTTTTATTCATCAGTAATGGTTGTTTAACAATGAACACAGCAAGTTTCAAGATCCCACGTTACTTATGTCTTGTTCCGTTTTGATTGAGAGACCCCTAGCGGCAGATTTAATGTGCTAATTTATAGTCCGACCGATTTAGTGGCCAAATAATATCATCAGATATTGGCCTATTACAAATAGGTATCAGTATATATGTTATACACTGAGGTATGAGGTTTGTTTGAGAATTTAAAATGCAGTAAAGATGCTTGGGGTGAATTTTAGGGATGCACCGATGCATCGGCCGACCATCGGCATCGGCCGATGTTCGGCTAGTTAACTGCCATCGGCCATCGGCAAAAAAAGATTACATTCACCGATGGCAGTGGCCGATGTTTATGTTGATTTAAATGTCGCATGAACGCTGTGCTCGGGAGGAACCTTTCTATTTTCCTTTTTTTGGGGGGGGAACATAACTATGCCCACAAGAGGGCGCCAGCGCCACACTTTTCTTAGTCAGGTAAAAGAAGATGGCGACCGTGTGGGAATATTACACTGTGTCGGAGGACGATCCCCGTCATGCTGTTTGCAATGCGTGTAAAACTAATATTTCAAGAGGTGGGACCGACAGAAAGTCGTTTAACACATCAAATTTAATTGGACATTTGAAAAGCCGGCACGCAGCGGTGTACAACGAGTATCTGCAAGCTGACCACAAACGGAAAAATGAAGCTGCCAAGAAAGCGAAAACAGCCACCGCCGGCAAGACTCAGACTTTAATTGACACGGCCTTTGAGAGAGTAAAAGAACTGGCTCCAGACAGCGCTAGAGCAAAACAAATAACAAAGAAGGAAAGAAAAAACATCGGCATCGGCCATCGGCCATGTCGTTATTTTAAACATCGGCATCGGCATCGGCCCAGAATTTCACAATCGGTGCATCCCTAGTGAATTTATAATCTTTAAATCCTAAGTGAACTTTAACTTAATTGTCTTAAATGACACCATTGCACTGAAACAGTAAAGTTATACTGTAAAATTTTCTGCCTCCGTATCATATATTTGTCATAACTGATTACTGCATTTGAATAAGCATTGCAAATAATGTGTCTTTATCAACTGATATATAGATAGCTCCCTAATATCAGTATCTGCCTCATCCCTGAAAATTGAGTATTGGTCAGGCTCTCATTTAATCAATTATACAAGCTCTTCATTCTCATTTTAAAAACTAACACTAACATGCATGCTCAAGATGGAGCCCTTCTAGCCAGCTGAAGAATCTACCAAAAAGTCTGTTACTAGTATACTGTGACTTACTCTTCTATACGTGTGATGGGCTTCATTTTCCAGTATTCATCCTCCTCATCAAAGTAAGCTCTGTTGACTATTTTGTTCTTCTCCTCTAAGGGAATGAAGTTCTCAATGATAAGGTGCCTGAAAGTCAGAAAGAAAAACAACTCAGACAGAGGCAGTAACAGACATCAATGCAGAGAAAAACATACCAGTTCAGTCTTGTGACTCTCGTCCTGCTGTGTGTTATATTTAAGAGTAATTTGGCTGAACAGAGTCAGCAAGATTCTAACAATTCAACAGTACAAACTGGAAAGCATTTTCTCCTTTTTATGAATTATTTGAGCCTGTATTGGCATCTTTTACTTAATTTCATTGTGTGAGGTTGGGTTGGGCAATATGGCCTTGAAATAATAACCATATATTATAGATATCATAGATACCATAGATATCATTAGGCTATATCAGGATACACAATATTTATCTCAATATTTTAAAATCTGCTCAAAAGCACTTCATAAATGCTAGGACTTGATGACAAAATCAAATACCACAATATATTTTGACCAAATACTGCAATATTGATATTGTGACAATATTGTAGGGATGACTACTGGTACTTTCACAAAATACTAACACAATGGCATTTCTGATCAATGATCATCAGTAATGGAGATATAATGAGTAAGTGGCTAAAGACAAGTATTAGAACAGTCTGGTAAGTTCAGAAAGAATGACATCGCTTTAGTGAAATGCCAGTGAAAAGGAAAAAACAAACAAACAAAACAACAGGAAAAGACAACACTCACGTCATATCACCATGTAACCATATCCATAATCTAACACCATATATAGTCTCATATCTTGATTACAATATAATATATGTTGCTCAGCTCTAGAATTAGGGTTTATGTCTGAAATCAAATGCAGTTAGTTTCTTTACAGCATATGGTCCCTGCTCTGCTAGGGCAGATGGTGGTCATAATAGATACAATATTGATCAATGTCTTCCTGACAGGCCAACAGTATGATATTCAGGCTCCATACTTGAGTTTGAGATCCCTGGTGAGCTCGTTCTGGGTCTGTTCCAGGTCCTGCCGCTCATTGATGTGCGCCTCCTGGATGTCCTGGATTTCTGCCTTCACTGCCTGCAGTTTGGCAAACAGCTAGAGGACAGAGAAGGAGAGAGAAAACCAGGGTTACCATGATGACAGAAAATATTCAACCTTGAATTTGGCTTAGACACCTGCCTGTTATGAGGAATAATGAACTATCCAAGAAGACAAACAAAGCCAGTAGTGTTTTCTTACATGATTTGAAATGGTACCTGACCTACTTGCAAGGCATTTTATTACCAGATACATAGACCTCATAAGTACTGAACATCAGACTTTCAAAAGCAAATCGTTTTGCTGTACCTATGATTTCACAAATGATCAAACATGTACACTAAAAGTGTATTTTTATTTACTCAGAATGTATTCATTGATTACAGCAGCAAGGCCTGGAAAAGCATGCAGAAAACCATGTCTTGTGTCAGTGTAGATGGAGGACAGGAGAACTTTCCCACTGGCATTATTGGACGTGGCAAGTCAAACCAGGAGCAGGGCTACATCACTTAAATCACCCACTGGTGTGGCCACTACCTTTTTCAGTTTCTTGGTTTTAATGTCCACCTCCTGCTGCAGAGAGCTGTAGGTCTCCTTGAGCTCCAGAGTCTCTTCATCGTGGCTTTCCACTTGCTGCTGCATCTCCCGCTCTCGCCGTTTCTTGAAACACAGACACAGAGGCATACATTCATAAATTTAAACAGCAGTCACTAGGACCACACAAAAGTCACTAATTGAAAATGAGATGCACAATTTTTAACATTCACTCAGATAAGGGATAGTGTACAGCACAATGGCCATCCTCAAAAAATAATGCCCTACTAGGAGACAACAAAGACCATAATGTAAGTGGAGGACAGTGGGGAATATGCAATAATATGCTAATGTGTTGATAATGAACATAATGACTCTGGATACACAAGGGATCTAAAATTGCAATTAACAAGAATACAAATGCTTGGATAGTTGCTGGCACTCTCCACTAGCAGTTGATAAAACGATGACTGGGGGTTACTATCGAAGGCTCCACAATACATTGATCAATGTTCATGAAAACAGGGCCAGCTCAGGAAAAGAGGAAAACATGTCTCGAAACTACGCCATCTAGAGCACTCATTGTATAAGGAACAAACAGTTTTTATCTTAGATCTAAGAAATGTGTCTCAAACAGGAAAATTGTGTCTTGTCTTGTAGTCTACACACAAAACCAGCAGTGTCTAAAAAAATTCTACATCTACATTCAAAACTAATCTGTAATATTCTGTTAACCAAATACTTTCTGTAATCGTTAACAAACTTTAGTCAATGATGGAAAAATCTGAAGACTAAGCATAATTTTGACAGATTATAACCCTGAGAATGAGCTACTGTAGGTGTACCACATGCATACCACCTGTAGTAGACCCTCTTGCTATCCTGGTGCTGACGGGCGTTGAGGAGCTATGGACTCTTGGAGCGCATCAATGGACACTGTGATTCACAGATGGGTGCAGCCGCACATCTGGTGCAGACCAAGCGAATGCTGCAAGCTTTCCTCTAGTGATAGACTATTATCAGCAGGAATGATTATTGGATCTAATATTCAGCAATTTTCCAATTATCTTTATTTTTTTGTCTGATAAAATTAATGAATTTCAAGATGAGCTACTTTGGCTCTGATGCAGCTTTGTCACCACTATGCGAGCTCAGAGTCTTGCTCACAACACGTTGTGGATAAAAGCCCATCAACACTGAATAATCTCAATCTGCAAAGTAACTAGTAACTAAAGTTATCAAATAATTGTTGTACAACATTTGCCTGAGAAAATATAGTTGCGTGGAAGTATAAAGTAGCATAAAATTAAATTGTACTTTAGTATTTTACGAAATTAGTTACATTTCATATTCTCAATTTTTTTGCAACAGCAAAATGCTGATGTCCGTGACTAAGTGAGTGACTAAGTGGGTGACGAAGTGAGTGACGAAGGTCAACAGTAATTACATCACCGGGGGGTGTTTCCCTATCAGCTGGTGCCCTCCCTCCCCACACACAGAAGTTCGCTGACAGTGAAAAGAAGAAGAGTGACCAATGTGTTGTTGGAAGAAATGAGAAGGAGGTGGATAATGATGCTTTTTATTATTATTAAACCTTAATTTAGAGGCATGCTATGTAGGATTTGTTGGTTGCTGTTTATTAAAACACTATTAGAAGTTGGCACCAACTCCCCACCTCAACAAGGGAGACAGAAGGCCTTTTCACAGAGATTCCACACTATCGCCACAATGAAGGCTCGCATTCACGCCGCCTTTGTTTGTTCACACTGAACCGAGCAGTGCTCCAGTGTGTCATTTCATACAACATACTGGCATTGCGGAGCCAAAAGAGGTGTGATGGTACACATAATGTCGTTGAGATCTGTGTGTTTTTTTTTGTGTTTCCCCTGGTTTCACCGGTTTAATCTGAACATGTTTCCGACAACTGTTTATAATCATATGGATGCTGTGTTAATGTGCTGTGATTTGCGATCCTGACCCTCCATTCATTGTGGAAAGTGACAAAAGATATGTTTTTCGCTCTAAACGACATCACATAACCACCATCAGTAAATAGCGGACCCTGTCTGGCTCTCACTCATGGGGAAGGATGCTGTTTTTTGGGGGAAAGTTCACTGAAGTCTCGGTCAGGAGGGCTGACTGTCGCAGTGATTTATTTTCTACATAAGTTGCCCAAGACAGTAACTGCAACAGCACAATAGTGGAAGGGGACAAAGACATGTTGAGTTTTTTTGCTCTAAATTGTATCACATAATCACCACCATTCAACTGAGGGAGCCGCCTGGCTCTGCTGCCGGGGACAGACTGTTTTTTGGGAGAGTAGGACAGACAGGGTGACAGACACTTTTCCACGTATAAATGCAATATTCTTTCTCCTCATATTAGTTGCCAAATACACGACCTGCTACCACATTACTGTTGTTTGGTCCTGTAACATTGCTTTGTGGGTTGAAGTGTGGGACATTTCTCTTTTATTTGATGAGGGAAAAAAGAGAAAGATCTGTTTAGCTGTCAATGATAACCGCCATCAGACCGACACACTCCTGTCCGGCACTGCCGACTTTTCCATTCACACAGACGTCGTCTCGTCTCTGTTACCACCTCCACTGGCAGATGAGAGGCTTAACTTTCACACAGACAGCGAGGGGGATTATCAACACTTGTCATAATCAAAATGTAATGTTCAAATAGAAATTAGAGGTTAAATCAATACAATTAAGAAGCTGATTATTTTACTACACAACTAGGAATAATCAGGTCATACATAAACTTGAAAAAGACAAATGTAATATATATATATATATATTATATAAATAAAGTCAAATTTTAAATGCAAAAGCTGAAAAGGAAATGCTCAAACTGAAAACATTTGTAAAGATAAAATTGTAAATGTTAATGGAAATAAGACATGGGAAACATGAAATGTGTAACTCAGAATGGGGAATATTTAAGCTTAAATGGAAATGTGTTAAATAAGGGGAAATAATCAGTAGACCTCAGCATTATACATATTTTTTTAGGCTACAGCTGTCTGAATGAGAAAAATATATAGGCCTAAAAAGAAGAGTTACTGTGAGCTGACAAATGCTTTTTTTCCCCACATATGAGCATGTCACATCCAGGAATTCATATCATAAACTCACTTCACACCTTGACCAGACATGGTCCAGCCATACACTAGGCTTTGACCTAGTCTTGTTTAATTTTTACTACAAATCTTTTTCAGTTCCAAATATTGGGTATTGCTCTCATTTAGAACTAATAATCGGTATTGGTAGAGCATATACCTCCGTCAAAGCCCAACAGTCCCTTTATCGCATTAAATTGTACTCACTTATAGATACCAGCCACCTAATTCTTTCATCAAGATCCATGCATTATTCCCTGAGAAATTGACGAAAATGTTAAAAAAAACCAACCAATAACACATTGTTAAAGAAAGTGAGAAAGAATTCCTGGATCCATTCCTTTATCCACACCAAAAGTTAATGTGGCCCAAGACCTACATCCTAGTTTGGTGGTAATCTGTTCAGTAGTTTTGTGTAATCCTGCTGATAAACCAACCAACCAACACACATAGGTGAAAACACAACCTCCTTGGTGGAGGTAATAATTCAAATGACAGGTTATAATATATCATGGCAGAATGTTTATGACCCTGTCCGTCAAAATGACAGACAATAAGAAAGGCTGACACAACCTCTGGACCAGGGGTTACTGTCATATTCTCCGAAAACACCCATCAATGAAAATAGAGACTGCTCCTGACAAGATGAAAAAACTTATTAAGAGTATGGTTCATTTTTTTATGTTTGGTCTACCTGTTCAGCGATTTCCTGCCTCTTCTGCTCCAGCATTCTCTGTTGTTCATTGGTGTGATCTACAATATTCTTCCCCCCTACTAGGAGTTTACTCTCCATTGCCTGGATGGAGAAGAAAGAAAGGATCAAACCACTTCAAGTCACATGGAGGAGAAAATCAGTTGCATTTGACTCAAAAACATTTTACCAGCTGGGTTGCACGAACATTGAAAGAATTTAACCACAACAATACAGTCTATTGACTGATGACAAAATCTACTGGCTTGTGTGTGCAGTTAAAGGCAGAGAAATCATGTGTTGGATCCAATCAAACAAAATGCGATATTTGAGTCTATACTATACCTTTTCTTCAAATTGGATGAATAAGGTATATACTGGATGTACAGAAGGACACCCAGTCTGGCAAAGTCTGCTTACCTTCACTTTGGCTGCAAGCATCTCTCCGGCCTCCCTCTCCCTCTTCAAATCTTCCATTTTCCTCTCTTTCTCTTTAAGCAGCCGAACTTTCTCCTCCGCCACCAGACTGTGATCCTCCATGATAGCCTTTCTCTCTCTCTCCAACTTCTCCTGCTGCTCCCGCCAGTAATCCCCTTTGTCATCCCCATCTTCATCATCGTCCTCTGTCTCTCCTTCCAGATCTTCACCATCGCTTCCTTCCCCAGCCCTCCTCCTCCTCTGCTGCCTCCTTTTCTTCTTTCCTGAACGCTTCTGCAGCTGTGCCTTCAGCCTGGCAATCTCCTCCTGAAACTCCCTGAGCAGGGCATCCTTGGGGTCCTCGTTGATACGTGGTTTATTCTTGATGTTCTTAGCCCTGTTGGAGTAGCGCAGCGTTGTCAAGGTCTCCTCCACATTGTAGGATGCTGGTCCAATGTTGGCAACCATGACAGTGCGGGCATTGCCTCCCAGAGAGTCCTGCAGCAGACGTGTGAGTTTTGAATCTCTGTAGGGGATGTGGCTGCTCCTCCCATCCACCAGAGCTGATATGACATTCCCCAGAGCAGAAAGCGACAGATTGATCTTTGTAGCTTCTTTAAGCCTCTCCCCCTGAGCACCAGTCTTGGTCTGTCTTTCACTCCCGGCTAAATCTACCAAGTTCAGTTTGCCAACTCTGATATGGTTCTCCCCATCCAAACCCAACTCACTGCACTCCACGGTGATGAGAAAGATGGCGTGGGAACGGGAGCTGTGTTCATTCATGTTAGTAGCACCCACTGAACGATTCTGGTTGCCCACATTCATGACATGTTCGATCTCTCGCACACTCTTGGTTACAAAAGATGAAAGGTCTTTAACATACACACCTGTGTCAGGCCTCTCCCTGAGCTCGAGACGACGCGACTGGTCTTTAGAGAGCAAGTCTTTGATCTCCTCTTGGTAAATTTCTAGATATGATGCTCTCACCAGGTACTGCTGATTCTGGGACCGCGAAATGTGAGTGAAGATATGCTCAAACGAGTTAGGGATCACTCCTCTCCTGTCTGGATCATTTCTCACCCCCTCCATAGTATATGTTTTCCCTGTACCCGTCTGCCCATATGCAAAAATGGTCCCATTGAACCCAAGTAGAACTGAATCCACTAGGGGCCTAAAGGTTTCATCATACAGATCTATTTGTTTGGAGTTCCAGTCATAGACTGAATCAAAAGTGAAGACTTTGGGAAGTTCACTGGCTGAAGCCTCCCTGGGGTTCCTTACAATAATTTGGCCCAATTTGACATCGACAGATACCACCCTTTCAAACTTGGCTGCCCGCTCTTTTTCATTCATAGGGCGACAGCGGACCACCACCTTGACCGACTCAGAGCTCTTGCTCTTGGACATGTTGCAGAGCAGCTGCCAACCCACACAGCCTGGCACTTTGTCTGCTCTGTCTTCCAAGTGCCACTTCAGGAACAGTGCACCAATACAACTGCCCACATCAGAAGCTGTTGGACAAGACACATTCAATGATTAGTACCAACCTGCAATGGCAACTGTCATCCATTCAACGACATCTTTACCAAGTAACTTAGGGCTCATACAAGATAAACGTTAACACAAATCTCATGTCAGACTAGCAATGACATAGTATGTAGTAGTAGCTAACCTGACGCCGAAACCTGTGCAGTTTCCTTATTCTTGATAACTTCTTTGACGTGGTTACACCATTTATGCGTAATAAGATTTTTCCAAATATCACAAAACGGAACTCCTGAGCACGGATGAGGTAAAAAATTAGTTGGTCAAAATGAATAACCTATCCATAATGTTACTTGACAGTGGTGAGAAGCAGAATGTAACGTTACACCCTGCTCTAACTGTTAATACAACGGTGCCAATGATGTTACCCCAGTTCAGCTAACCGATTTAGTCTATTAACCGGCGACTATAAACTTCTTGGTTAAGTAACCTCGTTTGTCAACGCTGGAATTCCAGGGTATGAAGTGACAGCTGTTGAGAGTACTTTGCTAGCAGTGACATGTTAATCAACCTTGTCTTTTACGGCAGATGCTCATTTAATTTGAGCAACGATGTGTTAAAATATTGGCTCGGCTAGCTAACCAACGTTAGCTTCTGCAAAATGCAGCCCATAACGACACCACAAGACCGGCCTAGCAACGACAAACACACTGTAACCTTAGCATCAGGTCTGGTAAGTTAGCATTAGCCCCACCTAGCTAACGCTAGTGGCGATGGCTTAAATTAAATCAACATATCGTCACACACTGATATAAAAACAGCTTCATTCAACCCATGCAGCAGAAACAAAGCTTCCCACCAGAAACAAGGCGTTATTAAAGATTTACCAGTGGTGGACGATAGCTAATACAAAATTCCCAGTCAGCCATTAGCCGCTGCTCGTCCTCTCAACGGTCCGGGTTACTTGTTGCCAGATACAAACACTATATCCCCCGTAAAAGGTAAGTGTGGAAACATACTAATCCATATAAATATTGTGTTTCTGAGTAAGCACATGCAATTCAGTTATGCATACAGTCCAACAAATGTTCTAACATTAAACATAGATGTGAATAACGAGGTTGAAGGTCCACATAAGTGCATTATGAGGAATACAAATTCAAAGTATCCTGGCATATCTGGCAACCAGGTCTCAACGATCTTGTCCAACATAGTTTAACGTCGGTATATCAGCTGATTCACTTTACTCACAGCTTAGCTACCAGCGAGGAAGGTCAACAGAATGAGGCTGTTGGTGCTTTAAAAATGAGTGTGGATCACTTTATTGATGAAAAACATCATAGAAAATACTGTACCTCAAATTCCTTTCATTCACTGCTTTCACATAGAGGACCACAATTAGCTTGCCAGACATTCCCACTTTCATTTATTCAATTCAACCAGTGCAAATCAATGCTTTTGTCTCCCAAAACATCCCTGAAACCTTTGTTCACATTCACTGAATAACAATACTTCCCCCACAACATTCAGCAGGATAACACAGAATTTCATCAGTTTTTGGTCCTGGTAAAATGAGAGGTCCTTCTTCCTCCCTATAATTAGTACTGTATGTACAGGAGGATCAGTTACTGTGCTCTCCTTGGAATGAAGGGCAGAGAGGACAGAAAAGAGCAAGCTGCAAAGACATGGCGGAATGGAAAAGTAGGGAGAGAAAGTGAAGAGGGCAAAGAGAGAGGAAGAACATGACCACTGAGATCACCAGATGTCCCTCTAACATGTCTGGATTGCAAAACATGGTTGAAACTACAGAATATGGCATTAGCTAAAGCAAATGTTAGGGAAACTGTGTGTAAACTTATAGGAAACAAAAACTTCTTTCCTGTATATTGAATAAAAACAGGTAAATCTTGAGATGGACATTATAAATCCTAGATTTTCAAGCAGGGAACATAAAAAAAATGTTTCTCGGTAGCAGCAGTGTCCATGTCATCACATTTCACAGACATTACAGTACTGACCTGCTACATCCTATCTTAATAAACTCTTTCTCACAGATTAAAACCTATTCCAAATAGGGGTGGCCTTCACAGCTGTGAACCATCACGTCACATATAGAAGTTCTTTGCCTTCCACATGCTCTCTCGCCTTGTCTTAACAGTCGTCCAGCATGAGCGTCCAGAGGATGACCATGTGACTCTTGAGCTTAGAGTTCTTCTTTGTGATTTAATCGCCCAGGCTCGTCCATGCCAAAAAAGGAGGATGGAAGGCCATAGATGTCCCTTTCTCGCTTCACAAAGGCGGAAAAGGACGATACACAGTTGCCGATGAAGTGGTCAGCTTGACCTAAGATGTACAGGTCCACTTGGGCTGAGTTTGGCTGAAGACTCACCACTTTGACCTAAAAAGACAGAATGAATTACATTAAAAAACTCCCAGGTGGAAAATACAATATTGGAACAGTAACCAGTAAAGTAAAAGTTTCTCTCAGAAGCATCCCAAACAAAATAAAATAATAAGAGAAGAAGAACAAGAAGGGTCATTTTTGTATGAGTCTATACACTGATGAGGAAAATCCAGCATAATATACATTTATTGTCACACATGACGGAAACAAAAGGGGCCAAAGTTAAAGTAGACATTACTTATGCATGCATAACAGAGGATTTACAAACCCACCTTGCCCTTGAAGAGCTTTTCAATATCTCTACTGTGGGACTCAGAGTCAGTGGCAATGTAGACAGAGCGGGAAGAGGTCTTCTTAACCCACAGCTTGACAGCCCTGCGGATCTCTACCAGGTCAGGAAGGCACATGTTCATGGTGAGAGGCAAGGCTTTCTGCCGGTTGTAGCCAACACACTGAGGAGACGCCATGAAGTGAGGCCCTGTATCACCACTCTTCAGCATTTTGCAAGCATTTTGCTGTTAGGATACATTTACAAAAAAGATTTAGATGTGACTAGAGGATGAAGTGGATTAGATGCAGCCCAGCACCAAACTGTACATCTCACAGACTGTAAAGTTGCATCTACTATGGTTCTGTATTGACTGAATTGACTTAAAAGATAAACCGGTGATATTCTATATTTTTCTGTGCCATAGAGCTCCATTGTTAAAATGTTCCAACATGAACGCACACAATGTAGTTCAATTTGACTCAATCTCCCTCATCATCCTGTTGCTGCCCCAAATGTGGATTAACCTGCCGCTGAAAAAAGTCCTCAAGAAATACACTATTTCCTCCAGTTTGAGTAACATCTACAGTGAGCAGCTGTTTAAGGAAATTACTGAGCCTTTTTTAAAAAGGAAACCATATATTTGTGAGGTGTTTTTAAAGATTTACATCCTCAGTTGGTACCAATGGGCTTGTCAGACAGGCTAGGGCCTAACACATTGTTGGTTCTGATTGTTTTTCATGGGATTTGTTAACATTAAGAAAAGTGTAGAATATCAACAGCCTTTACTTCTAGGTAGGCAGTAAGCACCGAATGCAAGACATTTTCAACCACAAGTTGACATGAGCAACTAAAGGGACATTTTGGTGGATTGGTGTCATTGAAAGACACAGATTTGATAAAGGTACATTTTCACAATAACATAATGAATGCTTCCCATTGTGAAGTAGATATCGCTGAACATCTGGTAGGATTTGTAGGAAACCATGATGATTTTGTTTCCTTGACAAAACAGATGCAATGTACAATTGTCTATTACATCGATGAGTGAACAGGTATGTGATTGTCTGTTTGTGATCATACGTGTGAATTAGAAAGTGTAAAACAATAAGGGAGACAAGCAACCATCATGTGTCCAAATCCTGGCTTAAGCATCTCACCCAGTCAATGCCAATCCTCAGGTGAATGCCAACATAAGGCCTGGTCAGCAGGTTAGCAATGTGCTCTTCTCCCTCCTTTGCCATCTTGTCTGACCACACCACATAGCGCTGCAGGCCCACATGTTCCTCTGTCACTGGGAACTGGGCAGGAGCCCCAGGCATTGCCAGGACCGGGTGCTCAGAGGGAGGGAACCTATTCCAACAGGAGAAGCATGAGGAGAGTCTGCCTGTTAACAGCTTTAGAGTAGGCACTACCTCAGTCATTAAAAATCAATGGAAAATGGACATCTTAGGGACTTCATCAGTCAGTCATTATGTTTACAGCATGGCCGATACTTGATTTTTGGAGCCGGTACCGATATAAGAAGCACAAAATTTCGATATCAATATATCGGCCGATAAACACACATTTTTTGTAATGATCCCTCAAATGTGGTTATCAAACACTTGTGAAAATATATGTAATGGAGACAGGATATTTTATAGTTCAACAATCGTCATTAGTGTCTTAAATGACACCAGTGCACTGAAACAGTAAAGTTCACTGCGAATGTAATAATTCTAAATTATCCCCAGCTCTAAAAAAAAGGTTTTCATTGAAGTGCACATATACGCTGCTACCAATCTATCTGTGATAGGCCAATCCTGGCTGATTATATCATTCAATTTATTTATTGGCCTGGCTCCAATAACATTTAAGGTAGGGCTGGGGAATATACACGATATATATCTTTCTTGTGATATGAGACTATATACTGCGGAGATTTTAGAAATCGTTAATTTGTGATATGATATAAATGCTGTCTTTTCCTCACTTTAAAGGCTGCATCAAAGTAAAGTGATGTTCTGAACTTACCAAACTGTTCTACTTGTTCCAATACTTGCCATTACCTACTCAGTCAGTCATATCCAAATTAAACTGATTATTTATCAAAAATGTCATTGTTACTGTTTTGTGATATTACCAAAAATCATCCCAACAATATTATTGCAGTATCAATATTGAGGTATTTGGTCAGAAATATTGTGATGTTTGCTGTTGCCCAGTCCCAGTCATAGTATAAATTAAGTGCTTTTAAGGACATTTCAAAATATTGAGATATATATCATGTATCGCGATACAGCCAAAAAAAAAATTGCAATATTATTTTCAGGCCATACTATTGCTAGCCGTAAATTATAGCTGGGCTGAGTTTAAGGCTAGCTATGTTCCTTTTAAATGTTTCTATGGTACAGTGAGACAGCTCCAGCAACTACTCACTTCTTCATCCATTGAGGTTGGTGGTAGGCACTGAAAGAAATGCCACCAAACAAGACAGACTTGTCAAATTCCACGCCAACATAGTCCCAGAATGGACCAAATGGGTTCCCATCCTGAAAATAAGTCAGAACAATCCCTTCATGTCAGAGCAGTCTAGTAGCAGTAGCATCATAAATATGAGGTTATGGTTCATACTTGGTGATCTGTGTGCCAACAGGGGGCAGCATTTCATTATCAACCTTTTCATTTGCAATCTCAAGAAGGTGACAAAAAGAGGCTGAGTAATAAATAAAGTACTTTGAGTCTCTGCTGCTTTCAAATAAAAATAATTTTATGCTTCTTTACTTAGTAGTTCAGGAAAATGAAATGTACATTAGTTGACTGAAAATAGCAACCAACATTATCAGATAATCGTGCTTTGTTGTAGCCAGTTAGTCAAATAATCCACCCCACTGGACTCTCACCTTCATAGGGCAGGACTTCTTGTCTGCACTCCGCTGTGCAGCAGTCTCAAAGCAGTAGGCTCTTCTCTGTCCTAAGGGCCAGTATTTGGGAGCCAGCTTCTCCATGAAGTCCTCCAAGCTGACCACACGGTGGTAGGCAGACAAAGCCTCCAGCTGGAAGAATTCACTGTAGGGAACATGGACCTGAGTAGAATAAATAAAGAACTGAGTGAAACAGCACTATCCATTTCAGGATTAAAGAATAAAGCTGGTTATATACTCATTTTTTAGTTATTGTCAAAAGATCCCACAAGAAGACCAGAACCAACAATGTGTTTTAAGTGCCCTTTAGTTCAACAACAATGGAGCTTTCATAAGCTAACATAAAACAGAATTGAATACCACACGTGTAAATCCCAGGGGGGGACAGTTGGGATTTATGTGACCTGGCTACTGTAACACCCCAATGTCCCTTTGGGTTTCAGAAAGTAATATCTATCCTGTGATCTCCATTTTAAATGATCACATTTGTGTGAATGCTATCAACCTGTCACTGATAGCATTCAGTGACAGGTTGTCAGTGAAAGTTTCTCATACCCTACATCACTGACTGTACTCACATTGGTGTAAGGGGGTGTATGGTGGCGGTACACTATCCAAGGAGGGACTGCCAGGGTTCGGTTCAACATCTTTGCAAAAGCCAGAGATCCAAGGAAGTGGTCTGCCTGGTTTCCAAAGCGACCTGTAAAATAACACGGAGCACTTTAGACTGTAAGTTACACTCGAGACTCCTTAGACCCTCACAACTCTGATTTTCAACTGTTAACTTTATACTCCTCGTGAAAAGTAAATTTAAACTTGAATGACTGGTGAACAATTTTTGTGTACCTCCGTATGACATGTTCTACGCTTAATGAGTGATTTGTAAACCCAGTGTAGCAACAGCTGTAGTTATTAAACTGAACGTTACTCACGCCCCAATTTTGTTCTTTGCAAGTTAGCTAGGTGTTACCTAGCGCTAGCTACTGCTTCATCGCGGTAAGCCAAGTATTAAAATGTTCTCGAAGTTCAAATTTTATCGATACATCCTCCCTGCTGAATTGCGGGTTACAAAGGTATGTCGAGCTGTACCATGGCTTCATACTTGAACGATGCGAGCGATGTGCATCTTTGTCGATATTAAACGCCACTCTCAATTATGAATGTATGAAGTTTTGGATTCGCGAGCTCTGTTCTTTTCATACAACAGAATGCTATAGTCCAAGTATCAGTTACGAAGAAGAAATTACCCATGCACGGGCAGTACAAAACGTAGCCATTCTCATCCCACTTCAATTCTTCTGCAAAGGTCCGACAAGTTTGGAGAAGAAGTGATGAAAGTAAACATTTAACTATCAGAGTATATGGTTGTTGTTTAACCGCCATTGTTATTCATTTTATATCCCAGAATGCACTGGCTTTTCGATTTCTTCTTCTTGGGTTTATGAAGTTTTCCAAGCGCACATCAAAAACGTCTACCTCCACCTACTGTACCGGAGACGGTAATTTATGGTTCTGCGTCAGGTCGACGGCGTACCTACGCCGTAGCTACGCCGTCGACGCAGACCCCTACGCCGAACATCTGCGTCGCTTGACGCGCGCCTCCCAAAAATCCTAACTACGCGTCGAAACGGCGCAGACAGCAGGGACATGCGACGCGAACCTCGAGGGCTGTGATTGGTCCGCGTTACATCATTTCCGGGTCGCAGCGTTCAAAGGACGTACAGACCACCTCCTCACACGTCTTCTCCTTCGTTTGGTATTTAACATTTGCACTAGAAGCATTTGTTCTTCAATATCGATCAGCTCCAGCTCCAAAAGTATTCTCTCTCGCTCAGTCGCCATTGTTCAATGTACTGTTTACCAGAGACCAGGCGTGTTCACTCCCCGCTTCTGGCGTAACCGGAAAGTAAACACTCCAGGTACGAATTCATGCGGTTTCGTTACTCAGCGCCCCCTAGCGTTGTGGCGGTGAATTACCACGCGATGCATAGACACCGCCGCACTACTATAAATGAAAAATCACGGCGATCATGTTCGCCGACGCCTAGGCGCACAATCGACGCAGAACCATAAGCAGACCTTCGCATGAGTGCGGAATCTGTCGGTCGGTAGGCTCCATTGTATCCCTGGTTACAACATTAAATGCTGTATCAATGGACCCTCAGCGCTGAATAGTACATAAAATACATTAATAGTTATTTACCTTTTTTCAGCTTTTCTGCTCCTCCCAGCAAAACTGCACGCTCCCTCTTACTGTAATGTAGGCTAAGTTAGTCACACAAGTCACACTTTGTTATTCAGTGCAACCACAGAAGAGGGCTCATTTCATGTAGTCCTGGTGATATGTCCACTTTTTAATGAAAGTACAAAGCTTGTTTGATTTTTTACAGCTTTACTGAAGACATGACCAAGCTGGCCATGTCATGTCACATATAGACTCCAATTGAGACAGAATGTTCTTTAAAAGCACAGTATGTCTTTTCTGGCACATATCGGGCCCTTAAACAACCACAGTAGAGTGGTGTAGTTTGTCAGTAGTGTGTTTGCACATTCGGCGGTGGTTAAATGAGACTACAGAAGTTAGAGGTTAATGTCATCATGCCGAGCACTGAGACTCAACTACTCACTAGTCCATCTTTTTCAGCCGTACTATGGCACTAGGTACAAAGTACAAGGTAAGGTACAAGATAATTTATTCGTCATTATACAACACAGGGTTGCATAATGAAATGAAAGTTTGTAAACACCTTTATGCTACAAAAATTACAAAACATATACATAGTTATTGATATACAAATATGCATAAACACATAGTGCATCTTTTGAATTAGTGTCAGGGTGTATGTAAGCAGCAGCAACGAGATGGTGATGATAACGTGGTCGGCATCTTCATATTAAAAGTTCGACATCTGGGAAATACTGTCCTTCCACTTTGACTGTGTGTGTGACAATGTTTACATTTGTATAGGGGTAAAACACATTGTTAACATGAGCACCAAGCATCATGTTAGTCCACCTCTCCTGGTCCCTCTGTAGTCCTGCTCTCTGTCAGCTCAGAACCAACACTGTAGCCCGTTGAGTGCAACAGATTGATCCGAGATGTTAGGAAGCCAAATGAAATGCACCGTTACCTCGAGCAGTGGTGTCGACTTGGGTTAAACAGTGTGTGCACAAACAAATATAGGCCTTCCTCCTTTTGTGAGGAAACTGTGTGCTGCAACCATGGACATAGGAAGCATTTACATTTATTGGAGGTTTTGGGGTTCTCTCCTAGAATTTTTGTGTATTTGTAATATCATGTAACCCGGTGCATTTTAGCAGGTGGTTTGATACGTTATCTGGCTATAGTAGCATGAGAAAATGTATCGGTAGGCCTACATTTTACGATATTATCCAGAGGAAGTGCGCCAGATCACATATTTGAATATATTAAAAAGTTAAAAGTATGTAAACTGTTTCAATGACTAATTTATAATAGCTTAAATAGCTTCTTAAATAAAAATGGCGGTGAGCTGAACTGCAAGGGAATTTAAAGCTCTTCCTAATTGAAATGTCAACAATGAATGTCCCAATGAAGTTATGATTGCAATATATCAACTTAAATGATGCAATGATACTTTATTTTTAAATTAAATACATTCAATGAATGAATAATAGTTTTGTATTAAAAGTTACATTGCAGGACTTCCGGTTATAGCGTGGTGCTGGTGAGACGCATCTTTGTGAGGCTCTGAGGCAAATTTATTGAATCTATTATTTAGAAAACTACAAATAGTTTAAGCTCCACATATACTTGAACAGTAGACTACAAGGCTGGGGGGGGGATCTAAAAAAACAGCTCAGCAAAACCTAGCAACATCAAAAATGCTAGTGCCTACTTCGCAAATTAATGCTAGCTCAACTGCTGCTAGCAAGGATTGCCAATACGGAGGCAACAGCAGAGGATGGGCTGAGTGTTGAAGTCCTCAACACCATACGCTTGATGTAAAGCAATTTTGAGGATGTGCTGGTGAGAATAAGTGAACTTAAGTGATGTGAGCAGCATGGAGACAGGCAACAGTGCAGTTTGAAAACCACAATGTTTGATTCTACCCAGACCATTCAGGGGAGACTTACCGACAGCAGAAGTTTTTTGAATCAGTGAAAAAGCAGCCACAATCCATGGGGCTCCGCTATGGAATGTTTTACCTGGCTATCTTGGTAATCACGCACAACGGACAGCAACATTCATTCAAGCTTGTCCAAGATGCAGAGAAGTTTGTTCGGAGCATACAGGAAGATAGCAGGCCCACATCAAAGTTTCTGCATCGTGGCTATGCCGACATGTGCTGTTTCACGTGGATCCTTTGCTGTAATGAGGTAAAGCTTTGTCATAATGACGGACAGTCTAAACACCATGCACACTAATGTTAACAGCTGAGAGACAATGCTGTTTTGTTATTTGAAATGGTTCGTTTCTGAAAGGGTGTTTAAAGACGATTTATGTTATTCTAACGTAGGCTACAAATAAGAACTCATTCGGTTCATTATAATGATAGCAGGATCTTAGTTCGTTTTAATTTGGATCCTTTTTTTCCCACTATAGTTAGGCTATTCTATTTTCTATGTTTTTTGTTTTTTTTTCAATTTTGTATTATTGCCTTCCTAAAGATATACATAAGTTAAGAATTGTTCATATGGTCTGAATATTTCATATTTTAGTGGAGCCCACAGGAGAATGGGACTCCTCAAGCTCTCACGCTATGCTGCTCCTCACTATGAGAATCAGGCATGTAGAATATAATATAATATTTGTGACATTCATGTATTTCATTTGGGGAAATACATGGGGGATTTCAGGGTCTTTGTTGTATATATGGGATTACTGTCACTTTGTTTTTCTTGTTTTTTTCCTTGATAAAAATAACAGTAGTGTTGACTTTCTTATGGTGATCTGCTATATAATTGACTTTATGCTAAATGGTAGGTGAATCAGAGATTAAGATCACATCCTGGAATGTCAGAAGATTGAATAAGTTTATGAAGCTAAAACAGGTACGAGGCAGAATTAGACTACTTAAATCCCAAATTATTTTCTTGCAGGAATCACAGTTGACTGATATTATCAACTTTACAAAAAGATGGCCTGGGCAAGTTTTTGCAGCTGCATTTAACTCCCAAGCCAGGAGTTATTATTTTGATTCACAAATCATTATTAGCAGCCCAAATTAATCTTGTCAATGTTTATGGACCTAATGAGGACAGTCACACATTTTTAGTAATTTTTTTCTTACTATATCATCTTTTCCTGGACAATATATAATAGGTGACTATAACTGTGTGCTGGACCTACTGTATGACCACTCCTAAGGCAGAGACGCTTTTCATCCACAGGCTAGAAAGGTTTTGCTGCGGTCTATAAATTATCTCAATTTAATTGAAATCTGGAGGAAGCTTCCTCCTAACAAAAGGGAGTTTTCATGCTACTCAAGTACTTGAAACATCGTCACGTGTTGATTACTTTCTAATCTCCATGAGTTTATTGTCCCAAGTGAATGAATGTGGTTTTGACAGTATAGTGCTTATCTGATCATGCTCCCATTTCATTAACCCTTTATATTCCAAGACATGTCGGCGCCTCCAAACAAAATGGCTTCAAGACCCAAAATTCATCGAATTTCTTGGTGGTAATATTTAACTACTTTCGTGTGAATACAGATCAGACTAGTGCAAGTGTAAGATGGGAAGCATTTAGAGCTTACAACAGGGGTGTGATGATAAGCTAAACAAGCTTTAAGTCAAAGACTTAGAGTTAAAGAGCGTCTCAATCTCTAGGTTCAAATGAAAGATTTGGAGCTAGACCTATACCAAAATGATAGCCCAGAGATACATAAGAAGTTCATTTTCCTGAGAGCTAGGTATAATAAACTCTCCACTACTAAAATTGCCACAAATCTCTTTTAGTTTAAACAGTCTTATTATGACCAAGGTGACAAACCTGGCAAGCTTCTCACATGGAGTTAAAAAAAATGCAATCAGACAGAGCTATAAATTCAATCAAATTAGAAAATGGAAAAGATACAGTGGATCCAGTTGAATAAACTCCTTCATTAGAACATTCTATGAGTCTCTTTATCTTCAGAATATCCTAATAACACACAGTTACTGTATGATTTCCTAGACCAGTTAGACGTGAGAAATATCTCAAATGGTTGAAGCTCCTGTACTCAGATCCAACAGCTGAGATATTAAAAAATAACCTGATATCCCAACGTTTTAGTCTTCACAGAGTCATGCAGCAAGGCTGCCCCCTATCCCCTCTCTTATTTTTGTTTGCTATTGAACCACTGGCTTTGGCTATCCGGCAGCATGTAGAAGAATCAGAGCATATTATCCTGCTTTTTGCGAATGATATTATTATTTTTCTGTCCAATTTGACAACATCCATCACAACACTTGTTAGTCTAATCAAAGGTTTTGGGGAATTCTCTGGATACTAGGTTAATAATTCCAAATCCACCATACTATTTTTGAATAGAAACGAGAGACAAAACTCAGAGATACTCACTCCCTTTCAGCTACTCAGGAGGGTTTTATGTACTTAGGAGTCAAAATTGTCCTGTAAATTGAGAATATCGTCTCCCTCAATTATGAACCCATAGTACAATCCGTAACTGAATCTCTGAATAGATGGATGCCAATGCCCATCTCCATGTTAGGCCGTATTAAAATTATTAAAATGTCAATTCTGCCTAAATTCCTCTATCTATTTAAATCTATTCCTCTCCCACTTTAACAAACATTTTTTTGCAAACTTAGAAAGTTGTTCTCAGATTTCATTACGGGGGGCTTCAAGTACCTAATCTACAATGGTACTACTGGGCAGCGCAGCTGCACACAGCCGTGTTTTACTTTTCCCCCTCTGACCCTCCAGCATGGCTAGCTATTGAATGCATTACAACATCGGGTCTACCTCTCCAGTCATATCTTTACTCTGCTTGTATTAAAAAACTTATGAAACAGACAAAAAACCCATTTGTCAAGAATACCCTTTCTGTTTGACATGAAGCACATGCTTAGGAGATGTACCTGAACTTTCCCATTTTTCCCCAATATGGGGTAATGATAACTTTGCCCCTGGTCCTTTGATCAGCTGGTTCGTAGATATGCCATCCCTAGAAACCAGCTTCATAACGTCACAGACCTACTCCTTAGAGGAGCCATCCATGTCAGCTATAGAGAGAACCACTCTAAATTTTATGGATAATCGAGGCCAGTTGTCAGTAATTTATGTTATGCTACAGTCAAAATCAAAGGACAACTGACACTTGAGACTCAATGTTTGGAGTGATGATCTAAAAGTAGATATTACAGAGAATGAATGGGAAAATGCTTGTTTAAAAGCACAAACACAGACTATCAGCACAGCCAGGGCCGGCCCTGGGCATAGGCAGTATAGGCGAATGCTAAGGGCGCCGTCATCCACGGGGGGCGCCGCGAACGGGGGGAAAAAAAAACAAAAAAACAAAAAAACCTATTTTTTACCAGGGCTATTACTTATATTATTTCGAAATATTATATAAGCCCACAGCAACATAACTTCATAGCAAAGCCTATTAAATAATGGAGAGGCCTTTCTTCTGGGTTCCTGGCTCGTTGCACTGTACCTGCCCTCTGTGAGGGTGGGGGGTGGGGTCGAGAGGCGAGCTGCCTGAATCTGACCGGACCGTGACCCCAAGACCAAGAGAGAGATTTATCAGTACTGTAGCGGAACCATAATGTCCAAAAGACTGAAACCATCCGGCACCCAGGGAAGGAAAAGAAGGAAAGAAGAGGAAGAAACACGTGAAAAGGAAAGAGGTACAGTAACGTCAATGTGATGAAGTGAATGAAACTAATAGTTTAATGCATCATAGTTACTGTTGTTGGAGCAGAGTGTTAACTTGCTAGCTTACTTCGGACGATAGTAGCATTGTTTAATAATCAGTAAATAGCTGAGTCGATGTAAGTTAATGTTACTCCACCTTAAACTCATCAGGGACATTTGGAAAGTTAACGTCAGGCCTGTTCAGGTGTTATTTTAACCTGCTGGCTGTGTTTTCCTGCTTGTATGTCAGTTAAAATGCTCTGAGTTTTCCATCCACTTTATAAGTAATAGGGCAGTTGTAAGCCTTTGGTTTATTGTGTCACAGTTTATGTTTGTTAAAGTTTACATCAGTGTTAAAGTGCAGTTAAAGTGTATTACTGTTAATACTCCATACCTTAGCTTTCCCATATCATTCATAGGCTACATATATATATAGCTATATATAAGTTTCACTGCACTTTACTTTAGTCTATATTATTCTTATGTATAGCACACACCAAGCATTTGTTTTTTATTAAAATGTAACATCCAGTGGTCACATATATCTTCTCTCTTCAGATGCACTTTTAAAATATTTCACCACCACCGCCAGTGACACAGCATCAGGACTAAAGGCTGCACCAGTAGACCTGCTGACTGACGATCTCTTCTAACTGACAAAGTAAGAAAGGAGTTAGTTCACAGAGTCTTAGTCAGTGGGGAAGAAATCAAAAGAAACTGGCTTATGTACTTAAACAAGAATGACAGCTTGCACTGCTTCTGCTGCAAAAGGTTTCCTCCCAGAGAATACAGACTGTTTTTATTTTGTATGTAAATAGAATATTCTTTAATATGTTTGTGCAATACCTTATTTATATTGTATTTTTAATTTATCAATTGTTTCTTTCTTCAGTTTTTATTTGGTGTGATATTTTTGACTTAAAAGAAATAAAATCTTGAATACATACATGTAGTTTCTGTGTGAGTGTATGAAAACTGATTGTGGAATTGACTGCGATGCGAGGGGCCACCAGCCAAAATCTTGCCTAGGGCACCAAATTGGTCAGGGCCGGCACTGAGCACAGAACTGAAACTGATACAATATAAATGGCTATTCAGAACCTATGTGACTCCTGTAAAACTTCATAAGTATAATCCTAATATTCCTGACAACTGTACCAAATGTAATAATAATGTGGGTTCTCTGCTGCACTGTGTGTGGGAATGCCAAAAATCCAGTTCTGGAAAGACATAGTCAACCTGGTCTCACATATAACTGCTATAGAGATCCCTCTTGAGGCGAAGCTCTGGTTATCTATCCTGATCACTTTGCACCAGGTCATAAGGCAGTGCCCTTGATTAATATGTGTCATGTAATGCTTCAGGCTAGGAGAGTGATTGCGTTGAGGTGGAGAAGTATGGACGGCCCTACACCAGCAATGTGGTTACAGGAAATGGCATCCTGCGTGTGGCCAGAGGGAAATCAAGTAAATTCAGGGAAATTTGGGACATTTTTATGCACTTTCTGGAAAGTGATCAGGCTGAACTGTTGACCTCCCACCCTAGACCCCCAGCAGTTCGCGTATCGAGCTAACCGCTCCACCGACGACGCCATCACCACCACCCTCCACCTAGCACTCACCCATCTGGATAAAAAGGACACTTACGTCAAAATGCTGCTCATAGACTTCAGTTCAGCATTCAACACAATCATCCCCCAGCACCTGACTAGGAAGCTGAGCTTGCTGGGCCTGAGCTCATCCCTCTGCAACTGGATCCTGGACTTTCTGACGGGGAGACCTCAGACAGTCCAGATCGGGAATAACACCTCCAGCACCACCACACTGAGCACAGGGGCACCTCAAGGCTGTGTGCTCAGTCCACTGCTGTTCACACTCCTGACCCACGACTGCACAGCACTACACGACTTGAACCACATCATCAAGTTCGCAGACGATACGACCGTGGTGGGTCTCATCGACAAGAATGACGAGTCATCATACAGAGAAGTGGTGGAACAACTGATAACTTGGTGCAAAGTCAACAACCTGTCCCTGAACATAGACAAAACCAAATAGATGGTTGTTGACTTCCGGAGAACACAGAGGGTACGCGAGCCACTGGACATCCACGGCTTCCCGGTGGAGATCGTGAAGAACACCAAATTCCTCGGTGTCCACCTGGCGGAGAACATAACCTGGTCCCTAAACACCAGCTCCACCGTGAAGAAAGCCCAGCAGCATCTCCACTTCCTGAGAAGGCTGAGGAGAGCCCACCTCCCATCCCCCACTCTCACCACTTTCTACACAGGGACTATAGAGAGCCTCCTGGGTAGCTGCATCACCGCCTGGTTCGGAAACTGCACCCAACTAGACCGCAAGAACCTGCAGCGAGTGGTGAGGACGGCTGAAAAGATTATCGGAGTCACTCTCCCCTCCATCTCAGACATTTACACCACACGCTGCATCCATAAGGCAACCAGCATTGTGGAAGACCCCACCCACCCCTCACATAGACTTTTCTCCCCCCTTCCATCTGGCAGAAGGTACCGTAGCATACGGTCAGTCACTACCAGACTACAAAACAGCTTCTTCCCCCAGGCCATACGACTCCTCAACGCTCAGGGACTGATCTGATCACCTCTGTTACCCTGTTGTATGCTGTCCTGCGTCGCTGTTTTGTATTAGTCTGATGCACTATTGCACCTCATGTAAATAACAATAATAATAATAAACACACAGTCACTTTACAAGTATTTTTGCTCTACACTAGCAGTTACATGTAGCATATGGTATTGTTGTTGTTGTTCTATGTTGTTGTTGTTTGTTTGCACTGAAGCTTCTTGGGAAACGTTATTTCATTGTACTGTGTATATGGCTGGAATGACGATAAACCCTCTTGAATCTTGAATCTTGAAAATTATAAATAAAAAAACATCACCTATAAAAAATGTTATATTATATATTTTTTTCCTTTTCTTTTCCCCTGAATATTCAATGTTGAGGGTGGGGGTGGGGAGTGTTTATAAATGTGAATGTATATATGACTACATTCTCATGAAACCAAAACATTTTTAAGTAATGAGTAACGGTTTTATAATAATAATTTGAATTGTATTTGATTCCCATCAAATTATATTTTAATTAAAAAGTAAATGTATTTAATCGCTATTAGTTTTAAACAGGGGTGAAGTAGGGCAGGTCTTGCAAGAAGATGAGTGGGATTCATAATAATCACACGAAAATATGGCGTGGAGTTTCATTAATTTTGGGATAAGCAAGCGGAATGGATTTAATAGCTAATGAAGCACAGATGCAGCAGTCTGAAAAGAGCACGGAGTGGATAGATGGATGCATTTTCAACGTGGTAAAAGTGGGGGGAATGAAACTAGTCATTTTAAAAAGTGAGTGGGACTTGTTTACTTCAGCCTGAGTCGTAGCTGCTGACAAACTTTTCACAGTCCAGACAGCTCTACTGTGAAGAATACAGGAAGATGCTATAATAATTTTACATATCCGGGGACTTTATTTCTCTTCTTTGGCAGCAAACAAAACACAGAGACTTTCAGTAACTTTTTTGCTGCAAAATAAGTGAATATACAAACTTTATGGCTGACTACTGTAATAATAGCATGCTCTTTACTGTGACTGTGGCAACATGCCTGTACCTCTCTCCCACAGAGAGACGTACTTTCCACAACAAATCAACTAGACTCTGTCACACTCAAAGGCTACCAGACCTTTGTGCAAGTAGGTGCATGTTTCACACCATATACTGAGTCAATTTTGCTGATGTACTATGGCCATTAAACCTGGCTTAAGCCAAATTCATCCCCATAGGGTTTTCGCCTTGATTTTCCTCTTGGCTTTGGTTTTTAGAGATCTGACAAAAAAAACTCAGAGGCAAATCAGCATGTGCTTCCGTGAACGACAATTGCTATGCGTGAACTGTTCAAAGACTAAAGAAGAAGAAGACTAGAGACTTCCTCACAAGCAGACCCCAGAGAGTCCGGATTGGTAGTCACTTCCTCTACGTTAGTGCTCAACACTAGAGCCCCCCAAGGCTCTGTGCTCAGCCCCCTCCTGTTCACACTGTACACCCATGGCTGCAATCCCAGACATCAGGAGAACTCTATTGTGTCCATATTTTTGTCCTGTAATATGTATCTGGTAAAAGTGCAATAACATGCTGCTGAGTCGTATTCTTACCAAGACTAGTGCAATACATATGTATTATATTTTTGTCATTATTCTACTTTTACCTATTTACTTGATTTTATACTTTGTGTGTTTGAGTCGTCTGTCAGTTTGCTGTGTACTGGTGTTATATCCGTATGACCACTGAGGAATTGCACTGAAATTTCGTTGTACACTGTGCAATGACAATAAAGGCATTCTATTCTATTCTATTCTATTGTGAAGTATGAGGATGACACCATCATCATCAGCTGTATAATAAACAACGACGAGAGTTCATATCGGGAGGAATTCAACAATCTTGCAGGGTGGTGCAGAGAGAACAATTTACTGCTCAACGTCAGCAAAACCAAGGAGCTGATTGTTGATTTTAGAAAGAAGGAGGCAAAGACACACACCCCTGTCTACATCAGTGGAGCTGAGGTGGAGCAGGTGAACAGTTTTAGGTTCCTTGGAATTACCATCACTGAGAACCTATGTTGGTCATCACACATCACCACCCTGGTTAAAAAAGCACAGAAAAAGCCTCTACTTCCTATGGAAACTTAGGAAGGCTAAACTCTGGAGCCAGATTCTGGTCAACTTTTACAGAGGAGCAATAGAAAGCATCTTGACTGGAAACATCACAAACTGTCATTGTTCATCACGGCCCAGGACAGGAAGGCTCTACAGCAGGTGATTAAAACCACCAGAACATCACTGGTACCATCTACAGAGAATCAGTGACATCAGTGTAGTGAGATGTCTGCACAGAGCCCAAAGATACTAAAAGACAACACCCACCCAGCCACAGTCTGTTCAACCAAAGATACAGAAGTATCTGCTGCCATACCACCAGACTACGGAGCAGCTTCATTTGCCAGGCTGTGAGACCTCAATTCATCATCAACACTACTTTTTCTAAAATATATGTTGCACAAAGGACTCAATCATAGTTTTGTTTTTTAAACCCTTGTGATTTTAAAAAAATTGACGATAAATTTAACATGTAACCTTGTAATTATCAGTATTAGCTAAAAAATAATCCATATCGTGCATCCGTAGTTTTCAGTGCAAATATAATCCTTGCTGCCCACACATGACCTGGGTGACTGAGAACCTTTATCAACAATAAAAGTTAAAGTTTGAAGGACAAAAACATTCTTCTGTATTGTTTAATAGGATATAAACACCAATGGCCAACCCAAAGAATCGGTATTTGACGATTTGGGAATGAGACTCAATAAACAAATATCTTTCTGTAGAATTGTCTACTTAAGCTGTAAAACCTGACCTTGTGGGTGTGGTTTGATATGATTTAGTTGACATTGGCCTGGAATTACAAACGTAACCTGATAACCAGACTGAATTACCATCACGTTTCACTGAATTCATATAGGTTGTGTTCATGTTATTAACTTGTCCATCTGATTCACTCTTGTCACCCTTTTTCATTAGCGTAGCTAGGTTACGAGCTAAAAGCCCATATGCCAAGCTTTGATTGGGCAATTGTATCTCAAACTGGAGGACAACCAGCATCAGTGTGCACAACACACGGACCTATTTAAATCACTGAACAAATTTGAAATGTTGTTCCGAAGTCTGCAACCAGGCTAATATAAGCAAACAAGTACAATTTTGATTGAAATTTTGCTAAATTCTGATTTGTGTACAGTAATGTGTGACATCACCTCACTGAGTCAGGACCACTTTAAACCAGTATGAGCATAGACAAACAAACACACAACAAACACAAATTATGTTCATGTGGGAGTCAATTCCTAATTGCAATTGTGAGAATCTTAAAAAGCTGATTTAGAAAACAGATTAGCTCATTTAGTATTTGTACTCTGGACTTACTGAAAAAAATGATTTAAAGAATCTTGAAGCTTTTACTTCCTCTGCTGTAAATAACCAAAAATAAAATAACTGTAATAATCATACAATACAGGCCAGGGTAAGTCTGGACATTCAGACAACACCTATTGTATTGTATTTGGATGTATTTGGAAGTTCCTTTAATTTACTCACTTCTTGTGCAAAGTGTCACCCTGCACACCTTGCTTAGATAATGTAAAATAATCAGAGACAGACTGATATATTGGTTGGGCAATTTTATCGACCGATATTGGCCTCTTACAAGGTACTGATTGGCGTATATGTTATCCAATATGCAGTGATTAGATTTTTTTTTTTTTAATGATAATACAGAAAAAGTGAAACTTACTGTGAGTGCACTGATATAATTTCAGACTAACTTTAGGTTAAGCTGTAAAATATCCTGCCTCCTTCACATACCTTTGTCACAAGTGTTTGATAACCACTTTTGAGGGATAAATACAAAGCATGTGTGAATATCGGCCAATATATTAATATCCACATTTTTTACTCAGTACTATTAGTATCAGCCCCAAAACCGAATATTAATCAGGCTCTAAAAATAAATAATTAGTTATCCTACATAACTAGTGCATTTATACCCAAAAAATGTATTAAACACCCCCACACTTTATGCCCCTGGTTCACCTTCATTTTAATACAGCCATTAAAACTTCACAGGTGTGTAGCTGAGATAAAAATGAAGGCCAAGTTTGAAGATGGGTCTGGACCAACTTATGATTACTTAGTACCTATGTAATGATATAGTAATGACTGCTGAGCACTTATGGGTCAGAATGTGAATATGCTGACAGGTGTCGCAGCTGCTGTGATTCCATTGCAAGATGGTCTCAAGAGTGATTTTGTGGATGAAGTGTGCAAGTTTCAATCTTAACTGAGACATGAACTATTGAAAACTTGACACAGCTCATGCAGAATGACGATGTGAGAACACTCTAAAAATTTGCAAATGTTACCCACACATTAGTTGAAAGGAATATTGGAATCTGATGTTTACAGGAATAACATTCTCTTAAGCCAATCAGTACTATGTCTAATGATAAAGACTCAGGTGAAACAAGAAGCAGTGTCCCAAGAGCTCTGTCATTAGAGGTTCTTCAACATGCCCAAAACCAGAATGGCAACATGTGGACATATGGTTGCGGCCTCACACCTTTGTAACTTTCTGTCATCTCTCTGCAAACCTGCAGCTAACCTGATAGCTACATGAACCGCTAATTGCTTAAATATGCCACATTTAAGCTGGGGTTGGTAATTCTGTTCAGAAATGTTTTTTATTGTATTTGTACACAATCTCTTAACATCCAGACAGTAATCAAAATGTCAAATAATTTAGAAAAGAAAGAAAAACAATCCATCCTCTCTGGCAGCGACAGGGCTGTAAAAACTTCATCCAATCAATTTTAGCGCCCAAAGATTTTGTATGGACAGTCTACCTGTCCATCAATCTGTCCTTACCTGCCCACCCTGCGCTGACTCCGCCCATCACTCACTGCACATGACTGGAGTCAATTCCCCGCCCTGCTGGAGCTGTGGCAGGGTGAGCTCATTGTTTATGGACAAGAATGGCAGAGAAAGTACAGCCACACTTTTCATTATCAGCTGTACCTACAGCCAGTAGGCGATTTGAGGGGGGACGGCAAAATTACCAAAAAGCATCCCCCTTGTTAACCTGCCATCACTCTCCATCCCCTAGTAGCAGAAAAGTGTGTTACAAAGTACAAGCGGCCGCGATCGACGGTGCACAGTGGAGTCAAGCTGTGCACGGCTGCTTTGCGTTCCGGCTGCCTGGTCGATTTATGACAGAAGCCGCAACAAGCTGCTCAGAGCAGATCGCGTAGGCAGGAAGTCAGAGACACAGGAACACCATAGAGCATCCAGTCAATTTTCAAAATAAATCACCCTGTGCAGACTCCCGATTGTATAAAAACGAAAAATGACCAGATCAACAAAATCTGAGCAAGTCAACAAAATCGGGCAGACAACAGGCTCGGCTTCTGAAACGTTCCCGCTGAGTTCTCTTTATACATTCATGGTATGATGCCATGCGGAGGGCAGAACAAAACCTGTAGCAGACGCGACGTCATAGAGCAGCTTCCGGTGGATTCCCAACGCGTCTCTCGTGTAGAGGAGGAGCACAACAAGTTTGCTTGTTCTAAAACTAAAATGTGACTTTTTGAAAGTGTTTTTAGTGTGTCTGTTCAGAACATGGTGGCTTATGTTATGTTGGTAATTGTCATTTTTGTGCTGGTTTATAGTTCAACCATTAGTGAGGTAGTACATTTCCTGACACCAGCTGTTTTATCCCCATTTGAAGCGCACTCTGCTGGACAAACTATGTCATTACACCAATTATAAATTAGCCCAAGCATGTTTTTCTGCATTATAGTTTTTAAATATAAAGTTTTCATATCGGTGCATATCGGACAATACATACACCGATACTGATATATCTGTGAGAGGCTAATATCAGCCGATAAAATCGGCCTACTGATAAATCGGTCGGGCTCTACTATTTTGCACAATGCTCATTTTGTGTCCTTCAAGGAATTTAGATGGCAAAAAATTCCAAGGGGTCATGTAACTTAAAATGACCCTGCTTGTAGTGTATTGTGAAAAACATGAGAAAACCCTGCCTGAATAAACTCAGTCCACTGCATACAATTTAAAGGTGTATTTACTCATTACTTTAATACAGTTATAAAAAGACAATTGTAGTAGGGAGAGAAGGAAGATAACTGGATAAAATGGAATTGTAGAATTAGAAATGTCACAGTTATGGTTAAGGTGTCAGTAATGTTCTTTGGGAGGTGTACATAGGTGTGTCGGGGCAGGGTGGTGCTCCCATTGAGCCATCCCCCCTGTTAAAAATTAACAAATCACCTACTGCCTACAGCAGCTTGTACTGCCAAACTGAGCAAGAAAAGAAAGACCGACCTGGAGAAGGCTACAAACAAAAAGAAGTTGGAGAGCTCAAGAGGTAAAACGAGAGACAACATTGAAGTGGCTGTTCAACGATGGAGACAACTGATGGAGTCGAAGGCCTGAAAACGGACGCCATGGTAGCCGTGTCTCTGTTGGACAGGTAATGAGCTGGTTTGTTTTGGTCGACTCGGGGGACATGTATTATTACTCTGTTTTATGTAGTCAACGTAGCTAACGTTAGCTCCTTATGTTGCTGTCGTATGTATTAGCCCAACACTAGTAACGTTAGCATCGTCAGCTTGTAGCTAACGTTAGCTAGCTAGCTATGACAGACTACTGCAGTATGAAACATATTTACATGTAACGTCACCGTTTACACGCAGCCCAACGTTTACACGTACTGTGGATCTAATCCATACAGCAGTGCTCACACATGCCCTGCTACCCTGGGCTGTTTGGACATTAGCCAGACGAGCTGTATGTGAGGGGCGGACTCATTCTTGTGTGCTACACGTGTGAAAGGCCAAGTCCACTGTTCGGAGGTCCTGGGAAGATTACATATATCTCTGAATATAGTTTGCATTGTATTTGTAAGCAGATGTCGTTAGATAGTATTTATATGAAGTTCATTCATATTGACTTTGAACTAGACGTTTTACAAATGTGCTGATGTATCCTGTTTCTGTGTCCTATAGTTATGAGAGGGACGCATCAACATCCACCCTCAGTTCACAGCAGAACCATGCCCTGATGTTTCCACTATTTCTGCAGTCTCTCTGACAGGTGAGTGTAACTTGATGCTGGTAGCAACATGGATCAGACCACTGTTATTCATGTAATATTTATCTTTGATGGATTCATTTCATATATACATGTGTCCTTCCTTTATATCAAGTTGGTTTGCTTTATGTGCATGAATGTGCTCCTTAGCAGGGATACATGTCCAGGAAAATGCACTGGTCCTAGCAGTCACATGTTAGCCTACTGCTTGAGACTATTTCATATTTGTAAGACATTTTTTAAGAAAATAGATACACAATGCACCTAACAATCCCTATAAATAATCGCTTGCCACCCATCACATAAGCATCACCCACCTAACTAGTGGAGCGGCTAAGAGCTGATTTTAGGCAGAATCGTGCATTTGGTGATACAAGCATGAAAATTGGCATGAGCAGTCTCCATGGGTCACTTGACAAGAAAATTGTCCCAGCCACTTGAAATTTCAAGATGGCGGCCATTTTTCAAGATGGCCGCCACCTTGGTGGAACAATTAAGTGATGTTATTGTTTGGTTGGTGATATAGGCATGAAAATTGGCATGGGCAGTCTCCATGGGTCACTTGACAAGGAAATTGTCCCAGCCACTTGAAATTTCAAGATGGCGGCCATTTTCAAGATGGCTGCCACCTTAGTAGAGCAGTTAAGTGATGTAATCATTCAGTTGGTGATACACACATGAAAATTGGCATGCGCAGTGTACATTGGTCACTTGACCAGAAACTGCTCACAGCCAGATTTCAAGATGGCAGCTATTCTTTCAGATTGCCACCAGGATCTTTAAATAATATATTTTCTCATGTTAATTTGAGTTCCTAAAAAGGCAGAGAGTGGTTTTTTGACTGTGTTTTGTCTAACTCCTCACCCTTGACCTGTCCGATGTGGTAAAACCTGCCAGGAGTTGCCTCCTAACGGCATAGCTCTCAGGGTTCAGTAAAGTACACAAGCTCCCTTACCACGACAAGGTAACAGTCACAAGGGAGGTTTTTTTTTTTATTTATTTATTTTTTTAAACAAACAGACAGTTACGTTGTCAAATACATACTAAAAGATTGGAAAACAAAAAAGGAAGATTAGTAAAATAGCACAGCTGTGGTGCTGAATGGACAGCGCTCCAAAAAATAATTGAGCAATTAGAACTGAATGGCAATATAGGCAGATCCAGAGGCAACAGCAGCTCTGACTGACACAGCCATAGAACCGTAACAAACTGAAAATATCTCTCACAAATAAAAGGTAGAGGTGCTGACATTACAAAGTAACTCCTCAACTAAAAATATCTCTCACTGGTAATTAGCCATGTGGAAAACAATACTAAAGAACTAAACTAAAAATGTGATTCACTGTTAGAACTGAAGACACACTGATATGGCGATGGGGAGCCGAGCCATAGGTCTACACCAGAAAACACAGGTGGCCAAGGGGGAGTAACCCTGGCAAAAAGAATACGCACATAGGGTCTAGCAGGGGCAACTACACAGACATGTGCCATCATCACCACCATCACCACCATCATCATCACATGCCATCACCCTCATCTAGTCGGGCTGGATTGAGTCCAATGGGCAGAGCATTGATCTCAGCAAACAATGGAACATTTCTTGCAATGTTAACATAACCAATCCGATCAAGTTCTCTGTTGAATAAAGTCGGCTGAACAAGTTTTTCCTTTGTGTCCTGCTGGCAAATACAACATCTGTCCCAGTTGGTTTTCTGAACTGTTATGATAATCTCTGCCATGTCTGCAGCAAATGTATAGGCAAAGGCCGAGGGTTCATCCTTTTACCACCTTTTACCAAGCACATTCTTGTATGGGATACAACTAGGTTCATGCTTTCGCCCTACACCTAGTCCGATCGTTCATCCAATGCCGTTTAAATCCCGTGCGATCTGTACACCATCCGGTTAACTAAAACCCTGTTAACCTTGGCTCGGCTCTCCGCGCTGGCACAACCTGTCAATTCAGGTGCGGCTATCTAACTGATTTGGGGTAAATTAGATAACATTTGGGATACTAACTTTCAATTAGCGGACACTGAACCCCACTCTGAGTTTAACAGCAGTGATATATCACCAGTGTGCCCTGGTAGTGCAGATATTCACTCTAGTCTAAATTACCTGTAATCACCAAATCAACACAAGTGTATTTTGCATCAGTGCTAGAGGTCATAAAATGACTCTAAATCCTCTTTACTAAAAAAACAATATTTATATGAGAAAATGGACCTTTTGAAGATCCATTAGGCGGTTCACGCCAGTTTCCCTGCTTGTATTAGCCTAAATGCTCCAATAAGGTGGCAGCCATCTTGAAAAATGTCCGCCATTTCGAAATCTCAATTGGCTGTGAGCATTTTCTGGTCAAGTGACCCATGTACACTGCGCATGCAAATTTTCATGTGTGTTATCACCAACTGAATGATTACATCACTTAACTGCTCTACTAAGGTGGCGGCCATCTTGAAAAATGGCCGCCATCTTGAAATTTCAAGTGGCTGGGACAATTTTCTTGTCAAGTGACCCATGGAGACTGCTCATGCCAATTTTCATGCTTGTATCACCAAAGAGTAGATAGCTAGAGTAGTAAGTAGAGCTTGTACACACTACTGCCAAGATGCATAGTAAAAATAATAAAAACGTGAAACCATGTAAATAACTCTGACATGTAAAGTGTAGGAACTGTAATGGGATGGTTGTTTATGCTGGAAGTGTAAAGAAAAGGCACTTATCATATTTAAAGACTTTATTCAAACGTTAGAGATAATGCAAAACAAGGAGTAAATACAGAGTGACAAATAAACAGGTGTCAGGTAAAGTTCAGCACTTGATGAGATTGCTCCAAATGTAGTCCTTGAATTCTGGTCTGTAAAGCAACAGATGAGCAACATGATTAGATATTTTCATGGAACAGAGCTTGACTGTCCTCAGCAAACTGTGAACATATACACTTTCAATGGTGAATACTTAAATTTTTTTGAAGTACCAGCCCTTTATCTTTCTTTACATGTTTCTTCTTACTGTGTTTATTGTTATGCACCAAAACACAAATTCAAATGGTGAAAAACTGCTTGGCAAAAAATGTGATTCTGATTAGGGCACTTGTGTGTCCAAGTCACATGCCTGGTCAATATACTGTACAAACACAAATACAGTCATGGAAAAAATTATTAGACCACCCTTGTTTTCTTCAATTTCTTGTTCATTTTAATACCTGGTACCACTAAAGGTATAATACAATGAACACGACAAAAAATGCAGCTGATCACATAATACTTTATGTCCTATTTGACATTCTTAAGCTTAATTGTATTCCCAGGGTATATAAGAGGCCATTTCATGTCATAAGCAGCACTGCACATGCAAAGGCTTAGAGTGGTTTCCTGCTTACATTCAAGCCATAGCACAACTCAGAAGTTGTCAGCTCTCACATAATGCCTAAAACAAAAGAATTATGTGAAGCCACAAAGGCAGCCATCTTGGCACTGCTGGAAATTGGCATGAGTGAGAGACAGGTAGCAAAAAAACTAAAGATCTCCAAGACAGCTGTTCATTACAACAAGAAAAAACAAGCCGAACACGGCACTACCAAATTGCTACCTGGCCGCGGCAGGAAACGTCTCTCTACCCCACGAGATGACCGTGCACTCGTCCGTTCCTGTGTCAGGAATCGTCGTCAGACCTCCAGGGACCTTAAAAATGAGTGGGCACTGTCGAGAAATGTGACTTGTTCGGCAAGGACAGTTCGAAACCGACTTGTTGAAGCTGGTCTGAAGTCACACAGAGCAAGGAAGAAGCCCTTCATCAACGAAAGGCACAGGAAGGCCCGGTTACTCTTTGCTAGGGATCACAAGGATTGGACTGTTGATGATTGGGCTAAGGTTCTCTTCAGTGATGAATCCAATTTTGAGTTGATGCCCACTCCAGCTAACTTACTGGTTAGGAGGAGGCCTGGAGAAGCCTACAAACCAGACTGTCTTGCCCCTACAGTAAAACATGGGGGTGGATCAGTGATGATCTGGGGTTGTTTCAGTATGAGTGGAACAGGGCAAATGCAATTGTGTGAAGGGCGAATGAACCAGGTCATGTACAGGGCTACTCTTGAAAACAGTCTTCTTCCATCAGCTGGAAAACTCTTTCCTGCCTCGAATGACTGGATTTTCCAACAAGACAATGCCCCTTGCCACACAGCAAGGTCAGTTAAAGCCTGGATGGAGAACCACAACATTCGCACCATGCCTTGGCCTGCTCAATCACCAGATCTGAATCCAGTTGAAAACCTATGGAAAATCATCAAACTCAAAATGGAGAACCACAAGCCCAAAAACAAAGCAAATTTGTTTGAATTTGTGCAACAGGAATGGGCTGCTGTGACAGCAGAACAATGTCAGAAGCTGGTGGAGAGCATGCCAAGACGCATGGCTTCAGTCATCAAAAACAATGGTTACGCAATCAAGTACTAACTCCTGTGTGTATCATGTGTTTAAAGCAAACAGAAAAGAAAACATGGAATGCTTAAATGCAGTGTTTTTGGCAGTACAGTGCCATAGCTATTGATGTGAGAACTTAAGTGATTTTGGTTACTATCAAGAAAACCATGGAAAATGGCTAGATATCAGCTCTTAAATTAAACTCTTACGAGCTATTTTTGTTGTTATCATTATATTTGTCCAAACAAATGTACCTTTAGTTGAACCAGACATTAAAATGAACAAGAAATTGAAGAAAACAAGGGTGGTCTAATAATTTTTTCCATGACTGTAGTTAAGTTGTAGGTGGTGTTTATCAGGAAAAAGCACCAGTAATGTTCTACTTAAGACGCTGACCTGCTCATGTGCAGTCCTTTGAGCCTGAAGATCTTCTACTCAACGTATGAACATCTGCTCCTTGACCTGTCGCCCTCCCACGTCCACGGCCTCTCCCTCCACTTCCTCGGACACTGCTGGTTGTCCTCCTGTCGTCCTCTCTGACGTGATGATGTGCTTCACTCTGGCGTGTACTCGTCATCAGAGTCAACGAGGCTCTCAACGTGGAAGCTCTAACATGCAAAACATTGTATCATCATGAGTCCAATACAATATTCACGTTTGTCTGTGAATCACTGAGGGAAACAGAAAAATAAACATGTAGCAGGCCCACCACTCATCTTGATGTTTTAGCTTTGCCATATCTAACAATAGCCAGCTGTTGCTAGCTAACCAGCAATGAGTTTCAACATCAAAATACACTCAAAACAATTTCTGAATGCTAACAAAGCTAGCTTGACAGCTTTCAGTACTAACACTGACTATGTTGGTTGTTTACAGAGGAGGATTAAGGTAGTCATGGGCCCCTAGGCTATTTTTTATGTGGGCCCCCAGCAACAGGTGATGCACTCACGGAGGGATTAGCGGAGGCTAGCATATTGTGGCTAACTCCCGGGATACTGGAGGTCAAAGCCGATGTGTCCGCTGGCTCTGTAGTGGATGTGCCCGCTGTTTCACCCTCCTCACTAGCTTGAGAAGATGATGAGCCACGGTGGTCGTGGTCAACGTCCTCCACCTCCGCATCTTCTTGACCCCGACAACCAGCAGCTTTAAAATATCCCGTTAATTTGGGAATCTTCGCTAATAGTTCTCTGTCCCTTTTTTCTTTCTCCCGCTGCACCTTTCGCTTCTGTGCCCCGCTGGGTTTTTTGTCAGACATTTTGCTGCTGCAAAATTTTGGTTGACAGGTAACGGCCGGTGATGTAGGTAGGTCAAATCGAATCGATGACCTCGATTGGATGAGGTGACCCATGTCTGCCCAATCAGTGCTGTTTTGTTTGTTTATTACCCCACGGACCAATAGAGGTCAATGAATTTTTCCATTAAAGTGTATTTAATTTTCTAAAAAATAATCTGACCAATTCAAGGACCCCTCCACACGTGGGGCCCCTAGGCTGCAGCCTAGGGAAGCCTGTGCATTAATCCGCATGTGGTTGTTTACATTCAATATGATCATATGAGGTGTTTACTTTCAAGTGAATGAGACATGAGGAGTTACTTGTAGTTAGATGTTGTGATGAAAACGGTGTAACATTACACTCTTCTTCCTACCGCTGGTGAGGACTCGGACTCCGTCAGTGGTATTCGGCAGTTTTCGGAAAGTGCTCATTCATGGTTTGGGGGGAGTGGCTTTGGAGAGAGGCAGGGGGCGGGGTTTACTGGCTGGATACGATTTTTCCATCTTACCGACCCCAGCTTTAAGACCATTATCTACTGTTGAGATGCTGAGTGACACAGCTGATATAATCTGCTTACAAATTGTTCTTCATTATAACACAAAGTACAGCTGAATGTATGCACTTCAGTTATTTTAAAAAAGATTATTACGATCTAACAAATATCATGCAGCCAAAACACCAAAAAATTAAAAGGGGCCTTAATGAGGTCATGGTCCATTCGAAGGTTGTTAAAATGTGAAAGTTAGATTTTTTTTCTTATTTTCCTTCGTCTACATACATAGATAACGCTGTTATTAGTTTATTGTTTTTTCACACCAGCATTTTTAATAAATGCTAAAATAATTATATATCCCTATATCCCATTCATTTCTATGTAGGCAGATTAAAAAAATTATATTAAACACTCTTATCAAATTGTCATCAGCAAACAAACAAAGAAAAATTGGTTTAGGGTTATCGCTAATTGGACCCCTGGCCTTGAATAAAAATCCGATGCGCGATGAGAACCCCTTGACTAGACCTTTATATTCTGTTGAGTTGTCTACTTAAATTATCCCAAATGTTTCCAACAATATTCAAACCAGAAATATATGTTTACATAAGGTAACGGTGCATTTAATTTGGTTGTTTGTCATTATAACTCCTGCTTCTATAATTTCTTAGTCATGTAGTTACATTTTCATCAGCGATGGTGGTTGTTTAACAATGAAGACATAAACTCCCATGATCCTATGCTACTTATGTCTTTTGTTTTGTATGAGAGACCCCTAGTGGCAGAAATTACATACTGTGCATTTAAACCAAAATCAATGTGTGTTTTTGTCAGTCCTTCACAATGAACGCTCTGAGATGTTTTTTACTCAGGCCTTTGCTTTGAAGATACTTAATCCCTCCACATCCTCCAGCTCAGCCAACCCAGGCTAACATATTCTTTCTTTGTATTCAGTCACTCTCGTTTTTCTTTTCTCTGATGCTCGACAGCTGGCTGTTCTTTCCCTCTTTTCCTGTGTCGTTCTTGGTCTGCTCCTCCCCCATCCCTTGAACACACACTGTTTTTCATTGTTAGAGATGACAGCGATGATAACAATGCAAAGAACCACAACTCACAGTCTGAATATGAGAAAAAGACAGCGAAAGAGAGACTTCCTTCAGGTGAACGAATGGCATTGATCACAACAACCAAATGAAACATAAAAATGTATTGGATATGGATATGGATATTGCCATGGCTTTTATCATATTAGGCAATCAATGGTACAGTTGTTAATATACATGACATGCACATTTTTTTTTATGTATGTCTGACTCACTGTCCTGTGCTCTAACAATTTCATTTCCCTTTTTGAATCTAAAAGTTCCTCCAACACATAAGACTTTACTTTGAGAAGCTTCAGAAGAAGAAGGTGACATTTACATTTCATAAAAACATCTGCTTATGTACAGTATATATGTCACTCAAGTCTCCCCCTTGCTTCCTCTCTGTTTTAACCTCTGCTTCTATCTTACTTGCTGTTGCTCCAGAATAACAGGTCTAGCACTCTGCCAGTTTCCTTTCACAAGAGGCAAATAAGGTAGTCAACCTCAAAAAAACTGTTGACCTCTCTGCGTTGTTATTGACAGCCTGGCTTTCAGTTCAGCTGAATGCTATATGGCGAGCATGCGTGATGTTATTTCCCAGATCCAGCATACAGAGACAATAAATATAGAAGCAACTAAAGTCTTCCAAAGCAAAGTTTTTCCACTAAGAGCTCTTTTAAACATAATAATAAAGAAACTTTTTTTTTTTCTGAAAATATAATTAAAACTTAATCCAACATGAAACTAGGTAAAAAGTTACCAATCTCAGCTCGAGACTTTGTCTCTCAAACTGCAGTTTAGATTTTGAGAAAACAACCCCAGAATTCTGTTGAAAAGATTTTAATTTTTTCCTGTAAAGTTTTACTAAGATTTAGAGGTGTTAGTTTAGGAAGTGAAGTGCCTTATGTGAAAAAAAAAAATCAATCCAAGTTGAAAGCAGTTAAAATGTAACTAAACACAGTTTGGCTCCAAAGAATTATTTTGATATAGAGGTGTAAAAAAACTATCCCAAACTAACAAAAATATTGACAAAATACTTAATAGTTTTAGCTAGGATCCCACTGTGACAGCAGTGCCCCTTAGTGATGTGTACTGAAAAAAAAGTAATTTTCCTTTTTTAAGCTTTCATTTTACATGTGATCTTGTGTACCTTTTGGCTTTCTAATATTAAATTTACACATATAAAACAATGAAATTAGCTGTAAATATGGTTAACATACTGTTAAACTGTTAAAAAAAATTCTGTCAGAAAGGGTGCCAAAAAATACTGTAAAAGAACATGGCATGTGGTATGTATAAAAACCCAATCTCACATAAAATGAACAAATAAAGGAACAAACGTGATTTTGGCTCAAAATATTTATTTAGAGGTGTTCCAAAAATAGCCAAACTAAAAAAAAACCTATTGACATAATGCCTATATATATTTTTTTTTCCTATGGCAGTGATGTGCCTTAATGAAGTAGATATAAACTGGATATGACATAAAATTAATAGCTAAACTATTAGGGTTATAAGAGTTAGGGTTATTTAAAAAAGTACTTCACCACTGGAAAGATTGTCCTTGCATAAAATTGGGCTGTCAGTAGAAAGACAGTTCATTTGGAAATGCCTCCTACACGAGCAGAGAAAACAGAGAAAAATGTCTGTGGTATTCCTCTCTGCTCATAAGGTAGAAAACCTACAACAACCAGAATGCACTGCGCTGCACCACACCAATAAACACTCCTGGTGATGGGTGACATACTGTGTGACGGGCGGTGTTTGGTTTTGGCTCCAAACAAAGTCCGTATTGACACAGGAAAGAGTAGGGTGGCTAGCTTTTAGGTCACAAATAGACAATGAACAGGATCGTGGTTCATATTTGATCAGCACTGCCTTGCTTGGGGGGGCAAAAATCAAAAAAACCTGTGGCAGCCTTAGTGACGTAGATAAAAACAAAAAGTGTCTAACATGAAAGTAACAAAAAAGGAACGTTTTTTTGTTTCTAGTATACTAACACTAACAAAACTGTCGACGAAATGCCTTTTTTTTTTTACTTCATCTCATCTCAGCCAGGATCCCCTTTGGCAGCAGAAGGCCTTTGTGAGGTAGATGTGTAGCTGGTCAGGACACTCCATGTTCCACCCATCTACCTTATCAACCTGCTGCAGACCACGGGAGCTGGCTGTCTGCGACCTGATAATCCACCTCATCATAGAACCGTCAATATCAGTTGAGATAGACGTCACATACCATTTACTCTGTGCTACCGAGAAATGACAGATGCTCAGTCGTTACATCATATGTGATCATGAGCTATCTTTCAGTGCAGAACCTCTATGGCATGTTGTGGAACATCTGTTTTGGTGTAAACACTTGATGAAACAAGTGTTCTGAGCAATAATCACATTGATTTTTAGCTGTATTTAATCAACCTTCAAATACAATATAAAAAGTCACACCGGAATTTAGTGGAATCAACTAATCTTTTCTTATTAATATAAATTGAGAAGTTTTATTTTTTTGAGGTTAATTCAACTTTAAATTTCTGTATTTTATTTTCAGACCATTTCTTGACGTGTAAACACAGTTATTCTAACCTGAAGTCTTTTGACATGAAATAATGAGTTTATACTGTACATTGTTCAACCAACTTATTAAAAAAAACACAGTTAGCATATTAGCAGACTTGCCAACATGCATTGTTTGTCAGTTAAAACTCTCCTGAGACCCTTTTTTAAAGAAAACATACATGATGGAACTTGCTTTGTGTCTTTAATACATTTTGAGATCAGTCATGGTTGTTGTTGTATTCACAACAATGAATACATTGTTAACCATGTTAAGAGTATTGCATTAAGTCTTTACCCCCTCACACCATTAACTGAGAGATTAGTGTCTTATGTTGTCTATAAGCCAATGCTGGAATAAAGAAGTTCCAGTAGGAGCAACCTCAGCTGAACTTTGACTTTCTTCAAACTGAGAAAATGTCAAATGAAAACAAATTTGTTTGTAACATTCGTTAATATGACTGAATAGTTGTTGATTCTTAATATCTTAAAGTTTCACAAAACAAGGACTTTAACTGACTTTGAACTAATTATACAACCTAAGTTACCTCAAATATTTAAGGCAGCAGTTGAACTTACATTTTTAAGTTGAAAAGTATTTACAGAGCACTTTGATGTTGGTTGTGCTACTGGATGGTTGAATTATGGCCATTTATTAAACAAAAAACTCCCTAAAGAAGTGTTTGGAAAATAAATATACCCCCAAATCCTATCTAAATCTACAATTCTTCAGTCTTTTCTGTCCATGAACCAAACTAATATGATGAATGTAGGTTCACTCTGAGACAGAGGAACATTAAAGCATACTAGAATAACACAACCTGCTTTTATACAGCTATAATTTAAAAAATGCTGGACAGAACAAAACTGAGCAGGAAAATCATGCATGTCCACAACAGGCGTCAGTGCCATGTCTGTGCAACTGGAAGAGAAGGCGATGTCCCTGTCTCTGTGTTTTGGTGGTTTCCCCCATCCTTTCGAAGCTGTTTATCATCATCTCTGCTAATGTAAACCGCCCATCTGTTTTAAACAAAACACATAAAACACACACAGTCATTTCCCACCACCCCACACCCTGAAAATAGGGATTGCTTGGTACTCTGGTGGTGGCAAGGAAATACACGCCAGATGTGAACAATTGTCCCCCTTACTAATTGCTATTGTGTTCATTGATGCTAATTTTAGGTTTGTGTAGATGCGGCCAGAACTTGATTAGTGCACTTCTGTGTATTTGTTTGAAACTTTGAGTGTGCAAGATTTTAAAGCTGATGTAATATAATGGTATTAAAATAAAAGCTGTGAGGTACGGAGTGTTAAAGCAATGAGAGAGAGCAGTTGGAGATCTGACTACTGTTATACAGTGCCATAAACAGACAGACATGTTTCTACTCAGTGCCTGATGAAAGCTTTATTCAAGGGAGCCCATCGCTTGCCCTGGTTGTCTCATCAAAGATTCTGAAAGGCTGGCTTCCTCATCCCTTACAGTGCATCTAATCAGGACTGATTAGGTGTGTGGTAGCCAGAGACACTCAGGGGGGTGGGGCTCTGGAGGTGGCTCCTGTTGTTGTGATTACTTACTGTACTTTCTGCATGTGAGGGGTGTCCTAGACAAAACGATATCAGAGAAAGTCAATACCACAACATGATGTGGGGTGTCATAAGATAGGTAAAAATCATTCCACAACTCTTAACACACCACCATGCAGCTGCAATCAACCTGACTATGGCCATACCAGCTACACTATATTGCCAGTGAGATAACAATGACATAATGAAAAAAGTCTAACCTCTTTATCCTGTGAAACTGCTTCACATCATCTATCCTCAACCTCCGGTTTCTCTATCATCAGTAACACTTTATGCAACATTATAATGGCCATCCAAATAATGTTTATAGTTGAACTACACAGTATTTATTAACCATTTACAAAGTCTTAGAAACATCAGCTTACAGTAAACAAACACTTAATAAATGGTTTATAAAGCATTTAATTGTTCTTTAATAGTGAAATGCTTCCATTGCAAATGCATCTATTCTTGTGCAGTTTTTGTTGTTTTCCAGTAGGGTTGTCCAAAGTGTCATAGCACAGGGTCAGAGTGACACTGCAGTTTATACTCAGTAACTTTATCTTTCGATTTATATAAAATATTAATAATTATACCCCCCTCATCTATCTATTTTGATGTTCTCATCTTCATTTATCACAGGCTAAATGACCCATTGTCTTTGGTTTGATAAGATTCAGACACTTCAAAATGGTTCATGAACTTGCATTTACAGCTAATTTTGAATGCCATAAGAGTTTGAAGAGTTTGTTTTAGAGTCATGTAATGTAAGAAGTCTCATATTTGGATATTTTATTTAAATGTAAAATGATGGATTATTTTTTAACAATGGCCTCACACTGAAATCTTTTTTACATTTGAACTGAACTGAACTGAAGCCTACAATGTAATCTGATCGTTTGATTCAAACATGTCAGTCTTAATTGTCTAATTCTTAAAGGCCAATTCTGAAAGTTATGCATAATATGTCATTCAGTTATTATTATACATAAATGTACAAATATATATATACTTCTATATATATATATATATATATATATATATATATATATATATATATATATATATATATACTTCTATATATATATATATATATATATATATATAAATATATATATATATATATATATATATATATATATATATATATATATATATATATATATATATATAGAAGTATATATATTCTAATATATATATTTTAATTAACTTTGCCTAGATAACCTTATTTGCCTCTTAGTTCAGTGTTCAATAATTTCCTCTCGGGCTGCTTTCAAAAATAAATGTTTGCTTGAAAACAAAAACCTATTTGACTTTTTTAAAATCAAATCGAATACCAAACACTGGCCTATTCTGTTTTACTTGAAATGCCTCCACATCTCCAGCTCTCCACCAGGCGAGAAAGAGTTTCTAATATGTTTTAGATCCTGTTTTCCTCCTACTTATTGTGCATTTAAACAGGACTTCGACTTAACACTACTCAAAGAACAAAATTCCACTGGACCAGTGGAGTATCAAAACCTTTTCATGTTAGGTCCAAAATGATGCCTGTTCTCAAACGTGTATCTGTCTTTTCGCTCCTAACTCATCGAAAATATGTCTCCATCTCTCACTACCGCAAACTATTCTCTCCACACTGCAGCAACAGGTAAGCCTATTGTGCTTTAGGAGGCATTTCACCCTCAACAGCTGGTATTTTCGAACCCGCTCCCCGTATTGAACACGCCGAAAGGCTTTTGATGCTTTCATGTTCGGTCGGACATGTCGAAATTATGACAGACCGATAGATTACCAAGAATAATCAGAATATTAATAAACACAACTAGAGTTAATTATTATTATTATTGTTGTTATTGTTGTTGTTATTATTATTATTTAGTGGTCTGATTGAATTAAGTAGCCTATTAAAGTAGCCTAGTATTTTTTAAACAAGGTTTATTTGATAATTTATCTAAAGCATCAAGATCTGGCACTGCAACATAAAGTATTCTATCGACTATAGGCTGTCATGTTTCAAGTCATTTGTAAAATAAACCAACAGGCATAAAAATAACCCTGCGTATCTATTGGTAATGTTCAATAAACTATTATCCGCAAGAGCACTGAAACAGACAGACAAACGCACTTTTTCTATGAGTATAAAATATGAGCAGCACTTGAAGGCAGCATTATTGAAGACTCTTGCTCCCCACCCCCCTACCCTCTCTGCACAAGCATATTCACCCTGCAGGCTTGGTGGGGCTGGGAAGAGGTGGTGGGGGTTAGGGTGATGAGGAAACGAGTTGATGTGCCCTGGAAGTAATCCCCCCACCCCCCACCACCACAACCAAAAAAAGAAAAAAAGAAGAAGAAAAAAGGAAAAAAAGCGCAAGGTGGGAGAAACGGGACTCCCACCAGCACCACCGGTAGCCTTGAACACGTGGGGATCCGGGGCGCCCTTCCACATTCCTGCTGATGGGCTGCTGTTTGCTTCCTCATGCTGACACTTGTTGACAAACAGAAGAAAAAATCTGAAATTGCAGAAATGAGTCGGGTAGCGTACGTTATTTAGACAGATTCTTCTTCCTCTTGTTCTTCTTTTAAACAATTTAACAATCGATTTTTAAAAAAATAAAAAAAACAACAACTTTGTTTGCAAGTGTTGACTTTAATAAATGATGGAAATTTCAGTATTGAATAGAGATTCAAGATAATTATTTTAATATGTCTACATACTTTCTCACACTTTTCCGTTGTTAAAAAGTGTGAAATTGAGGTGACACCGCGGTCATTATTAATATGCACTGATTCCTGTTATGACACTTTATGACAGTTTATAATTTCCTTCAAAAGGATCAGTTCAACAAATAAACAAAAAACCTACATTTAATAAGGAGGAAATTCATTGTTTATGTAGTAGCCTAGTTCATTTGCCATTAGAGAAAGCACATTATTTATCTCATTTCTATTCGGTTTCAGAGACAACACAAAGGTTGATAACACAAAGCCTACTCAACACAACAAATAAAGATAGCGCCATTTCATCAGCACGAATCCTGGGATTTTTAAAACAATGTGTAATATTTAATAACTGCAAAAAAGCCTAGAAAGTTATCAGCGACATAATATATTGCCAAACAATAGATGATGTTGTCTATTAAACTTTGACTATAGGCAACAATATACAATTCTTTCAGATATAAGACGTTAATATGTCATATTTCAAAATTGCCTCCGCAATATTATTCGATTAAAAATTAATTTCTGTTTTTATTATATTTTAAAATTGTAATGTTTTTTCAGTGGCCGAATCTGTAGGCCGACAGACTGCACGTGTATAACTGAATGTATGGCTTGTGACTGGGAGGACTGGCTAGAGGCTGCTGAAAACCAGTAAGCTGTCCCTGGTTGAAAAAAAAAAAAAAAAAGTTTGTGAAAGTGGCCTGACGTCACACTCCCACAATGCTTACCGCCCCATAACTCCGCTGCAGCCTGAGGGGAGCCAGACACACTCTCAGGCCCCGAATATAAAAAAATATTGAAAAAAATCGGAAAAAAATATTAAAACACGCAATCGAGGGGAGAAAAGAGCGGAGAGCGGTGGCGTGGGCTCTCCCACGGCGGGTTTGTGGTCCGGTCCGGGATGGAAGGTTGCCGGGGCTCCATGTGAGGTTGACTAATGCGGTGCTGGAAACTTTTTGGTGGGTAAACTACTCTTTTTTCACTAAGACCTCATAATGTGGCTGCACGTCCTGGCGTGTGCATGTGTGCCTTTTAAACTACTTTACGAGCTTTATATCAACTCTCAACTCGTGCATTGTGACATATCGACGTGAGCGACACTTCAAGTACTGTGAATGTGTTGTTACTATCGCTATCGGACTTTGCGTAATTTTGCTCATTTTTGCGGCAGCGTGGAAGGATCTGGGTATTTAACTTTTAATTACGATTACGATCGCCTCCGTGCACCGCGAGGCTTTTTTGGTCGACAAATATGTTGCAAATGCGAATGAGTGAAGTTGTAAAACACGGCGCACTTTGTCCAGCGGCCCTCGCTGTTTACGTCTGATGTTCTTTGTAAGTTTTCGGCGATCTGGTGAGTTTTTAAGAAATTTCCGAGTATTTATAAATTGTGGCATGCCACTGCAGAAGAGGGGAGGGGGGGGGGGGGGGCGTCCCGTGGTGTTAGTTTGCGAGAGGAGAAAAACTCTGATAAAGGGCGCTGTAAAGTGGAAGCAGTTTGGTGTGTGATCATCTCACGGTTACATCAAGTAAACTAAGAGTTGTGTGTCTGATATTCAGGCGTACACTGAAACCTTGAAGCCATTGTTGCTGACTGAATGTATATTTAGCCCCTCCACTAGGTTATCTATGGCTTCTGTCATGTTTGTCGCTGATCGGAAGTTTTGTGTCTCTGCCTGCATGTGTGAGTCTCTGTAAGAGAGAGTGTGCGCTTTTCCTTGGAAGCGGGTAAATAACAACCAAGACCCCACAAAAGGGGGGTTGGGGTTCAAATCTGGGGGTTCAGTTTATTCACTTGTTATTGATAGCTGTCTTGGCTGTAGGCTTCTACTTTTTACACAGTTGTTGTCGATCGTGAGTGTGGAATTAAGACAAATGTACTGCTGGTGTAACTAAAAGTAGGCAAGCCAATATTCATTAAGATAACAAAATAATGAGAATCAAAAGTACTTTATTGATCCCTGAGGGGAAAATCGGGTATATTACAGTTACTCATTCTACAATATAACTATCATACTATAGAGAGATATAAATAGAGAACAAAAAAAAACAAGAAACAAGTAAGGATAAAATGTATACAGTAATTAAATATAAACTACCTGTGAAGAATTTGTGTGTTAAAACTATAATATGTGACTACTATATACATATATTTACATATAGAGATAGAAATTCCATTAGAAATAGAGATGTAAAATATGTGCCTCCTACCTCACTATAACTACAGTGTAGATAATATTGAGTAATATTGTTATTGGTAATAATCGGCAAATGTTAAGAGTATAAATAATTCATAAAAACAACGGTAGAATATTGCACATGAAAATGCATGTGAAAGTACTGCTCCAATAGGAACTAACAATAAGCTTGCAGTGAGAATATTGCTTGCTTTCACCATAGTGTTTCTTATTTAGGTGTTACAGTTACTGCACTATCATTATATCATTTATTACTGATGTTTATTCACTTGTTGAACATGGGGCTTGCACACAGAATGCACTTGATGACATTTACATGTTTTCATGACATCAGCTAGGCCTACAGTCTATAAGCAGACATCTTGTGGTTGTACAGGAGTTACTCATGTTTAAAGACCTCCTTAACCAAAGGGGAGATTTTCTCAAGTAATTGATTTGTTTGTAAAATGTCACACAAGTGAAAAATACCTGTTTTGGTTTCCTTAAACCCAAATTGAGATCTTCAGATTATTGTTTTGTGCCCAAAGACCAAAAACCCAACATTATTAACTGACTATCACACAAGACAAAGAAAAACAAAGTCCTCAAAACTGACCAGCCAGGACTGGGGACTGATATTTCTGTTTGAAATAAGACTCATTAATTGATTTCTAAAATAGTTGCAGATTAATTTTTTTTCAATTGACCAATCGACTATTTGTCTCAGCTCTAGATTCCACCTGCACTGGCGGGTTTCTCATGACACAGATACCCTCCTTCTATAGGACGTTCAACATCAACCTTGCTTGTCGTTTGATTGACAGTAATTATGAGATAATTGTGTGAGATATTAAGTACAGCATGCAAACAAATTTAAGCTCTCTGACTAATTTGAATAAAGCTCTAAACTGACTTAATGCTTTACTGTATGATTTGTGTAGAAAAAGGAGACAATCAGTTATTTAGGGGTAAATAAAAAAATAAATATTCTGAACTCAAAGCAGACATTTTTGTATGGCTGCGACACTAATCAAATAGATGAATATATACAGTGCTACATGCCTTAAAAGTTCCTCAAGAGTTCCCAAAGATTAATGTCAAAGTGACTTTAGGTGGGTTTTTTTCCTCCACCCCTGCAGCAGCGCTAAGTCAAGCAATGTTCCATCAAGGCCTCCAGCTACATAATAAGGAAATGGAAGTGAGTTTGTCACGAGACAATGCCTTTGCTGCTGCCAGTTGTAGTGCAAGTTGAGACCCATGTGTTGATATTTGCTGATCTCTCACTATAACAACCCTGTTTGCGATGAACCCACTCCATGGGCTTTTATAGATTTAATTTGCTCCAGAGATATCTGCAACATGGAACATTAAGTGAGCTTGTTTGTGTCCTGGTGCACCTGTTTTTATGTGCATTGACAGATATACGTACATATACAGTATCTTGTGTGATTAGCTTTAATGGTTCTATCAAACTTTAAAGGATCAGAGGTGAATTTGTGAAAATAAATTCATTCCTATGTGTTTCCCTAAGTGGTGAAAAGTAACATCATAGAGCTTTGTAAATTGAACAGTTATTTCAAAGACATTTGACAAAAAAGTTGTAAGCGAGTTTAAGAGCTAGATTTTCTCTTTATCTGTCACTTGTAATACTTTTTTCACGTCACAATATCCTGATGATTCATGTTATTCTGCTGCTCAAACATTCTTAGCTGTTCTGCTCTCCAAGTATTCTCTGCCGGCTCCATTGAGCCAGCTTCTTCTCATTAACTGCCATGCATTGCCTTACATTACTTCCATGCCCCTGTGGTTGGAGGCAGCACGTTTCATGTTTGCCTTTGTGATTGAGTGAATGTGTTTGCCTGTGAGAGCTCACACACATGCTTTTGGTGAGATGGTAGATGTGTGCGTGCATGTGTGTGTGTGTCTGCACTAATGGTGTGAGCTTGTGTGTTTGTGAGAGAGAGGGAGCTGTTTTTGAGCCCAAAGAGAGGTCTTCTCCTCTGAAAATCCCCCACAATTCCTTGCACCTCTGCAGGCAGCGGTGGTAATGGCAGCAGAGACAGTGGTGGCGGCAGCAACAGCAGGCTGATTTCCATGAGAAAAGAGCATCAGTTGGGTTAATGGGAGGGACAGCCCTCTGAGGGGACAAATGGTAGTTAATAACCAGGGAAGAATCGGAAAAGCTCTGATCCCTTTCTTTGTACTTCTTCACCTTCTAGAGGCAGGGATGGGATGGGGTGGGTGGGGTGCAGAGTAGATGGGTGAGGGAACAAGGGACACTGGGTTCATGCTAGAATGGATGTTTTTTGCTGAAGGGCTGCAATAAGATTGTACTATTTGTTATTTTCTCAGGACAGCTGGGGGGAAAAATCTCAGAGCCTGAGAACTGGAACACAATATGGCATTGCAGAAGAAGAAGTGTGTGTGTGTTTGTGTGTGTGTGTGTGTGTGTGTGTGTGTGTGCAAAGGCAAGGGGTGCAGTTTGTGTATTTACACTTTCTGTGTACGCACCTGTACATGTGTTTACATGCATGTGTGTCCAGTGTCATTGGATGAGCAGGGAAAAATTTATTTATTTTTGAAATGTGAGTTTCACACAATAGCCGCTGGTCATTTAGGTCACGTTGAAAGAGGGATGGCTGGAGAAAAGAGAGATACTGGATAGATATATGTTGGTTATGGAAACAGAAGTAAGTCAGATTTACAGAGATAGTCAGGAAGAAAGACAGGATAAGGAATTGAGAGAGTCATTGCTCCTTTTATATCTCCAGCTCTTTTGAGTGTTGATGATGTTTCAGAATCTCCACAGTCATTACCTGAGTGCAAAAATGTACATTACCTAATAAATTATTTGTCTTTCCATATAGGCCATCAAACGAAAACACTAAATGTGTTTGTACTAAGTACCAAAAACTGTCAAGTAGTAAATGTTCTAGTACAGCTGCTTAACATTTTGAGAAATACTGTTTTTATGCCTCAAATAAGAAGTATTTAAAAACGTATTGTTTTTGTACCAGTACTGGAACTCAGGAATACCAAAAAAATTGTACCAAGCCCTTCTTACCAAGTCCTTTTCCCTCATAGCTGATTGTGTTAAATTGTGTTTTCCTCCCATAGTGGGGTTTGCTTTTCCCTGCAGCTTTGATTTTTATTGCAAGCTATCAGTTTAAAATAGATTCTTCTGTATCTGTGTAACTTTAAAAAAACAGAATATTACATTTGTCCTCTCATAAATCCTCAATTAAATACACTTCATGGTTTTGCAGCTATAGACTTACTTGGTATAGTACAACCAGCATCTCAAAGTGCTCAGTTTAGCTAATGTTAGCAAACTTTTGTTATATTGTTGTGTAACTGACACTGCTGTAAGTTCGCTTTAACATAATCCCAATATTGCCAAATTAAAAGTTCATAGAGTGCAGCAGGAATGAGTCCTTAAACCTGAAAATAAGTTAGCATATTTGCACTTACTGTTTCCTCATACAGTCAGTGGGTTTTTTGAATGAGTTTTTGGTAAGATTCTTGAAATCAGTTCTGTGGGTAACACAAGCTTAAAATATTTTCATGTTTTGTTCTACCACATGAAATTTACGGTAAATACACCACATGTGAATTTTAAAGTTTTAATGTGTCTTAAAAAGCCGGTTGCCAACAAGTGTCCAACTGAGACTACAGAGCTTGCTGGTGACATTAAACGTCATCATATGGAGACTCGTCTACTCACTAGTCCGTCTATTCTAACTATAACTTTTCAACTTGGATTGGATCAATTTATAATAACATGTGTATAGTATAGTGTAGTAAGAAGCATATTGGTGGTGATGTTGAAGTCATGTGACCATGGTGTGGTTCATTTATAACCTAAAGTTAGCTTTTTACTCCTGGCAATTGCAATTACACTTCAAAAATCACAAAAGTGTTCATTTTTGAAGATTATCTTGCTGAACAAAATGTGTAAGTATCATAAACTTGTGTTTGCCACAGAGCTTATTTTCTACAATAATCCAATTGAAAATTCCCATAGGCTTTTTGTCGAGGGAAACAGGGCATTGCTAACGTCAGGGTTAGCCTACAAAAACATGTAATCCCTGCAGCACTCTATTAGCTATTAACCAGCCTACTGCTAATGCTTTATTGGATGTGATGATAAGCTTATGATGGTGAATGTCAGGTAATTTTAGCAAACTTTAATTCAATATTGCTGAGTAACTAACATTACTGTGTCAGATGCTGATTTCATGGCTGTTCTTGAACTGGTGTTACACTGTGTTGTAGTATCTACCATTATCCCAATATTGCCAGCTGATTGGTGTTAAATCAGCAGTAGATTATGTTGGCTAATGTTAGCAAAAGTTACAAAATGGTAATAGATATTACTGTCTAAATGACAGTATGAGGGTGTTGAGTTCAAATTTTTCTTTGTAAGTTAATGAATCCCATACATATTGCCAAAGTGTTAAGCAAATTTACATCTACTTATTTAAAGGTATAAAATTGTACAGAGAAATAAGAGAGTAACACCTATTTATTATTATTATTATTTTACAGGAAAAATGACTGATTCATACCATACATGTATAAACATTATCGCTATTTCACATTCAATTAAAATGTTTTTTTTAATTTGGGATAATGTCTAATGGGTGCAAAAACATGCACAAAACATCACCATTTACCTTCCTTATAGTAAATACAGCACTATATTCATTAATCACATTGAGTTGGCAGCCGTGACAGAGAGAAGAATGATACTTTGCTGTGAAATAGACTGATTGAAAACAGACATGTGAATGTGCAGTGCAGCACACACACACACACACACACACACACATACAAACACACACACACACACACACACACACACACACACACACACACACACTGTGTTGCATACACAGATATTTACAAGGCTAATTAAAGTACAAAAAGAACCTTTACATCTTCATTTTTGTTATGCATAGGCACAAAGTTAATAACACAGGCTCACATGCTCTCATTTACTCACACTCTCCCAGAGGCTTTTTGGATCGGCGTACATTCTGATGGGCCCTGCAGTATGCTGGTCAGAAATAGTAAGAGGATGCTAGATGCTTGAACCACATACTGCCACTTTTCCTTGTGGATATTTTTCTAGGAAGAGCGAGGCAGCTGTGGCTTTTCAGAACCTAGATCCATCCATCAAACAGCACCCATGGTTTACAGCATGCAACACACACACTCTTTCCTCTCCCTCCGCTCCCCCTCCTTTCCCTATTTCCATGTGTCTTAATTTCTTTCCCTTCTCTTTTTCTTCTTTCTTTCTTCATCGTCTCTGTCTGTCTCTCTGTCCATCCATCCCTCTCTGTTTTGCCCCTCATCCCTCTCTTCAAGACTGAGTTTACAGCCCCCAGGGCACTTCCGCCAGGCTGTCTGCAACAGATTTATTAATAGGCTTTTCTCTCTCTGCAGTAAACACAGTGTTTGTTTAGGGGGTCGTCGCTCAGACACTGATAGACTTGTACTTAACCTTAGGCACTGACTGACTTAGTAATAGAGGAAAGTCTGTCGGTTGCAAAGATGATCTACTGCAGATTAAGTCATACAGGAACTGCTGGAAATAAACACAAGACAGAATCACAAATGACTTGCAGTTAAAGAGCCAGCAGGGTTTGCATATTTGGTGATATTTTGAAGCCTCTTTTATTTTTCCAGATTTATCAGAGTTTGGTGATGTGAGAGGACAGGGTGGCAGAGGGGTTGACAAAATAGTCTCATTGCGAAGTCCATTCATCCTTTTTGTTTAGTAGCTCTTCATCACTTAATACAACCAATCAACAGGTGGAGTTTGCCCAGCGGTCATGGAATTGTAGATGTTGACTTTCTTTTTTAGCAAGACTTCTAATCCATGTTGCTTTAAAAGTTATACAGCAGGTGACAAACTTTCTCAACTGACCATTCACTAAACCCTGACAGCATTTAGATACTGTTGCTATTATGAGCCTGGTTGCACCTGGAGTTAAAGTGTAACTCTCGCCAAAATGCAACCTAGGCATTTTTTGTGAATGTACCCCAGTCAAACCTTTGTGTAAAAGCATAATTACGACAAAAAAGCCACTTTTAAGATTTTCCGTACTTTCGTTTTCGGGTCAAAATCATTTTCATTTGCGTGCTAGGGGCAACTGTATGGTAGCATCAAAATCGCTATTTTTAAAACACTAAGAAGACTCGACACAACATGAAACTTTGCTCGTAGTATCACCAGGGTCTCTACACATGAACACGAGCATTGAGAACATTGTTTGTGTACACAGAGTTTGCTAAAAAGGTTTTTGAACAACTCACGCTAGCAGTCGCTTGCTCCGCTCGCCGCCGTCCTGCCAGTCGACAAGAGTCGATCCCCGAGTGCGGCGTAACATGGAGGAACAAAAGTACGGTTAATCTTAAAAGTGGCTTTTTCGTCGTAATTATGCTTTTACACGAAAGTTTGACTTGGGTTCCTTCACAAAAAAAGCCTAGATTGCATTTTGGTGAGAGTTTCACTTTAACATCCATCCTTAGTGATCACAGGCTGTGAGTACAGGTGTGAACAACCCACAAGCTGCATTGAGGACACATTAGAGATCTGATCACTCAGACCACATTCAGAGGTGGTCTGGCCGCATGTGACCACATTCCTTTAGCAGTGTGTACACACATGTGTCCTGCGCCAAACTGAAGGACCGCCTACTCAACTGACGTCATCTGTAAAAGAAGAAGAAGAAGCTAGAACCACAGGCAGAATGGATTACACACTGTCTGTTTTTGATTTGATTAACTGTAATGCAAATGCAAATCACATTATCCTGGCAATGTTAGCCGCAGATGTTTGTGAACACACTGTTTGTTTCAACTGATCCAACCACTGAACTAGTAACCACAATATCACCAGACTCTCTTAACAAATCGCACAATTTTGAGTTTTTGAGTGAGGAGAAACGTAAACTTTGTGTAACAGTGACGATAATTTCTAGTTCATTGGTTCCTTCTTGTTAATTCAGCACTAAAACATGAAGTTGTGTGTTTCCTTGTAAAAAGTGTAAACGTTTGTGGAGAAAGTCCCCAGATTCCCTGACAAAATTGCTCAATTTGTTGAATAAGGAGAAACTTTATAAACACGTTTATTTGGAAGTGATATCGGATCACAAGTGGTCACTTGAGACATGTGGAGGTACATGTAAATGCCAGGTATGAAATTACGGACTTAGAGTTGTCCACTTGTGATTGGATCATTAAGGATGGAAGTTACAGTAATACCAGGTTTCAACAGCTTCTCAAAGGCTGTTCACATTTGTTATCAACAAAAATGGTCTCTAGAGGCCTGGAGCACTTCTGTTATGTTGATTGGATATGCAGCGATTTTCTGTTGCATTTGTTCTTGGGGTTTGTGTGTTTTTAACTTTGCCTCATTTGTGTATTTGAACGTTTCTCTTAATTGAAATGTTTTTAGCTGTCACAGCACATGCATACATTTAGTTGTGTTGTGTGTATTAATAGTATGTTTCCTATTACATATAGGAAATTGATAAAGATGTTCTCTTAATTTCACTGGTATTTGGTCTGTTTGCATGTGTTTTCTTAAGTTTGCGCTTGACAGCCACAAAAATTTCTTTGTCGCCTGTGAAGGAAAGTCCACAGACTCCCCTAAAAAATTGCACAGTTTTGTGAGTTGTTGTGTTAGGAGAAACTTTATAAACTTTGTGAAATGCTGTCTTTAACAAATTCTTAATTATTTGGGCCTTCCTGTAAAATACATACATTATGTTTTTTCTTCTTTATGTAAAAAACTTGTCCTTTGTCCAAGCATGCTGCCTACTACTGTTGGTCGGCCTGTAAAACTGTAACACTGTATCAACAATGCATCGTCTCTGCTAACAGAAAGATGTCCGTGCTTATTTGCATATAGAGTAGAGAAGTGAGATCAGATCACAAATGGTCACTCAAGACGCGGCATTGTAATGAACCGACATACTTTGAGCTGACAGCCTGGACGGATAATATCAGGTATAAACAGGCTCTTTGACTGTCAAGTGCTCCATTCTGGCATGGCACAGCAGACTATGATAACAGTGTCAGATTTGGCCACAGCTCAAGTTTATTGTAATTTCAATCCTTTGCACTGCCAACAGCTGTGGCTATAGGCATTATGTTTTCTTGTTATCAGTTCAGGATGAACTGATCAGATTTTGGTGGTCAAAGGTAAAGGTCACTGTGACTTCAGAAAACATGTGTTCGGCCATTAAGAATTAATATGCTTATTTTGACAAAATCTCACACTAATGTGTAATAGGATCAAATTAAGTGAAGTGATTTTATTTATCAAAGGTCAACTTCACCGTTACTAGGGCTGACTCAAATGGTTCAAAACTTCAACCGTAGTAATCGACACCCAAATATATATATTTTTTTAATGCATTACATCAAAATCCCAAAAAACCCAGCAGCAGCAGTGCAACATTATTCATTATGCATCACATTACTAAGGGTTCAAGCCCGAAGTGCAGCACTCTATATTTGGGGGTGGCTGTAACTCGGGAGGTGGAGCGGGTTGTCTAGTAATCGGAAGGTGGCTGGTTCGAATCCCGGCTCCCCCCAGCTGCATGTCGAAGTGTCCTTGAGCAAGATACTGAACCCCAAATTGCTCCTGATGAGCAGTTGGCAGCATCAGTATATGAATGTGTATGTGAATGGGTGAATATGACAAGTGTCGTAAAGCACTTTGAACGGTTAGTAGACTGGAAAAGCACTCAGCGAAATGCAAGTCCATTTGCATTGTTTTAGTGCTGGTTTATTATTATTTGTCTTAAGCCACAGCTCAAATTGCTGTGAGCTGGAACTAACGAGAAAAATTAAACTTGGCCAAATAACTGGAAATGGCGTGCAAATGCTTTTCAACATATTATGAGCCAAATCTGGCCACATTTGCCAAATAGACACATTGGGCTCTATCTTACGCTCAGCACAAAGCGGCGCACAGCGTCATTGCAATTGTCATTGCTAGTTTCAGACGCAGTTGTCATTTTCATGCCCAGCGCCCACGTTGTGTAAATAGCAAATGTACCTGTGCCCACCTGTGCTCCCCTGGGTGTGTTGGTCTATAGGCCTTTTCAGACATTATCGGCGCGGCGAAGGTTCGCCATTTCTCCGCCTTTGTTTGTTCACACAGAACCAAGCAGCTCTGGTGTAAAGCCGCTCCAGTGTGTCAATTCATACAGCATGCCAGCGCTGCAGATCCAAAAAAGGCGTGACAGTACACATCATGACGTTGAGATCTGTGTGGTTTTTTCAATGTGTTTCCTCCAGTGTCCACCTGTTAATCTAAACATGTACCTGCTGACTGTTTATAATCATATGGATGCTGTTATAATGTGTTGTGATTGAGATCCTGACCCACCATACATTCTGGAAAGTGACAAAGTTACGTTTTTCGCTCTAAATTACATAATTACATAATCACCATCAGTAAACAGGACGCTGTCTGACTTTCTAACTCGCGGGGAGGGATGCTGTTTTCTGGGGGAAAGTTCACTGAAGTCTTGGTCGGGAGGGCTGGCGTCACTGTGATTTTTTTCAGTACAAGTTGCCAGAGACAGTAACTACAACAACACAATAGTGGAAGATGACGGCCTGGCTCTGCTGCCGGGGACAGGTGCTGTTTTTAGGGCAGAAATGTGACGAAGAGTCGGTAGGACAGACAGGAGGACAGACAGGATGACAGAGGCTTCGCCACATATAACTGCGGTATTTTTTTCTTCATATAAGTTGCCAAAGACACTAACAGTTGCCACATTACTGTTGTTTGGTCCTGTAACGTTGCTTTGTGGGTCATTTCTCTTTTATTTGATGAGTGAGGGATCTGTTTAGTTGTCAGACTGTGAACACCATCAGACCAACACACTCCTGATCCGCTCTGGCTTTTCTATGCACACAGACGACGTCTCGCCTCTGCTGTGGCTCTAATACTACCTCCTGAGGCGGATCAGAGCCACAGCGGAACTGTCCCCCCTCTCCGTAACTTTCACACAGACAACGGTGTGGATAATCGGCGCATGATTCCTGCACTGAAAGGGCAGCGTGAATGGGGCTTTTAAGTGAGGTGTGGTCAGGCGCACTGATGGCGGATTGCTATCCTGAGGCAGCAGAAAGCGACGGCATCATAGACCAACAAAAAGCTGGTCTAAGGTCAAAGGCGCAGTGTGTTTCCTGCTATTTAAAGAGTGCATTATTGAGACAGTAAGACGCGCCTACACAGGCGGGTTCACACCATTCATGTACTCATTTTATGATTTGAGAGGCTGCTTTCAGTTATTTGAAACATTTCCATGAACACACTCATGTCACTGTAACAAATATCGTGGCCCATTTAATCAGCAAAACTTAAAGCTGTAGTTATAAACTCTCCAGAGGAAACGAGTCAGGAGTTTTAAATAATCAATGAAGTTTATCAGCTGTTCCTTGTGCACAAATGCACATGTTAATGTAGAGATACACATATGGTTTCTGCTGCTGGAGGATCGCTGCAGATAATGTCATTAATATTTTCCTCATTAAGGACATATTTCACCCTCTCATCCCACCTGTCAGTGATCAGGATGATACCTTTTATGACCCGTACGCCTGATCCACGGACTGAGATCTGCACACACAGAGGGACTCCTCCTCAGTTAAATATCAGTTTATATTTTCTTATGCAGTCAAACAGAGTTGTTGATGGGACAGATGATTGTGAAATGGTGAGGCAGAGGGTCCAGCAGCCGAGGACCACATCCCTGTCCCTCAGTGAAAACGAGTGTTACTCTTTAATGTGTGTCAGGCCCTGGTGCACCTGGCTCTTAAAGGGAATGAGAGATGACACTCGGATTGGTTTGATTTATGTTCCGCCCAAAACACACCCATGACTGATTCACAGTTTAAACACCACCACTTTGCGCCATGCGCCACACTTTGCGCCCAGACCGTTTAACTAGCAAAATGGACTTGGACATGCCCTAAATGCACTAGCGCGCTGCGCTTTAGACTTTCTTAATAGGGCCCAGTAAGTTAAATTGACTTGAATTTGACACACAAGTCCAGGTGATAGTACTCCAAAAAATAGTACAAAAAATCCACTTGGAGCATATAGGTCTATCAAGTCTACTTTTTCTAACTTTACTCAATCAACACAAAATTTGCTATATAGCACTGTGGGACAGATATACACATTTCTATCATAAATGAGCAAGATAAGTCAAAAAAACACTATCAATCAAAATATTTTCTCAAAAGGCGAGGCTTAGAATAAATTGCTCATAACTCAATAACCATTGGTCCAATCATCATAACACTTAGATATCTTGAGGCTGAAGTTGGGAATGGGTCTATTAAAGCATTTCTAGGAAAACCACAAATACCAAAATCGCGTATCTCAAAAACCGCGCCTCACCAGTTTTGGTTTGCATACTCTGGGGGCGATTATTAACCAAAATCTGCAATACCATATTGATTGCTGGATGTGGGTGTGGCCTATCACTGAATACGTTAAAAATTGGCCAAGAGTGGTTACACCATCACAAAAATTGAAACATACCTTCCAGCCGAGGTTGGGAATAGGTCTACCAAAACACCACAAATACCACATTTTTGCACCTCTGAACCTGGTGGATATAATTTGACAAATTATGCCAAATCTCGCTCATTGCTGCAAGCGGCTTATTTTCGGCTGTTTGAGTTTCTTAAGCTAAGTAGGCTTGAACCCAGCAAATAGCCACTAGCGGCTATATTTATCATTAGTTATTTTTAGACAAGGAGATTTAAGCTTGATAGTTTTGTGCATCACAGCTCTCAAATAAAGTCACTAGCACCTCACTGAACTTGGGACAGTGACATACATTTTTTTTAGCTATGACATAAAAATCAGAAGGCTGTACATTATTTTGACCAATTAGAAAACTGAAGGCGATCTACAACAACATTAGTAATTTACATGTAACACTGTAAATAAAGTAAACCACTCGTAGTTGACCTGCTTCGCTATTAGGGAGGCCCTGGAGTGCGTCGTGACCAGTATGGGTCACACAGGGGAGCAGCCACAAGTTCCTGGAGCAGAAGGAGCTGCGGGATTGACTTCAAACTCTGCAGCGAGGGTTGTTTGCTTTGTGTGGTGTTGACATTAAAGTGACCACACTGGCAGTGTCTCAGTTAATTTTCTCTAAATGTCCTGATAAATTCATAAGATTAAATGTCATTGTAATCAGGTTGCTTTAAAAAAAAAAAGAAAAAAGAAGCCATTAAACAGGCTGTCTCCATCATAGAAAAACAAAAATAATTAAGTTTTAAATATTTGCAAGTAATTCTCACTAAAGCTTTGAAGCACCAAAAATGATATTCGGGACAGCCCTAACTGTGACATCATAATGTTCTGCAAAAACACTTTTCAGGCCTTCATTTAACACCATTACTCAGGAACAGAAGGGAGATTGTGATGAGACATGCTTCACATTTGGTCGGAAAATGAATTGGTTACACTAATCTTGGTGCCCACATTGAAACTGTGGTGATTGTAGAGATCTTCTGTGCTGCTTGGTTAAATGTGTGTGAAGCATCCACAATTCACAATTTGTTGTTTCTATGCATTAACATCCATATTTGAAGCATTGCGGTCCGCAACAAGCTCATTGATTTTACTTCAGGACAGATATGAATGTAAATTGTAACTTCACTCGTGCATGGAGGTATACAACCATGCCGGTTTATAATTATTCATGCTGCAGCTCAAATTGCCATGAGTTAGAATGAGATAGAAACATTAAACTTGGCCCAATAACTGTAAATGGTGTGGAAATGCTTCCCAAGAAATATGAGCCAAAATCGGCCCCATGGTGCTGCTATTACAAATGCAATTTTCGGCCACAGCCCAAATGCAGTAAGCTGGACTGACTTGAAACTGGACACACAAGTCCAGCTCAAAGTGCTCTACAAACAAGTGTCTGGGTGATTGTCGGGCCGCCATGATGGATATGGTGCTAATTGGCTTAATCTGAAAAACAGTAAGTGACATTTACTTTTTTAAAGTTTGATTCAATCAACACCAAATTGACTATACAGTGTTGTGGGACCAGCATATACATTTCTATTAAAAACACGGCCAAATTTCACCTAAACCCACTCAGTGCTGCTTGCAGTTTATAGCCGCATGTGGCTATATTTCTAGTTGATTTTAGACAGATGTTAACACTGGGTTCTTGTTTCTAGCTGCCCCCCGTTGACTTGCTGGCTGATATGACTGTTACTTGCAGAATTAATTAGCCCTAGATCGCTAGCTTTTTAAGCTAACGTAGCTCCATGAGTTGGTTGAAAACTTTGACTCTATAATATTTTTGAATTTAGCTTGTTTCAAAACGAGAACCCTGTAATAGCATCTTAAATAGCTAACTAGAAAAATTGCATTTCCTGCGAAAATACAGTGTGAATGCTGACGGCTGAAGTGATTTTGGAAATCTGCTGAATGTACTGCCGGAAATGCATAAAACTATGAGAATGAATGGTCAAGAATTTGTAGAAAAAGCAGAATTTTTCAAAAGCTGAAAAGGCAGAAAGGCTGAAAAGTAATAGGCTGAATGGGCTGAAAAAGCTGAAGATTTTAATAGCTAAATGGTTTCTCTAGCTGAACATGAAGCTGAATATTTTGATAGTTGAACAGTTTCTCTAGCTGAACATGAAGCTGAATATTTTGATAGTTGAACAGTTTCTCTAGCTGAACATGAAGCTGAATATTTTGAAAGTTGAACAGTTTCTCTAGCTGAACATGAAGCTGAATATTTTGATAGTTGAACAGTTTCTCTAGTTGAACATGAAGCTGAATATTTTGATAGTTGAACAGTTTCTCTAGCTGAACATGAAGCTGAATATTTTAATAGTTGAACAGTTTCTTTAGCTGAACATGAAGCTGAATATTTTGATAGTTGAACAGTTTCTCTAGCTGAACATGAAGCTGAATATTTTGATAGTTGAACAGTTTCTCTAGTTGAACATGAAGCTGAATATTTTGATAGTTGAACAGTTTCTCTAGCTGAACATGAAGCTGAATATTTTGATAGTTGAACAGTTTCTCTAGCTGAACATGAAGCTGAATATTTGAAAAAGCTGAAACGTAATAAACTGAAAGAGCTTAAAAAGCTGAACATTTTGATAGCTGAACAGTTTCTCTAGCTGAACATGAAGCTGAATATTTGAAAAAGCTGAAAACGCAGAAAGGCTGAAAAGTAATAGGCTGAATGGGCTGAAAAAGCTGAAGACTTTAATAGCTAAACGGTTTCTCTAGCTGAACATGAAGCTGAATATTTTGATAGTTGAACAGTTTCTCTAGTTGAACATGAAGCTGAATATTTTGATAGTTGAACAGTTTCTCTAGCTGAACATGAAGCTGAATATTTTGATAGTTGAACAGTTTCTCTAGTTGAACATGAAGCTGAATATTTTGATAGTTGAACAGTTTCTCTAGCTGAACATGAAGCTGAATATTTTGATAGTTGAACAGTTTCTCTAGCTGAACATGAAGCTGAATATTTGAAAAAGCTGAAAACGCAGAAAGGCTGAAAAGTAATAGGCTGAATGGGCTGAAAAAGCTGAAGACTTTAATAGCTAAACGGTTTCTCTAGCTGAACATGAAGCTGAATATTTTGATAGTTGAACAGTTTCTTTAGCTGAACATGAAGCTGAATATTTTGATAGTTGAACAGTTTCTCTAGCTGAACATGAAGCTGAATATTTTGATAGTTGAACAGTTTCTCTAGCTGAACATGAAGCTGAATATTTTGATAGTTGAACAGTTTCTCTAGCTGAACATGAAGCTGAATATTTTGATAGTTGAACAGTTTCTCTAGTTGAACATGAAGCTGAATATTTTGATAGTTGAACAGTTTCTCTAGCTGAACATGAAGCTGAATATTTTGATAGTTGAACAGTTTCTCTAGCTGAACATGAAGCTGAATATTTTGATAGTTGAACAGTTTCTCTAGCTGAACATGAAGCTGAATATTTTGATAGTTGAACAACTTCTCTAGTTGAACATGAAGCTGAATATTTTGATAGTTGAACAGTTTCTCTAGCTGAACATGAAGCTGAATATTTGAAAAAGCTGAAAAGGTTGAAAAGCTGAAAAGTAATAGGCTGAAAGAGCTTAAAAACCTGAACAGTTTGATAGTTGAATGGTTTCTATAGCTGAACGTATGCTGAAGAAGTAGCAGAAGCAAAGTTCAAAATGTCCCCATAAGAATGAATAGGAAAACACCTCCCAAACTCCTGCAGGTCTAGAAAAAAGTGTAATAGTTAAAATATGTATACAGTGAGTAACAGGAGACATTGCTGAACCCTGTGATGTGTTTTTTATTTCTGTAGAGTGAAAAATGAGGGAGCCAGAGCGAGAGACAAAACCGGTACTGTCTGCTCCACTCCAGAAATTTAGGCTCAAAGTTAACACTGCGGCTTATGGGGGAGTTGCTGGAGTGCTTGTCTCTCGAGGGCCTCTACAGCCAAAAGTTTAAGTCCTACATTTCTATGTATATATTGTCTATGTGAAGTAAAAGATGTGGGACCCAAATTGGGAGAATTTTTGCAACTGTTCTCCACTCTAGCGATGATGTCACTCACTCTAGCTCACGCAATACACACCCATTATAAAACGAGAAGACGAGCTAAAAATCCTTAAAACTAAAACTGTGATAATTTCAAAACCGTAAAAGATTTTAAAAAGCTGAATACATGCCCAATAGTTTAAGGTCTTCTGACTCTTTTAAAGTTGGAATGGTGTCTCTAGCTCAAACTATGAGGGACAAGAAGAAGTTGAAAGTCGATGAGTTTTGAGGAGGATTCGAAGATTTTCTCATTTACTTCCATATTTTTTTTTTTTTGAAAAAGCTGATTATTTGAAAAAGTTGAAAAGCTAAAAAGCTGAAAAGTACAAGGCTGAAAGAGCCTTAAAAGCTGAATATTTTGATGGTTGAACGGTTTCTATAACTGAACGTATGCTGAAGAAGTAGCAGAATGAAATTTGAAAAATTCCCCATAAGGATGAATGGGAAAAAATTTGCAGAAAAAGCTGAATATTTCCAAAAGTATGAAAGATAGAAATACCAAAAATACAAGCAGTAATGTCCTTAATGAGCTGAACATTTTGATAGTTGAATGGTTTCTGTAGCTCAAAATTTGTAGGAGGAGAAGCGAGCCGAAAAACATACGGAAGCAGGAATAGTCAGCACTAATGTTAGCAGGGCTAGCTTGCTGTATAGCTAGGACAGAGACATTGTTGATCGCGCTTCGAGAAGTCTCCTGGATTTGAAAACTGGTGGTGGTTCTGAGGTCGAAGAACTGTCTAAAGTGATCTAAAATGTAGATCCTGTAGTAGATTCTGGTAGTGTGGATGCGGTTTAGAGCCATTTTCTTTTGTCCATTTTGCTAAACTTCAAGCTAGCTTCATTTAAATACGCATCATGATCAACAGTCAGAGATGATGACTGTTACAGGCTGGCGACATTGGATGCATTAGCAGTGCATGCGTCACAGACAGAGAATACACACAACAGGTATAAGGCAGTTTTTTTTCTTGTGCACTCTCTTTTCTCTGTTTCCCTCCCCCCCTCTCTTTCTCCCTCCCGCTTCGTTGCTCTTCAGCGGGGGTAAAGGAAAATCACATCATCATATTTACAGATAATTATCTGTTTTCAAAGGTTAACTCCATGAAAACAGATAGGGCAGGCAAGCAAGAACACTGCCTATGTGGACACAAACACACGCGTGTGCAGAAGCAGCTCAGCTATTTATTGTTTATTATAATATAATGTATTTTAAGGATTTTGTGGGGCACAAAGTTGATTCAAAAAGGCATTGCCCCCCACTGCCCTCCAGTGGTGCTGGCACAGGACAAAGATTGTGTGATTAAAATGAAATCTCTAGAACAACTTTTAAACAGTTGTGTCTCTGTTTGGCAATTGCAGTGCCAAAGTCAAGAGTGAATGTTACATTTCTGCCTCAGTAAGAGTTATCAGTTGAACAGGTTGACCAATTGATTAACTGACTGATGTACTTACTTCATCATTAACTGCATAGAATTCCTACGAGAGAATTTTGAAGTGTACTTAGAACAAACTGGCAGCCAATGAGAAACCTTTGTCACACAGAGGCTGACTTTGACTGATACAAATAGCTCATGGTCAGAGTTGGTGGCTAATGTAGCAACTAACGATTGATATCGTTATTGATTATTTATCATGATGAATTCATTAATGGAAAAAAAAGAAAAACTGCTTAATGTAGACACTACCTGAGAAGTAAAAATGAATTCATGATTATCATCTGTTCATATGGAAGCTGCGATTGGAGCTGAAGTGGAAGTATTGTGGTCACTGGTATCATGCACTGTAACTAAGGAATTCAACAGTTCTAGACAGTCTAGTATGCACATGCAGAGAAAGGGCTGATGCATGGCACGTTTGTTGAGATTCAACAAATGAGTTAAGTGTGTGTGTATGGGTTAGTGACAGAGTCATATCTGGAATATGGCCCAGTCTAGTGATGCCATATAGTGAGTCAGTGGACGGGATGAAATCTGATCCGTGTGGAGAGAGAGAGAGGGAGTGAGAGAGTAACTCCAGACTCACACACACATACAGCTACAGTAGCAGTGACAGATGATTGCGCTGCTCATGATTTATACTTAGGAGCGAGTATAAAAGGAGCAGGGAAAAATCGGGAGAAAGTAAAAAGGTAGCCGTAGCGTCTGATGAAACATCCCATCATCCTTCCTCTGAAATTAGTTTTAACAACGCCTTCACCGCCCCGCCCTGCTCAGCAATCCCCTACTCACTAAATAATGCCAAGCATAACCACCAACTCTCTTGGTAGGCAAAAGAAATTTCTCTACAGCTCATGTTAGTGTTAACCTATAGAGATGCAGCTGGGTAGATGGGGAGTGAAAATTAGAATTACTCGTAATATATGAGAATAAACTAAAGTAAATTAGTTGATTGATATACCAATTGGTTGCCAGCTGAGATTTGTCGTTAAGAATGTCTAGAAGTAATGTGAGAATAGAGAAAATGTAGAGAATAATATAGTTCACATGCTGGAAGCTATTGAAACAATTCAGCTGAGCTGTGTAGTTTAAACCAATTGATTCTCTTCAGTGAATGCAGTGATGAAAGGCGTATTCAGGGCCAAGTCAGCTAATAGGACCACTAACGTTAGCTGCATGGCTAACCTAGCAGGCGCAGTAACTGTCTAACAGCAGCTAAACTCTGTTAAACCACTTCAGTACTGGATTCCCTGTCATCAAGTTGGCCGCAGTTGGTCTCAGAGTTTGTGTTTGGACCTGGCACTGGCCGTCTTCACTTGGAGCCCAGTACAGTTAGCTGCTGTTACTTTAACAACAAATTAAGCCATCTGTACATCAGAAAACTTTTTTTATCACGGAGCAGAGCAGCCGGAGGACATTAGAAGGTAAACTGGAAAACACTGTCTCCATAAAATATGATTCAGTTTCACCCAAATAAGTGAATAAAGATATAAATTTGTATTTTTGTGCAGTTATCAGTGAAACACTCTGCATCTTTCTGACATGAAATCTTAGCTCTGTGCCCCTCACTCACTACTTAAAGTTAAAGATTGATTGATGGTTGGATGGCGTGATGTTATTGGTTGACATGACCAATTTTGATATAAAAATACAAAGACATTTATTTTTTGTAAATTTTTTGGCATATATTGTTAGGTCTACAATGTGACCGTGGATGTGATTTAAAATAGTTAAAAAGACATTTTTCATTTCAGCTCGACTTTAATATTACTGGCAAAGGATGATCTCATTTTAAGTACTTATTTGGTGGGTTAATAATAATGCAACACATTTTGTCACCTGATCTACAGTGACCCTGAGGCTCAAAACACAACAACCTTTCAGAAAACACAAAGACATTTAACAAAACACAACATTTCAGAAACATAACACTTTAGAAAACACGACATTTCACTAAACACCACACATTTTCAGAAAACTCAACATTCCCACAAAAACAAAACAAATTCAGAAAACACATTTCACAGAACATATTTTGCAAAAGGCAGCAGCATTTCAGAAAACAAAACATTTCAGAATCACAACACTTCACAAAATACAACAGATTGTTTTAAATCACGTTATGAATAGTAAAAGAAAAAACATATTGTTTATAAAAAAGATATTTGTAGTAGTAGTAGTAAGTAGTTCTAGTGCTATTTAGGTACATTGAAGTTTCATTCTGACAATTTGCGGTTGCAGTTGTTCTTACATATCAGAGTTATATAAGAAGAATATTAAGTTTTGCATTAGTTTCTAATTGTAATTTTGCAATTATTGAATATGTGTGTTGAGTAGATTTTTATATTACTGTCGATGTTTTAAAAGTTTTTGACTGTTCAGCAGGTGTGCTGTCATTACGACTAATCGAAATTCATAGATATTTAAATGTAATTATGGATAGTCAAGCCACTTTCTTTTTTTTTAACCTCAAAACAGTTTGCCTTTGTGTGACAATACTCAAATGGGTATATGTTGTATGCTGTTGATAAATGTTTCTGTTTACTTCAACCCCTGTAGTCAACATTAATAAACAGTATATAAACAGTTAATAAATGGTTTGTAACACATTATAATGTAATTGTAAGCAGATGTAAGGACATTTCAAGCCTTTATTATTCATGCATATGTCAACAACTAAAGCTTCTGGTGTGTTTATGTTGTATGACTGGTAGCAAGGCATAACAGCTGTTCGCATAAATGAACAAATCCTCACATTGTGTTATAAAACATTTATCAACAGAGTATACACATGAAAAAATCATGCGCAGGCGAGTTTCAAACTGTATTTTTAGCCTAGTGGTTAAGTCCTGTACAACATCAATGTCCATGGTCAGAGCTGGTCCAGCTGAGGACCTTCGTTGCATGTCATGCCCCTCTCTCTCTCCCTATATTTCCTTTCTGGGCCTCTGTAACTTAAGGACCCCTTACAATGTTTTTTTTGTGTTATTTTTGAGTTTTCAGCCTATCCTGTTGCCTTTATCTGAAAGGCCACAAGGTGCAGTTTGATAAGTTGCGATCAGAGTACCCTGTAAAAAAAATGAATTGGAAATTGGTTTTAAAGTTAAAGATACGACTACACTGATACGCAGACCTCTGGATCAATCAGTCATTTTAAAGTTATGAATCATTTGAGTGAAGCTGCTATGCAGCTATTTCCTCACAGCGTCTTCAAACTCTTGTAGAAGTTCAAAGGTCAATGCAAGACTCTCGCTAGATGTGGAAACAGAAATGTTAGCGTAGTGTGACCAGGGAAACAAAAGCAACATGTCCGGCAACGCCGACAACATTTTAAATGCATCGTCAAATCCCACATATAAAGTTTGGAAGAGATTTTAATTTTATAAGAAGGACGGAATAATGGAAAAAAGGCAGGCCGGTTGTAAGCTCTGTAGAACAGCATTTAAGCACAGTGGTAGAGATGGTACAACTCAGCGAGGTCTAAGGTAATCACAACATCTATAGCTTGTTTTATCGCTAAGGACTTACAACCTGTCTGCTTTTGAACGTGTTGCTATCATAGCTGTATTCTGTGACTGCTGATAGTACTGCACACTGTTTACAGTCTACTGACAAGTCAGTTAAACTTTTGAGTTTGGTATCAGTAGTAAACATTTGTCTGATTGTTAATCATAGGTGTGATTTTATACACTGACTACTAGGAAGCAGAGGATACAGACAGTCAGGGACATCCAGTTCAGAGAGGTCCAATGCAGACAGATCCAGCTCAGAGAGACCTTGCTCATGGAGAACCAGACAACAGGATAGTTGTTCCTCAGATCCAGGATGAGACAACAGATGTGTTTTTTATACACTGCAGATTAAAGCTTAGTTTATGCTTCTGCGTCATGTCGACGCTGTCGACATGACGCCGTCGTTGAGCATTCGAAGTTCTGCGTCGAGGGTCCGCGTTGCTCTGCAATTCACCGCCATGCCACCAGGGGGGTGTGGCTGTGTGGCTGTGTGGTTTCAGGGGTTATAGCCGAATCCTTGCTTTTTCTTCCGGTCACAGTAAACAACAGTAAACAATGGCGACCGAGGTGGAGCAGCTGTATTTGGAGTTGGATCAATATTGAAGAGCAAATGCTTATATTGTAAATGTTAAAGCGCAGGCGACAGAGAAGACGTTTGCGGAGGTGGTCTGTACGACCGGAAAAAGCAACTGCCGGAAATTACGTTCTGAGCGGACCAATCACAGCGCTTGCGGTCCACGTCAACGCGACGCGTAGTTAGGATTTTTTGGAGGTGCACGTCAGGCTACGGCGTAGGGGTCTGCGTCGACGGTGTAGCTACGGCGTAGGTACGCCGTCGACCTGACGCAGAACCATAAATTAAGCTTAAGATAACGATATACATAATAGTAAAAAAATATAGTTCATATATAAGATTCCGTGGTCTTCTGAAATATCTATTTGAATGTAGGCAATGCCACTTTTAAAGAATTGGCTTGTTCTAATTTATAATAGAAAATGAATGTCTACATGAAAAAAATAATTGTATCATATTGTATCTTATCGTACCCAACCGGATCGAATCACATAGTACCAAATCGGAATCAGAATTGAATTGTCCCATAATCGTATCGTAGCCCATGTATCTAGATACATATCAAATAGTCTTATAAGGGAGAGATGCACACCCCTACTTGCTACAGTATGCAGCTCCTTGTATATTGTGTGTACACTACAAGACTTCCAAAATCTTCTCACATTTAACAACCTCTTTCCTGCTCATATCATAAGAATAGTGAGGAGATGTAGTTTACACAAGGCTTAAATAAGCTGATGGAAAATATCTGGTTGGGTGGGTTACCAATGCTATGGCGGTCACCGATGCAGTGGCAGCAGCCGCTTCTAAGATTGCTTTGCTTTGGCTATTTTATGGGCTTTAACGTGCTCAAAAACTCATAGAACTTGACACAAAATTCGATCGTAGTGGAAATGTATTTTTATGGGTTTCAAAATGGCCTACAAAAGAGGCTCTTGGTGCCATGACCTACCTAAACCCAACAAGAAGTTGGCCATTTTGAATTTTGGACTCATTTTGGGCGTTTTGCATATGTTGTACTCAACATGTCAACAATGTCAACATGTGTGCAATGAAAAGTTCTTTAAAGCTTGATTTATCATTGAAGAGCTTGGCCGTGGCCGGGCGGCAAGTATTGATGATTCGCCATGAAGTAAGTTGCTCTAACTCAGCTGTCCATGGTTGAAAATGTCATTTTTTAAAGAGTGAGGTCCTCCCTCTAGCCGGGTGACCACATCAAACTCAAACATGCCGCGAAAACACTTAAGACCTTGATGATTCTGTATTGCGAAAATTGTGAGTAGCGGCAAGGCGAAGGTCTATGTGTCGTCATGAAACACAAATTGCTGTAACTCCACTGTACATGTTCAAATTCAAATATATGTTATAATTGTGTAAATGATCCAATCTTTTCCAAATTTCAGGTGTGATCAGAGTCCCACCCATAACACTTCCACATGCCAAACAGAAGCTGTAGTCATTGCACCATCTTCTGTCAACAGGAAGTAAACCCTTTGTGACAATCGTTCTTTGATATACAGAACATTTTCATGGAGTGCTCCAGTCTTAACTTTATACTATGATCTATACTCTTCTCTATACTTTGGCTTAACCTGTTATCAGTGAATGTTTTCTGGCGCCACATAGTGGACACAGGATGTCACATTGACCCCTTTCGCACAGTGTCCAAAACACATGACATTTCAGAGGCGTGTCGAAAAGTCACAGTCTGGGTGCTGGGCCGTGCCTGCAGCACACCTGTTAATCACTCCTCGCAGTTTTAATTAATAATTAGATTTACTTTTGAAAATATAAAACAATTAAAAATAGTTGAAAATATCTTATTTATAACATGATAAATAAATACCAATGTTTCACTTTCATATAAAATTTGAAGACATGTTGTTTAATCATTCATTATCTGTTTACTAGTTACAGATGTTGACCATTACATTAATAAACTCATAAAAATGTCTGTATAATTACTTAGAACTACATTACAGTGTATTATAAACTGGTTATTAAATGTTTATATACTGATCATGAATACTTAATAGGAGGATTACACTTTTTACCCCAAAGCTCTTTTTCTCATCTGATAGCAGGGAGGGTTTTGCATGCATTGGGCCTACATCAGTGATCACTGACCTGATTGCCAGCAGGATGCTGACACACCTGCTTCTCTGATTGTAGTCACTCTCTAACTTGTTTATCGAAATGCTTTCTCCATTCCTCTCCCCTCCTGCTTCTCACTCTTAATGCTGTGTTTTGATCAGTAGCTGAGTTCCCTCTCTTCTCCCCTTCACAGTGCATTTCTCCGTCTCCCCTCTTTTCTCAAGTGTACTTCTCCTTCTCATTATTTCCTCAAGTATACTCCTCTGTGCCATTCTCTTCTCAGAGCTTTGAATTTTCCCCCCTTTCCTCACTCCCTCTGTTTTTCTTTCCTCCATGACCACTTACCAAATTAAACCCCTCACCCACTCAAATGCATTCCATCAGCTTCATAAACACACACGTGGTACCAAACATGCAATGGTACCAGCCCCCCCCCCCCAATCACTTTGCGCTCAAAGTCTCGGCTAACAACAACAAGTTGGAAAAATGAAAGTGGGGTGACAACTGCGAGTCCCCTTTCTGTGTCCCCTCCAGGGCCAGTGTGAAGTTTTCAGTTTGATTGAAGGCCTCTTTTCTGTGGTGTGCGGTGTGAAAGCTGTCCTAATTGAATGATAAAGTGCCCCGAGATGGAGTCCAGTGAATAGCCAACAATGGCCAGCCTGTGTGTGGTAGAGGGATTTTGGTTCACATCCAGCCTCTGCCTCTCTACTCCGAGAGGGGGCCTATTATAACACTCTCTGCTGGACTTGGTCACATGATGTTGCCTCGCTCCCTGCTACTCATCCCCAACCCCCCCGCCCCAGTGTAGCCTGGCCAATCGGGTCACATCATCGGCCTCCTCTTCAGTCTGTGTGTGTGTGTGTGTGTGTGTGTGTGTACACATTGCATCTATTAGGTCAAAGTTCCGTCAGCTCTCTAAGTCCGTCCACTGCTCCGAGGCTACAAGGGTAACATACGAAGTCATAGAAAAACTGTAAGAAAATTAAGAAAATGAACAAATACCCACAGCACCCAATTTAGCATGGACAGACCACTGCAACAAAGAAAATTGTCAGGAAAAAGCAGATTTAAAAGCATCTGCAATGTTTTTTCAGACACACACTGAAAGAGAGAGACTTAGCAGAGACGGAGAGAAAGAGAAGTGCAAATTCAAAAATGTATTAAAGATACTGTACACTTGATCTTAGACAACTTTACTGTTTCAATCTGAACCTGCTGGCCTACTGTTTTTCTCCATTGTATAAACATTAAAACTGGAACTATGTTCACACAAAACTATTAACACATATCACAACATTTAGCACACTGTTCACCTGGAAAACACTGGCCACACCCTAATTACTAATAGGTCCTGCTCACTTCTCACCTGTTTAAGTGATGTCACAGTGATGTCACTGTTCTACAGAAGAACTACAGGCCACTTCAGTTTGGATTTGTAGTCTCCACCTCTGGGTATCTGATACATTCAGATCATGCTAAAAAACAAAACTTCTTTCATGTCTCACTTGTTTCCTGAGAAATATAATCACAAAAACAAAAACGCATTTGTAATTATAACATATTAAAAATATAGTTTGAAAATATGTAGGCGTACGGTTTCCCTTCTCAAAACATATGCAACAGCTGTTTGTGTGTGTGCAAGTGGAAAACAAACACTGAAGCTGAACCGAACCTTTTCCCAGGGGGAGAGGAGAGAAACCGACCTGATGAAAACTGTAACCAAAGAATTTCAGAGGGCTCACAGCCGTGGTAACAGAATAATCCGCCTCAGCTTCATAGAGTGACTTTGAAAACGCCAAAATGACTTGCTTCAACGAGTTTCATTTGTTTATACAATTAATTATTTTTAAATATAATTTCCATGAGGCTCTTCTTCTCAGCAGACAGACCACAGCCAATAAACTTGGCATATAATATTGCTCTTACTTGCAGCTGTAGCGACGTTCAAGATGAAAGTTTATTAAGTGCTGTTCTTTCGATCAATACTTTTAATCATTATTAATACCATGAAATGACATGGTAAAGTGGTCAGGTTGGGAACCCATAGGTCAATGCATCTTTCCTCTTGTTGCATTTAGTGTTGCTTGAAATGACTAGTAATTTGTCTGTAGCTGCAATGCGGGTTATCAGTAAATGATTATTAGTTCATCGGTCCACTCAGTCATCTTTTATATCATTGTTTCTGTTGTATTTATTCAAAGTTCTACAATGTATCTGGATGGTTTTTATTGTGAAACAATGTTATAAATTCATATTTTTTTCTCATACTTTTTATTTACTAAATAACCTACATGAGTCTACGGATATTCTGCTTGTAGGACTAGACTAAGATAAAAAATGTTCTAGTCACATAATTTCTTCTTCTTCTTCTTCTTCTCCTTCTTCCCAGTGACATAGTTAACTTCATTTCAGATGCCTTATTGTACACAGCCCTACCTCCACGTGCTGGGTAGGTTTGGAAGTATTAGGAAGTGGACCGTCAGGAGGTTGCGTGCAAAGCATCCCGGTACATGTAGGCAGACTGTGTACCATATACTCCAACTTTCTCTGTCAAGACACAACACTCTGAAGATTTTATTGCCTGAATTCACTACATTTACCATCAACACTGATTGGGATATCCACATAAAACATGGCGAATTTCACCTTCAAACCCCCTTGAGGGGACCCCACACTCAATGCCTTTATTGATTTATCAGTGGTTAATTTCATATTAAGTACTCCTTCAGTTTGCAGGGGAATACTCACAGAATGTGGATTAGTTGATTTGTCCGGACAAGGAGTGGTATTAGTAGGCACAGAGGGGCCATGGTGTACATGAGGAGCTGTGGTACGGATGCTGGGCAATCTGTTAACTATTTTAACTGAAACCTAAACCTTTCTCAGAGAAAGACAGAGCTGCTTACAGAGCCTCTTTCTTTCTTTCTTTCTTTCTTTCTTTCTTTCTTTCTTTCTTTCTTTCTTTCTTTCTTTCTTTCTTTTCTGTCCCTCAGTATGTTTTACACCTGTCAAGGTTTCACAGCTTGCATTGTGCATTGCATATTGAACTGAAGGATAGTGAAGGTCAGATTGATAATATTGGACAGTTTACTTTCAGGGTTTTCCTGAGAATTTGTGAGTATGATGGGATGTTTTACCAAATTTTATGAATATGGATTTGATATTCCAGTTTGAAAGTGGTTTGGTGGTTCTGCAAAAAGATTCTTTAAAGGTGCAATATGTAATAATTTTGGTTTAAAATACACTACTCAAAATTTGTTAGGGATATTGGGATATTTTAGCGTTTCACTCGGTTGTTTATTCTGTGACACATCTGATTTTTTATTCTGTGATTTGTGAATATTTTTGGTCCCCAAAAATAAGGTGACATCTTTCATTTGACTTTTACAGCACATCCATGCACATGCATATATGCACCCATATCCCAATATCCCTAACTATTTTTGAGTAGTGTATTCAAAAATTGACAAAAACGTTTTACAGAATCTGAAGAAATAACAGTTTTGACCACATGTCAAAGACATCTATGTTTTGTGTCGCAGAGATATATATCAACATGCTAACTAAGTATCCCTGAGCCACCTTGTTCCTCTAGAGGTGATAATCTGATATTAAACAACACTAGCATTCCTCTGGTCCTCCATGCTCCCAGTCCAGTCACAGTCAGCTAATAGGAACGCGAGGCTCTATGTCACTGCAGAGCAAGAACAGGTTAAGGTGATATGGGTGAAGCATTGCTTGGTTGAAGTAATCTGATTCAATCAGCCCTGTGAATGTAAGGCTTTGTCATTTTTTCGTAGTATACTGAAGTCATTAAGCCTTTTTGTTATTTTCCAAAGTAGCAAAAATGAGTTGATTTTCCCTCTAATGCACAAACTGTCATATTGCAGTGTTGAACTGAAATACCCCTGCATGTACATGTTTTGGATGTGTTATCTGAGCTTCTCAGTCTTTTTCTCCTCACTCCATTCCTGTCAGCTGGTTGCTTTCTCTTGTCTTTTCATCTCATTCTTGTTATGTTGTTATGTTCTCTCTTTCTCTTGCTCTCTCTCTCCCTTCCTGCTTGTGTGTCGTATTGCTGTCATTTGCCTTAAGGTGCCTGCAACCCACGATTCTCAGAGTGTGATCAAATTTCGAAAAATCCAAGGAATGCAAGCTGCTCACTGCCCATTTTTCAAGGCCCTGTTTATGCAAGAATGTTATTTTTACAAGTCTACCTTTAACTCCCCCTCCCGTCAACCTACACACACATACACACACACACACACACACACACACTTTTTCCTCCTTTTCCCCTCCACTATGAACGTGAAAAATACACATGTAGAACTGATAAGTTGGTGAAAACATAACAGTGGGAAATTAAAGGTAGAATCAGAGTGGTAATGAAAGACACAGTGGTAAAGGCTGTGGGATCTATTGAAACCTGTAGATTTCTGTAAACAAAAGCCCTTTTAACAATGCCTGTTGTTTTAAGCAGAGCTGACGTTGCCAAACTTAGAGATTGTTTGTTGCTGACCCCATCTGAATCAGAGAGAGCTAGTAGCAGCCCAGGGAAACAAAAGTGTCAGAGTACCATCGGCTGGATGGACTGGCTCAGACCACAGGCTGCATGTGTTTCAATCAGAACAACTAAATGATCACTGTGTGCCTGTGTTTATGTTTGTGTGTGTGTGTGTGTGTGTTGTGCATCAGTCTTACATAGATATATTGTTTTATAGCCTTATAACTCACTGAAAAGCACATACTAGACGTTAGTAATGAGGCCATTTTGCATTCTGTGGTCTACTGGCTTGTAAATACTATCTATATACGAGTTAATTCTATTTCTTATCTCTTATCTCTTATTATATTGTTTATTTTTTACTTTTTATTATTGTTTAAGTGTGATACTGTCCTTTGGCTGCTGTGACTAAGGAATTTCCCCATTTGCGGGACAAATAAAGGAATTCTGATTCTGATTCTGATTCTGAAAATAAGACAATTGCTGTGCAATCTACAGACCCTGTCAGGCACCTCATTATGGAAATGTGATAGCAATTTAATGTCTGTTAATATAAAAGCCCCTGCAGCAATCTGAAAGGGTGCTCCAATCAGGATTTTTGGGGCCAATCACTGATTGCTAGAAGCCGTATTGACCAACACTGATCAATGATCAAAAGGATTCTTAAGGTTTCTTTACTTTTTCATCCATAAATGTTAGTTTTTAGTGGCATAGTTAAATCACCATTAAAATGTTGAGGAAATAAATAATTATATTATATAGGGAATTATATTATAGGAATGTAACATCTGCAACTTTAATCAATCAAAACAAGTACTTTTTAACTGTACTCAGCTGAAGTGCTTCAGCACATTTATTTACTGTAAACTTATTGTGTTGTGTCAGTTCACTATTTAACACTTCATGTTCCTCTGAACAGAAACTCTCAGTCCTGCTGAGTGTTTAACTCTGCTGTAAGCTATTAGCTCCATTAGCTGTAATCCATTAGCTCATTTAGCCCTGTGGCACACTGACGTTATGGGGCGCATAAAGAAACTGTCTCATGTGTTGAGCTGGAGGCATTTGCCGACATAAAAAAAAACACCACGCCTCTGAGTCTCTGTAATCAGGGCAAAGATGACATAGAGTGACAGAGAGCTTGCCTGTCATTGTAGGTGTCATTCTCTTCTGCAAATTCTGACTTGAACAGGCCTTCATTTTTGCTATGTCTTGTGAAACTTTTTTGGTTGTCTTACCTGTATTTCTTTTGTCATTCTAAGCATGACAAAACATAGTGTATGCATTGTAGTAGTGCATTCATGAAAATACATAACAGTTGCATCCCGTAATGATTCAATAAGGGACAGTGCATTTTATTTTTCAATACAGGAACATTTTGTATTATACGGGATGGTTGGCAACCCTAACCTGGAACTAGTCAGAGTTGAACACTGTCAGACAACACAACAGCCATAGACATACAAGGTAAATCACACACACATAGAAATTTAGAAGAAAATAAAAAAAAAATTAATAAAGCACAAAACTAAATTAGTCAGTTTTACATTGCTGATGAGATTCTTCTCATCTCAGATTTGAACCACAGTAAAACCATAGTAATAATCAAATGAGTACTTTGTATTTTCGACCAACCTCTCTTTAGGTATAATGAAGTGTGAAAAACTGATTACCACCGCCAAGGAGGTTATGTTTTCACATGTCCATCTGTCCTTGGCCCAGAATAGACCCCATTAACTTTTGGTGTGGATCCAGATAAAAGGACGGATCCAATAATTTTTTTATTTTACATTTTACATTGTCAGAATGGACTTTTTCCACATTTTTGTTAATTTCTCAGGGAAAAATTCATGGATCTTGATGAAAAAAAATCAGGTGTATTAAGGTGACTGGTATCTATGAGTACAATTTGATAATCCTAGATCTGGTGAGCTTAAATTATGGTTAAGCAGTTATGGGTGGTTTAAAATTTAGAGTGATACAGGGCTATAGAGTTTGATATTTAATTAGGTTTGATTGAATGAAAGAAGACTGTTGGGCCTTGGTGGAGGTATGTGTTCTACTGAGTGCTGCTATTCTAGTTTTTGAAAATAAATAGACCCTTAACAGAGACATAATATGGACTGACTAAGTTATATCTATTCTCCGCTAGAAGGAAATGTTCTTAGGTTGGCAATGGAAAAAATTAGGTAGGTTACCCTGATAATACTGATTAATAGTAAAATTGTCCTTAAACTAGATGAAAAACTGCTAGTGCATTGAGTTCATTTCACTTGACAACACTGCAGTTTGACCTGCTGAGAATTTTAAATGGGAGATAACTCCATTGTAGTTAGTATGAAAGGGACTTTGTGGCTTTGGGTCTGTTTAATCTGAAGGCACCATCATGCACATGAATTCTGAGGAAATTATGAATATTCAAGATGCTCTTAAAATTTTATATGAACAATGGATTTGATGACTATATGAAATGTGTAGCTCATAATGGTCACAGAGATTTATCTGGGCTCATTGTTGCATTTCAGGTGATTGTGTTGGTTACATGGCCCACAACTTTACTGACTTTACTTATGTCTCTGGACTCGATATTGCATTTTTAATACCGTAAATATCCTGTGATTATGTACGTATTTAAGTAAGGGAGGCCAGCTGTTGTGCCTGTTTGTTGTTTCCGCAAAGGCTGAGCTCTTTAAACATGTTGGAGTGAGAAAGAGAGAGAGAGTTAGAGGAAGGAGGGGTTACGCCCACTGGCACTGTGCCCACATCTCTGGCTGCTGTGGAGCTCCGTGTCACGGCCAGGACTCCCTGCCAGAAGGGCTTTCCCCAGAATCACCTCGGCAAACACACACACATATGCACACACATGCACACACACACACACACACACACACACACACACACACACACACACACAGTCATGCTGTTCATGTGTTTAGTGTCAATATTTTGATAAAGCTCTGCCAGGCAAACAGTATATCCTGTGTTAATGGTCTGACTTGGCAGTTTTTTACTGCTTACCAAAAAAGTGTGCTTTAACTGGTGTAAATATAAATGTCATGAAAATGCCACAGACCTACAGGTATTCTTAAGTACATTTACTTTACTACTCTACCATTAGTACTTCTGATGTATGCTACTTTATGCTTCAACTACACAACATCTCAGTGAGCAATAGTGTGCTTTTTACTATTTTGATGGTTATGTTTATTTATTTACACATTACAAAAACAGTCATACATATGACCAGTTCATAAAATATGCTGTGTTGTTGATGAACCCTCAAAGACATAGACAGTCACCGGCGGCTGAAAATAACTATTATTCTAAACATTTAAACCGCTTAATCGTATCCATAAGCTTTAAAACTCATGTTAAGTGGAGTTTCTCAGCTTTCATGTTCTGCAGCATTGGTTCATCAACAAAACCCACATAGTTTCTTTCTGTCCATCACATACAACATATACTGATTCTTCTACACAAATCTTATTCAGTAATGGCTTGCAGGCATTGGACAATTTCACATGTGGAAAATAAACATGTTTGGTGAATGTGGACACATTCCTACATGAAAAAAGTGCTTTGTATAAGAACCTACAGGTTATCAAGTGATTTGGGACTTTTTTAATTTTACACATGAAGTGATAGTTGCAGCTTTGGTTATTTGTATGTTTGTTATCCTGTATTTGTTTTTACATAATTGTCTTGGCAGTAGTAAGTAAATTATTGACATTAGGGCCATGTTATTTCAGGAGTTATTACCAAGTCATATATAAACCTGGGGACATGCTTATTTATCTTGTCACATATGAATTATAAGTATCATATGTGATTTACTTAAGTGTCCTTCCTATGTGTTCATATAATTCTTTTCACATTCACAAAGAGCTGAAAACCTTTATGTAAATTGAGGATTTATTCCAATTAAACTAGACGTGATTGTGGAAAAACAAACCAAGACTCTGTTGTGATGTTTTACAATGAGTTAACAATGCAATTAAGGTCGTTTTAGTTTGGTAAAAGAGAGAAACTTGAATTCAAATGGTGTCCGGTTTTATTTTTCTGTTTAGCAAGGAAAATAGAGGTCTGTGCATTTCCGTCCATGACATTTTGTAAGTTTATTTTGTTAATTTATCATACTAATAGTAAGGAGAGCTTAGCCCCATTTCCACCAAGCTGCACGGTTCAGTTGAGTTCAGAAACGACCAGTTTCATTGGAGACGAATCAGCTAGATCTGATCACACCTGATGCAGGTGAGCTCCACTCCACTCTTTGAGCAACATAAAGCAGTTGAGACCGGGGAGTGCCAGTGTGTATGTGTGTGTGTGTGTGTGTGTGTGTGTGTGTGAGGGGGATATTGGTGTATACACCTGTGTTGACTTTTTAGAGATGTACAGAAGCCACAACAATAATAACAGCTATAACAATAATTTGTTATAGCTAAACCCTAACCCTGCAAACTTAAATACTTAATGTGTCACTTCTGCTCTCTGTTTTATTGACTCTCACGCTCATGAACGTACACATGATCACTGTGTGCATACACTGATACATGCATTAAAACTATTGCATTTTGATCAAAGTGGATCAGGCTTACCAACCAACAAACGCAGGGAAGGAAAACCTCCATAACATATACCCAGAGGTATTGCCTTTGACCATAGTCAGAGGAGTGGGAGGAGGCAGGCCCAGGTGGACACTGCAGCGGTGTGTGTGACAACTCGCTATCAGAAAAAGAGAGAGCGAGAAAGCACAGCTGGTATTAGTATCAATACTGTGGAAAATGAGAATTGAAACATGTTGATGAAAGTTCTCAGTCATCCAGGTCATGGTAATTCTAAGTGCTATATCGTAGGTAACTGGACTTGTTTCAGTTTCTTGAAAACGTTTCATGTCTCATTTCCTGAAAAAGCCTCTTGGACGAGAGGTGAAATGTGTTCAAGAAACTGACAATATAGCACTTACAAAGAGTCCTGAAACAGTTTCAAATATTCAGTATTGATATTTATCGATATTCCACTACTGGAATGTATGAGAAATTGAACTGCTCAATAACAAGTGCAAACATAATCTCCATGGTGGAGGTAAAAAATTATACATTTAAAAAACATGTTGATGTTATTTTTGACTGGAAAGCAGGATGACTATTCATGGAAGACAGGGCTCCAGACTGTGAACATTTAGTTTTATTTTGCAACCATACCTAGGAGAACCTGTGCGACTTGCAAATATGCCCCAGTGATTTGTTTTTTTTAAGATCATCATTGCGTGAAACACCAGGTTGAGCATTTCTGCTAGAAATGTTTTGCTGTGGCTGCCACACCAATAACAAAAAAATCACAAACCAAGCAAAACATTCCACGATCAATCAGCTGATGCACTTCCTCAATACATACACGGTTTTAATTAAACACATTTGTTACTTTTAACATGCTGCTTCCCTATCCCCTACAGAGAAAGGGAGGGAGTGAGACAGTGCCTCGACAAGGCAGATGGGTGACCCATGGACAGATTATCATAATTTATGAAAACGCTGCATTGTGAGGATACAGCCATTTCATACACAAGATGTCGCCTATAAGATCCATCTGCCGATGTATATTCAACCTACGGTGGACTCGTTCTTATGAGTCAGCTGTGACTCTGTTTGTCTGTTATAGGAGTCCAGTCTATGATGTGAAAACATCAGATTTCCACACAGTCAGAGAAAGTAAATGTGTGTGTCCTGCTCATAGTTCAGTTATACAATCCCAGCGCAACCTGAAGCCTTTCTCCTGTCGGGCTGCTGACACTACTGTCAAAGCGGGGCCAGCTCTACTCATTTTGGTGCCCTGGGCCAGATTAAGATTTGGTGCCCCCAAATTGCAGCTTCTCTCCTCAGTTAACTACTGCTGAATGGTGTCATTTGGATTAATTTTTTTGTGTTCCAGCTAATATAAATTGTATTGTATTTATAGTTCCCCTTATTTTTGATTCCTAATTGAAATACTATCAATGTGCATTTTTGTAAACTTCTGTGTTTTATCCTGTTATTGTAATGCACTCTGACTGACACAAAAAAACAACACAAAAGCAAATGTATTGCACTTTTTGATGATTTAAGTAGTGCTCCTAAATTTTGGGCTGGTGCTCCAAAAATTTTACAGAAGAAGCACCAGTGCTACTGATGTTTCTCCTTTCATATATATATATATATATATTTGCCTATAAGTGAAACATACAGTCTGAGGTATATGTTTACGGCCAGCTCAAAGGCATTTTTCTAATTTTGACAATCTAACCTGTGACAACACATTAGTTAAGGTTGTAAAGACTATGGATGTTGTTGATTTTGTTCAAATATGCCAAATTGTAATTTTATGGGTTATTGTTCTTTAGATGATGGGGCTAATCTAGCTAATATGTGCTAATGGCAACTGCCACTTGTTGCCATAGCAGTGAAAACATCATGTAACGTTATGGGCTGATGAAATGTGAATACTGTAGAGTGCAGAATCAGGCTACACCATAAATACAGGTAAGATCCCTTATATTCAGTACAGTATGCATGATTTTAGAAGTTAGTAAACCTATAGAAAAGAATACCGTTTGATATATTAGAATGAATAATTATTTGGGATAATTTGGGATACCAAGATTTTGATACAATACTGTGATTGTTGCTATATATTATTGTCAATTTCTTTATTTATTATTTCTGTCGCTATTATAGTAACTACTTACTGATGAATAAAACTACTAAGAGGTTTAAGGTCATCAATATCCATGTTATCCATCAATATTCATTTTGACACAATTGCGCAGTGCACATTTGTAGTGTTACAAAGGCTCTTGTTCTCAGTGCGACAATGCACCTTGTGGGGGCTGGAAGACCTGTCGGACGATGGTCCATTAAGTGAACAAAAAGGTCCACTGTAATGGTAATTAGGTGTTGTTAAGTGTTGACGAGAAACACAAGCTCCAACTTTCCCCTGGATCCATCCCAGTTTGTTGTGACACACCACATTCACACATACAAAGGTCCAAGACAGAGTGATAATGTTTCATGTAAATGTTTCTCGTGTACACAATTGCATGTGATACCTGTGTTTATTTCAATTGTATTTTGACGCATGTGAGCTTGTTCTTCAATAGCGGATGTTATTAGGCTACATTATAAGTGCTTATTCTTTATTAGTGAGGATAATTTTAGATGTTGCTTACTGTTTATAGTGTATACTATTTATAACACAAAGATCTTGAAGGTTAACAAAATATAGGTTTGTCCAGCAGCAGCTTGGCATGGAGCCAATGCATGATTACACATTATGTGCAATAAACTAACCCTAACTTTAGATAGTCCCGAGTAACAAACTAATACTCAACCAGGATTTTGATTCTGACACACAGTAAACCGCTAATTAATGCGCTTCCACACACACTTTGATATGGACTAAGTAAATGAGAAAATAAAATTGCGTGTCTGGTTCCAGAGGGAGGAGAGAGAGGCCCTGATCTGTTCACAACCTGGTGGTTGTTGGTGCACACTGCAGCTAATACAAAATCAGCAGGATAAAATAAAAGTCCCCCCTCCTTTTCTGCCATGTCGTGGCACCTTTAACGCTGCAGCAATGGCGTCCTCTGAAATGAGAAACATCTGTACTATTTGAGTTCTGACTTTTTTTTCACAGAATACTAAAAAAAAAAATAGGCATTTCTTGTGGTGATATTTGCAGAAGCTTGCTAACATTGACAGTTCCCACTTCTACTTCTATTTTTAATTCTTCATTTTTAAATATCTGCCGAGCCATCATTAGCTTTTACACACTAAATTTGATTTTATAGCTGAATTGCAAAAATAATATAATATAATATAACATAACATAACATAACATAATATCATATAATATAATACAATGTAATATGATATAATATAATATAATATAATATAATATAATATTCTATAATATAATATAATAATGTACGATTCAGTTCTAAAAATTTATATTCAATTGTCAGTAAAAAGCATCACTAACACAGCAATGCATAGAATGCACTGTATGACTGAATGGAGTCAAAAAACTTAACTAACATTGATTGAAAATGGGGTGTAGATCAATCTAAAACTGAGAATGATTTGCATTCTGAGCATTCTCAAAAGCCCCGGTTGAAAATACTTCAGAAAATTATGGAATCTTGAGCTTAAGTTTTGTGCGAACTGTGTAGGCTACAGTTAGCCTACCAATGTCAAAACCAATAATTTACACCCTTCTGGACCAAAAAAACAGGGTTATTTCAATTTTGATAAAATAATTACACAAGTCAAAGACAATCATCAATGATATATGTATTGACTTGAATTTCACTTGGACTAAGTGTCCTATTTGAGTTGAGACTCGTGGGCTAGGGCATTCAGGTGGGAAGAATAGGCAATGACTTGTTCATGCATCTATGTGTGTAGGTGTTTGCATGTCTTAGAGTGTGTAGCCTTCAGTCTCACCAACAGACACATTCCCTATGTCACATAGACAGCGTGGAGTGTAACCTCCAACAACCTGGCTGACCCATGCATCCTCCTCAACAGTAAGCACAGCACAGGCATAGCACACACACACACACACACACACACACACACACACACACACACACACACACACACACATTATTAACACACAGTATAAGTAGAGTATAACAAGTTATGCTAATTAATGTCTCTAATAAACCTAATATTTTCTAATATACTTGTCGTGTTACTGTTACTAATACTGTGTTATTGTCTTCTGTGCATATTTTTGTATTGTTCAGTAAAAACATTTGTACAAACCCGGGAAGTGACATGCATGTGTTTTAAAAAACAACAACAATTTACTTGTATCCCGCGAGCGCAATTTTGTATGTCTCACATGCGTTTTAACAAAACAGGTGCGTGAAATACAAATAGATTTGTCAATACTTTTACCTTGCTGTTCCAAGGACTGCACTCTTCTGGACAAAGATCTCAGATGATGTTATTGGACAATCGAGCCAGTTTAACTCTCCTCTTTTCTCCACTCATAACTGAGGTAGGCTGGTAGTGTGAAGGACCTTACCTAAGGGCCCATCTGGACAGCAACACCCTGACACCCTGCATTCGAACCCCCAATCTCCTGTACCTAACAGCAGTCTAACCCACTGAGCTATCCAGTTCAATACCTTGAATATTGTAGCTGAGGGTTATAAGTTTTGCCTATACTTATGAAGATTAATTGAAATAATAACACAAGACTGTAGTCTGAGCCAAGATGAGAAAACCTTTATTCCACTCACATATCATCTGCAGGGCATACAGACTCCTTTGGCTTTCGTATCCTTTACAATAACATGCATAGACATACCAATACACTGCATAACGGCATATCATGGGGAAACATAAGTTCATTTAGACCATTTTACTAACAGGGCATATATTTTAGGCAGTTAGACTAACACGATTCATAGTTTATCCTTATTATTTCTGCTTAATAGAAGCCACCTTTAGTTTGCATTATTTGAGGTTAAAGTAAACTATTATTAGACAAGGATATGGTTATTTCTTTTTTTCTCATAATTGCCAAAATTGCCATTGTTAATAACATTTTCAAGTTGTTTTTGATCTATTATAGTCTATCGTCTTTCTTAGCCAACATTACAACATGTAGAATTGGGTATGTTTTCAAGGAGGCTTAGTTTGGACTCTGCAGCTGCTATACTTGCTTTGCTAATAACAAATAATGGCAATGGGTTTGTATGGGGCATACTGTGGACTGACACACACAGAGATAATTTGTTTTTTCTTAAATTAGCTTAGATTCATTGGTCATTGAGTTGTTGTTTTGTTAAAATGTAAATGTTATTTAGCTAACATTACATTAGACAAGCAGACGTATTTGGCAAATTTGTTTGAGTCGTCAGTTGACGGTAAACATAAAGTGGTTAAACTTATGTGTAATTATTGCATTGGTGTTAACTGTGAAACATGCTATAAGTGTCCTGTTTCTTAATTCATACAGAAAATTTTGGAAGTCATGTTACAGTTGTGTCTGATGTTTGGTGGTTACCATTGTATATCACCACTGGTGTAAATTACCAGTCAAAAGCTTGCACCATGGCAAAATGTAGTCCTGGAGACACATATTGTAGCGGGAACTAACACTGAAGCAGTTTTGAGTATGAGGTGTTTATATGTCTTGTCTATGGAGGAGTCCAGGCTGTCCCCATGGCTGTGTCCTCTAGAGCTTGCCAGCTCCAGCAGCTGTCTGCCAGTTAACGCTAACAGGGTCACTTGTTAATTCAGAACACACTACATGTCCCTCACCCAGGTCTTTTAGTCCACCACACAGAAAGACATATTATGTGCCCATTTTCTGCATTAAAAGTTCTCCAAAAGGCATCCCCTTTTGACTACTGAGTACTCATGTTACACTGTAGTAATGACTACTGAGTACTCATGTAACACTGTAGTAATGACTACTGAGTACACATGTAATACTGTAGTAATGACTACTGAGTACTCATGTTACACTGTAGTAATGACTACTGAGTACTCATGTTACACTGTAGTAATGACTACTGAGTACTCATGTAACACTGTAGTAATGACTACTGAGTACTCATGTTACACTGTAGTAATGACTACTGAGTACTCATGTAACACTGTAGTAATGACTACTGAGTACACATGTAATACTGTAGTAATGACCATGGGCGTAGGATTGGGCAGGGACGCTAGGGACATGTCCCCACTTATATCCAGTGAGTAATAAAATGTCCCTGGCAAAAATTTGGTGCACAAACGGTTAACAAATCTTGTTGTCTACTAGTCCTGCCTCCCTAAACAAACATCGCTAATAGGATCGGCTCTGCCTGTTCTTGCTAACGTATGAGAGGCTGGCTCATGAATGTGGGCTGGCTGTAGTACATCGTGGTTGAATTTACTCACGCCAAAGCTGTTCTGTGCACTCGGGGATGAATAATATTGATTCAGTCAGTCACAGTAGCTTACATTTGTGACAGATGTCGCAACAGCACAATTCTAGATAAACGTGGATTTATGTCAACATCTTGATTTTTGCTCATTTGGGGGTTTTATTTAATTTTGAATAAGTCTTGGCTTTCAGAATATTAAACTCTTATCACCAGATTCAGACAATTAATACATTTCTGAAGCTCATCAAGGCATGATGACAAAATTAGTTTTGAGCTTGGTTAATTTAGGCTTGTGACAGTGGTAATGTACTTAGGTGTAGTGCTGCCGCAGCACTGCTCCACCACTTTTTTTTTTTCTCCAAGTGAGGAAATAAAATGTTCACAGTTTGCATGATCTGGTTGAACTTTAAAATATTAAAGTTATAAATTGCTAAAACTACTGAGTTGTCTGGCATGCTTTCAACAAAGGTTGGCATCTTCTCATTAGCAAAGCTGAAACAGCTCTGCATGCGCAACTCATGACATTATGTGACATAAGTAACGTCATTCACTCTGGGTGTGAAGGCCAAAGGGCTACCTACACACTCAAACAAGTAACTAAGAGTACAGCACCAACAGCTGCATTTAGGACCAGAGCCAGACTATTAACCTTTATTCGTTTAAAAAGTTACCTGCCCAGGTTTTGCGCAGTCAAAACAGCAGGAGTTTCTGCTCTGACATTATCAGTGGCAAAAATATTCAGTGGGACAAAAATTACAGTGCACAGCAGCAGCTTTGAATAAACAATCCCCCTAACAGCTTCAACCCCAGTTCCTCCTAATGGGCAGGCCTGCACCTTGCTTGTGTGCAAACGGGTTAAAAGGTTACATTATTAGTTATTACAAAATACTGTTTCTGTTTCTAGACATGTCAGAAGTCCCCGACTTCATGTGCATTGGGTGTTTAGATCAGTACAACTTTTGTTAGTTGGCTGTAGGTTGAATCACTATTTTGTCATCAGCAAGAAAACATCAGATAATGTCAGATAATTATATAAATGAGGTCTTTAAATGAGTGCAAATAATGGCCATTAAGGAAATATGTGCCTTGTTTCACTTGCTTATAACAGCAGGGTGAGGTCAGGAGAAGTAGGCAGTGGAGAAGTGAAGGTGTTCTTTGGTGACAGTTAGATGAGCCCTGCCTTCTTCCCCCCCAGCCAGACCACAACCAGGGCTATCTTTAGCCAGGGCACCAGGGCAGCAGTGCTGGTTTTATGGCCACATCCCGGCCCAATGTGGCTGGGACTAACTGTCGGAATGGGTGAGGGTTTAGCATGGCAGAGCTGAGCTATGGTTGGCGACTGCAACTCTTCCTCTAGCCCTTCACCCCTCTACCCCCCTCCATGCATAGAACTTCACTCTGGGGCAGAAAACACAAGCAGGAGAGGAACTGAAACTTGGGGGAGGAGATAGAGGAGGATGGGAGAAGGGAGGACGGATGGAGTAAGAGAGTAAAACAGAGAGGGAATACCGTTGAAATAGATGAGGGCTTTGAGCTGTTTTGTACAGACCTCTCATTTTGCCTTCCTGTCTGCTGCATTTCAACGACAGCAGACATGAAGGCATGAACACATGATAATAGTTCCCTGCCAAGTCATTTTAAAATGTTAATCTTAATTTAAAATAACTTTTGGACATCACAGTGACGTTGGATGTCACAGTGCTTGAGGATATTGTTACCAGAATTTTCTTTTTAATGATTTCTGATGTGAACGACTAATCAATTAATCAAGACATTAATTGGAAGATTCATTGTCAGTGATTGATAGTTGCAGCTCTACAATGCACACTTAATTTAATAGATGTTTTTGATTCATATTTCATGCTGTGTTTTGGCATTGTTGTGTTATATATATATGTGTGTATATATATATATATATATATATACACACACATATATGTATCCGGAGCACTTAACTCCTAAACCCCCCTTCCTCCTCTCCCCACGAGTGTGGCTGTTGTCACATAAGCTCCAGGCTGTGAACTCACTTTCTATATTTAGTTTGCTCATATAGTTTAGTCAAGTGGCTTCCGTATCCTCAGTGTCCTGATATGTGGATCACGGTTCTGCCGGGGCAACCAGCCTGCTGTGGTCTGGTCTTGCCTGGTATGTCCTGGTTTGGTCCTGCAACGTGCCACCAGCGCTGCAAAAAATCTGACAAACCCTGAAACCTTTCTCACATGAAGGGGTTAATACTAGTCACTCAGCATGCGGGAGCCATGGCGGGCAGGCAGGCAGTGCAGAGGCTGACCTCTGACCCCTCAGGAAAGGAATGTGGAAGCTCTTTCATCCCGGACAGAAACTAAAGACACGCGGCAGTTGGAAAGTGGCAGTTTAACTCTGCTTTCAACGTTTTTGATGAGGGGAAGTAAGCAGAGGTTCAGTGTGAGTGTACTGTGGATTATTTGTCGAAGCAGCCTGCCATTTTGGAATGAAGTTCCATTTTGCTGCAGTGTGTTTGTTACTTTGTAATCACTGCAGTGATGGTGAAGTGTGATTAGTGGTTGGCAATGTCTGCAGTTGTGCTGTTTGTGCTGGCGGAAATCCCTGGTTATGAAGCACTGTGTGCTCTGACCTATAACCTACTACCTGTTTAGTGTTTAGTGTGTGACATAAAGATAGTCATACCTACTATTGACATTTAGGGCTGCAACTAATTATTATTTTTGTATAGCATTAATTGTTTTTTTATATTTTATTTTGGTGTATTGATTGGCACTGAATTCACGATACATGTCAAAGATATTTGGATAATGATTATTTTTATTATCAATTTATCTAATTTAATTGATCTCTTTTTTGATAGATTGCTACATTTTTTAGCCTATAAAATGTATCATCGCCTCATTAAGCAATGATACATACTTAAATGAATAAAATATGTAAATGAATAAAAAAGAAAATTGTCTCCTTTTTCTCCTTTTTTATTGCAACATTAAGGTTTTTTTTGTCCCAAAATAGGTTGCAATTTTATGCTACATACTGGAGCCATATTGTACAATACAGTACTATGTAACACAGTACTGTAAAAACATTATAAATATTGCATTGACGCAATAATTGTACCAGAATAGATAGAATGTACATTTGTCTATCGATTTGAGATCAAACTGGGCTTAATTTGTAACACAGCTTCCCAGAGTCAGAATGGAAACTTTCTTTTCCTCCTCCTTCTCTCACTCTTCCTCCTCATTTCTGTTCTCCTTGCAGCACAGTTAGTCCCCGGCACAGTAGAGGTCACCTGAGGCCTATTTTATAGTCTTATACCTTTGTATATTGAAAGATGATTACAATATAACGAAACAACACAAACAAAGCTCAAGCTCATGTTAGTTTAGTTCTAGCTGTGATCATTACCTGTTATCATAAATAATGATAGTTAATGTCTGTGCTTTCTAAATGAGGACATGGTGCAGAGTGATATAGAATATAGTTTTTCATAAAAAGTTCAACTAATCTGAATCGTGTGAAAACAGGGGAATAGTGTTTATGTTGTGGGAAATGGGTCTGTCTTCTGGTATCTTCTAGGAATTTCTACAGGCAGTTGGACCACCACTAGAAACCCTTGAGCAGTTAGTAGCCAGATTTATAGCTTAAAGAGGTCATATTATGCTTTCTGGTTTTTTGCCTTTCCTTTATTGTGTTATGTAGTCCACGCCAAAGGGAGTTACTCTCTCCCACAGAACACTGCTCCTGCACTGCCTGAAACGCCTGGTTTGGAGTCGAGCCTTTACTTCCGTAACTTATGTGCATCCCTGTATAACAGGTGTTACATAAATATATATTTGTATTAGGGCTGTCAATCGATTATAATATTTAATCCTGATTAATCGTTGTCCATAGTTAATTAATCACACATTTTGAATCTGTTCTAAATGTACCTTAAAGGGATATTTCTCAAGTTTCTAATACTCTTATCAACATGGGAGTGGACAAATATGCTTGCTTCATGCAAATGTATGTTTATTATTATTGCAATAATCCAAAACAATGACACTGTCCAGAATATTCTCCAGAATAACCTCAAAGATACTGCATGTTCAAATGTATGCTGAAAGCATAACATGGCAAACTCAAGCCATACAAGCAACAACAGATGGGCATAATGACCTGACTGTAACATTCCTTAGTAATACTAACACAATGTAGTGTCCAACCTTACACTTGTAAAGGTTAACTAAACAATGTTAATTGCACTGTATCTCACATCAACATGGTTGATGTATGGGAAAATAAATATCGCAGTGATTATGAGAAATTACTTTGTTATCTATGTAGACTCTGTAAAATGCTATTTGTATTAAAAAAACAACAGAAAAGTGAAATTGTTGCCTATTGCAACATATCTCACATGCACTCTCTCTCTCTCTCTCTCTCTCTCTCTCTCTCTCTCTCTCTCTTTCTCTCTCTCTCAACCCAACCAGTCGAGGCAGATGATGACCCACCATTGAGATCGGTTCTGCTCGAAGCTTCTGCCTGTTAAAAGTCAGTTTATTCTCGCCACTGTCGCCAAGTGCTTGCTCATGGGGGAAGTGTTGGGTCTCTCTAAATCAAATAAACAAGGAGTATGGTTTAGACCTGCTCAATTTGGAAAGTGTTAGAGATCGTTTTTGTTGTGAATTGGCACTATACAAATAAAGGTTGATTGATTGTATATAGAGGGCCGCAGAAATGAGTCCTAAAACTTCTTTCCTTCTTTCCCGCAAGCTTAAGAAATGTTTTACATTTGGTCTACGACATAAAATACGTCAGTTAATATCCATTTAAAAGTTGTTGATGTTGGTTGCTATAATGTGGCTAAATAAAATAACAGAGGTTGTTGGAGACATCAAACATCATCACGCTTTTGGAGGTAGACTTTGGTTGCAACTCTAACTTAACTTGAGGATAGATCAATTTATAGTAATGTTTATATAATACAGTGTAGTAAGATGCTTAGTAATGGTGACCTCGGTGTAGTTCGTTAATAGCCTACCATTCGCTTTTCACTTCTGACGTGGTCTTCAATTCTGAAGATTGTCTTCAAATACAAAAACAAATTCTTTAAGTATTAAAAACAAATTTTTCTGGGCTTTTTCTCAAGGGAACCAGGGAGACGCTATTTTCCGGATTAGACTACAAAAAACATCATCCCTGCAGCACTCTATAGGTTAGGCCTTTTGTCACAGTAGGAGAACCACAGGGGCAAATTATAAGTTAATAATGGTTAAATTCCTTTTAGCTGCTTCAGTTTCAAGGTCCTGGTATTGTGCGTGCTGGCTTCTTGTCACACTGCCATGGCTTATTGGGACACTTGAACAGAACAGAGCCATTGTCAATGTTATTAACACCTGTGCTGTTACTACTGTGACCAGTCAAAATACCTGCTCTGCTCTGTAAAAGGTCACATAGCATTTTTTCTAAACATGAAAATGTCTTTAATGTTTACTAATGTCTTATAATCGCTTTTTGTAAGAGATTAGTTCTCTTTTAATTTTTCTAGTGAAATTATAATTAATTTTAATTAATTAATATAATATAAATAGAATATTCAATTGACTGTCCCAGAACAAAACTTGCTTCGGATTTGTTTGGAGCATTTCAAGTTATCAACATAACTCTCATACATAGAGAGTTATAAGACATAAAAACACATTAAAAGAGTTTGTGTATCAAGCAGAACATGACTGCCTGAGGTGGTATAGATGGTCAAAATGAATGATTAATAACACTGACTTAGGCTAATATTGTATTTATTTTGAACCTTAAGAAATGTACTGGACTTAATCAGTATGTGGTGGGATGTAGGAGTGTGGTGTCAATATGCAGGGTAACTACAACAATTTAATTGAAAAGAGAGTAGTAATGCTATGTATATACATAATGCAAGCGTAATAATATTGGAATGGTCACCATGAATCAATTGGGCTTTTTCAAGCTTGACGACATCCTTGTGTGAAATAACTATCCCAAATGGTCTATCGCTGTGTGCCCTTTGTTTTCAACCACTATTTGGTTTATTTCTATAACTTCATGGTGTGGATTCTGTTCATTGTACGGTATTTGCCTGTCTGTGTGTGCGCCTTTGTGAGCGTGTTTGAGTATGCTGGCTTGAGGGGAGGGTGTGTACATGATGTTGCATTCGGCCAGAACTGTGTGTTATATGTGCTGTTGTGTGCGGAGGAGAGGGACAGAGCGACACGGCATGGTTCAGGCCAGGAATGTGCGACGTGGGTAGGCTGTACAATAGAGCTGGGCTCCCTGAGGGTGGTCAATGGGACGGGTATCACCCCCCCTGCACCCGCCCTGCTGGGTGATGACCACCACACAACACTACAGCTGTCAGGTCCTCTTAACCACCTCTGTAAAGACATGTACATTATGAGAGCAAACACACATGTATGCACATATAAACTGAGGCATGAGTGAGCACACAGCCATGCATGTGCTAAAATGTATCTTGAAATGACATGAACACACTCACAACTCTCATATGTACATGTTTTAGCCACATGTACCAACCTGTGGTTTCATCTTAGTGCATTTCTGTGTAAACATGTAATTATATTACCTGCAAGGCAGTTGTATCCATCCTGCTAGGCTTCAAGCTATGCGTTTGTGGCTGAACACACAGTGGTTCAACCAATAAGCATCCTTTGAGGAACTCCTAGCATCTACAAGCGTGGTTTAGATGTGTCGACCAGTGAGAGAAGCTGCTGTTAGTTTGAAATCAACGATGGCTGCTCCTCCAGAGGTTAGTGTAGCTGCCGTAGCATCAATTATATCAGAACTGAAGAGAGTATTTTATTGAATGAAAGGTTTTTCTTGATGGAAAAAGATATTTTTGCTCCTCTCTTGACTGACTGGCAAGAGTTTCTATTTACCGATGGCCCCACTTGTGGTAGCGCTCTTCTTTTGTTGATCTGATGGGATGAAGTTAGCCCATGATAAACTGTGATGACAGATAGATGATTCGTCCAATCACTTAACAAGTATTTTTCGAAAAGTCGTAACAGTTTCTAACACCTACTTTCAAGATGGTTCTGTGAAACAAAGAAAACTGGCATGTCAGGCTATCATAGTTAATATAAGCATCTGAAAAAACAATCAAAGCTGTCTTTCTTAACTCATTGACCTCTCACACAGAAATAATGCTGTTACATTTGGAGTTGTGTATGTATGTACAGACCTTGTACGTGTGTGTGTGTGTGCATTCTGTCACATACTGTATGCCCACATGTGTTTATGGTACTTAGATGAACTCTTGATTCACGTGACTAATGGCTAACAATGCAATCAGTGGCGTGCCCATTCAACCTTGGACTTAGCTGTATGTTAGCTAGCAGGGGTCACAGAGGTCACTGAGGGTAAATAAGGGAACACAGAGACCAAAGCAAGAGAACAGGTTCAGCGATATCATGGTAACACAGTTGAGTATAGTTTGTGTTTTATTTCAGCCTTTGGTGCAGTTTTCAGTTATGCTGTCCCTTTTTCGTGTGAAAGTTTTAAACTTCTTTCAGACTTGGAGTTCTATGGAGCCTAAGTGTGTGCCGTAAACACTGCCCAGCCCCCATCCTACTCCACTCCACTCTCTCTACCTTGGCAGTTATGTGTGTTTCTATGTTTTCCCAAGGATTACAGGAGCCTTATCCAGTTTCATAACAAGTACATACATGTACACACACAGAGCCGCCTTTATGCACCATGCTGTCATCTGACGACACATGAGGGATGAGCCTGTGTAATTAACTTCAGTCTGCACATATGATTATACAAATAAAGACATTGTGGTATACCTGTGACTGAGAATCATCATTCACAAAAGTTTTATGCTGATCCTCTGCAGTTCATGTCATGTCGGTCATGCTTATCATTCAGCTCCCCCTAGTGAGTGCAGAGAAAACTTGCTTTCGAAATGGAATTTGCAAATGACATAACTTCAGAAGTTTATATCCACTTGTGTATCCACACATGTACATCATAGCGGTCTTCAGTTTCAATGATTTCTACAGCTCTCATTTCTCTGTGATGGAATGAGTGGAACACAAACTACTTGTCACAAAAACATTCATGAAGTTTGGTTCAGTAATGAATTTATTATAGATCTCTAATGTAACCAAATCTGCTGGATCAAAAATATACATACAGTAATTCTAATATTTGGTTAAATGTCCCTCTGCCAGTTTCACCTGAATTAGGTGCTTTTGATATCCATCCACAAGCTTCTGGTCGTCCTCTGGCTGAATATTTAACCACTCCTCATGACAGAATTGTTGAGGTTCTACTAAATTTGTCAGCTTCCTGGCACAGACTTGATTCTTCAGCACAGTCCACATGTTCTCAAGGGGGTTCAAAGTCAGGACTTTGGGGAGGTCATTCCAAAACCTCAATTCTAGCCTGATTGATCCGTTCCTTTACCACTCCTGATGTGTGTTTGGGATCATTGTCCTGTTGGAACACCCGACTGCACCCAAGAGCCAATCTACTGCTGATGGTTTGAGGTTTTCCTGAAGAATTTGGAGATAATCCTCCTTCTTCATTATTCCATTTACTTTCTTTAGAGCAGCAGATCCACTGGCAGCAAAACAGCCCCACAGCATAATACTACCAGCACCATGCTTGACAGTAGGTCTGGTGTTGTTGGGGTTAAAGGCCTCACCTTCTCTCCTCCAGACATATTGCTGCTCATTGTGGTCAAACAACTCAGTTTTTGTTTCATGTGACCACAGAGTTTTCCTCCAGAAGGTTTTTTCTTTGTCCATGTGATCAGCAGCAAACTTCAGTCCAGCTTTAAGGTGCTGTGTCTGGATCAAGGGCTTCTTTCTAACATGGCAGCCTCTCAGCTCATGTTGATGTAAAACACACTTGACTGTGGACACTGACACCTGTCTTCCAGTAGCTTCTAATTCATTGCAGACTTCCTTTTTGGTGGTTTTTGGTTGACTCTTGACCATCCTGACCAGTTTTCTGTCAGCAGCAGGTGATAGTTTGTGTTTTCTTCCTGATGGTGGCAGTGACACAACTGTGCCATGAGCTTTATACTTACAAACTGTTGTTTGTACAGTTGATCTTGGGACCTGTAACTGCTTTGAAATGGCTCCAAGTGACTTTACTGACTTGTTCAAATCAATAATGTGCTCTTTCAGATCAATGCTGAGCTCTTTAGACTTTCACATTGTAGTGTTTGTGGCTGAGTCTAATGGGTGTGTCAACAAGCCCTATTGAAATGGGTCCAGAAAAGTCACCAGCTGTTATCAATCAGAATCACTCAGAAGAAGTTAAGATGCTACAAAGAACATTTCATTCACACAACTTTCTATAATCACCTAAATTGATCGTTCAAGTTACTGTATGTTTATTTTTGATCCAGCAGATTTTGTCACATTTTCAGAAGACCTATAATAAATTCATTACTGAACCAAACTTCATGAATGTTTTTGTGACAAAGTAGTTTGTGTTCCACTCTGTAGAAATCAATGGAACTGAAGACTGCAATGATATACATGTTCTTTACAAGTGGGTGGAAATATTTGACCGCAACTGTAATATGTTTAAGGTCAGGCCTGTTGAATTACAGACTGGAGAGGTTTAATTTATTAGTTGCTTGCCTGAGGGTTTGAGTTGTTGCCTGTATTAATGCATTTTGTGACAATTTTGCCAAAGCTTTATAATAAAAAGACACCTCACTATTTGTCAACTTGTGTTCATGTTTGTCATGTTTGCTCTCTCCTCACAGAACAATAAAAATGCAGAGCAGTGTTTCCCACTCACCGCCAACCATAGCTGTTGGGACTGGGTGAGGAGGAGAGAGCAAGAGTGAAGAAGAGGAACGACTGACACAGAGTAAGAGAAGGAAAGTGCAAAGACAAAAGAAGGACAAGTCGGATTTTAACAGGTAAAAAGTAGACTTTATGAGAAAAAAAATGTTCAATGTTGCCACCATCTTGGAATCAGGTAGCTTGAAAGCATGTGCCTTCTATCTCATCACAGATTTTGGCTTACTTTGATGTTTCCACTGGATCACTGGCCCTTCCTGTGAGCTTCTTTTCAACAAACCCCTTATAACTTCCCACTTGAGCCTGCAAGGCAGGGAAGCCACAAGTGAATTTTCATGGCAGCGGCACTCTAGGGCTGCCATGGCAGCTGCTGCCGCCGATGCCTCACACCATATTACCGCACTGACGCCGGAGGAAGAGGGACAACGGACTGCCACCAAGCTGTTTGGTAGCGCTGCCCCACTACCACGGACAGAGAGAGAGCGTGAGAGGGGGAAAGAGAGAGAGAGGGATAGGGAAGAAGAAGGAGAAGAGGTAGGGAGAGCAGGTGGTACCGAGTGTTTGGTGTGTGGGGCCCTGTTTGCCTCACAAGAGAAGCTCCGGCTCCACAGCTTGAGTCACACAGGAGAGAAACCCTTCCACTGCTCACAGCCACACTGTCCCAAGGCCTTCAGCTCGAAATACAAACTCTTCAGGTACTGCACATTAATCAGACCACTCAATTCACATTCTTTTAAATGTAGTATAATTCATGGCTTCTTTAGCTTTCTGAGAACCTCCATTGAGCCACTTCAGAAATAGTATAATTCCTACTTTTATTTGTGTGTATAGTATAGGAATAGTTACTTGATCTTTAGAAAGCAATAACTGAATGAAGTCTATCTTTAAAGCAGGTATAAATATTTTTATGTTAAGAAAGGATCACATGCCTACTTGTATGTGAAAGGGACCACTTTGCAGTTCCCCCTAGCCCTACAAAGAGTTGTAGCATCTTTCAGTTCATTGTTTTTGTTTCACAACCTACATCTTTACTGCTTTGGTTCACCACTCTCATGAGCAGGCAGTTGTTTTCAGCAAAGAAGCGCCGATAAACCCACTGTACTCTACTTACCCTGGGGGAGATAAAACAGAGCCAAAAGGAGAGTGAATATTAGACTCATATTCATCAGGTGGGCAAGAAGCCAACTCCAAATAAATGCTTGTGTTGTTGTCTAACTGTTGGATGTGTGAGTAGGCAGCTGTTAACAAACAGATATTTGATATCAGTATCTGTCCTGGTCGATCCGATCACGAGTGGACAGCTCTAAGAACAGGTGTGAAAACTTCCAAGACACAATGAGGAGGCATTTGAGATCTGATCACTCAGACCACATTCAGAGGTGGTCTGGGCGTACGTGACCACATTCTTTTAGCAGTGTGTACGCACATGTTTCCTGGGCCACACTGAAGGACCGCCTACTCAACTTAGTGAAACAAGAAGAAGAAGAAGAAGAAGAAGAAGAAGAAGCTAAAACAACAGGCAGAATGGATTGCTGTCTCATTTTCATTCTGTTTATTGTAACGTAAATGACATGTATAGGCTCTGTTAACCTGTCAATGCTAGCAGCAGATGTGTAAACACACTGTCTGTTTTAACTAACCATTGAAATAGTAACTGCAATATCCCCAGACTCACTTATAAAGCACATGATTTTAAGTGTTGTGTGAAAAACAAAAAAACTGAACAAACTTTGTAAAACAGCAACAACAAATTCTAAATCATCGGTTCCTTCTTGTTAATTCAGCACTAAAACATGAAGTTGTTTGTTTCCTTGTACAAAGTGTCAGTTTGTGGCAGCATGGCTGTACCAGCCTGTCTGCTTCTGTGTCTGAAGTGCTGAAGTCTTACCTGCCAACATTTAGCAGCTGTTTGAACACACTGTTTACACTGATTTCACCATTTACACTCAATTTATTAAAGAAGACAACAGTAACCGATATATATTCTACTGCTTTGTCACCAATGGAGAAAGTCCCCAGACTCCCTTAAAAAATGCTTGAGTTGTTGAGTTAGGAGAAACTGTATACATTTTATGAAATGCTGTCTACAACACAATCTTAACTATTTGGGCATTTCTGTTAAGTTGGCTGATGTTAAACAAGAAGATATTTCTTACTTTGTGTAAAAAACATCATGTTCACTTGTCCCAGTGATGTATGTGCTTATTTGCACACAGCACAGGGAAGTAAAATCTGATCACAAGTGGTCACTTGAGATACACGTGGAGACTCATAATAATACCAGGTGTGAACTGACAGGGGTAAAGCTGTCTACTTGTGATCAGGTCACTCAGGACGGAATTTAATCCCAAATATGAACATCCTCTAAGTAACTGTTTGCTCACACCTTTGCTAAATGAGCTTTATATGGTGAAGGCGTTTACAGCTTGTGTGCCATAAGTGGCCAAAAATGACAACAAATTAATGCTGGTTTAAATGACTCAAGTCTCAAACTCATCAACATACTAGGTTTGTTTTGAATCCAGTGAATCACAGGAAGTGGTTTCAAACCCCAATTTAGGTTCTGATTGCAAACTGTGACTCATTTGTGTACACAAGGACACAAGGAGTTTTACTGGTTGAAATTCAGGCGTCACTTTAGCATGCACACTACTGGAAGACTGCATAACAAACATGACAATAATATAGTATGGTATAGTATAATAATAATAAGGAATGTGTAATTTAAACATCCCCACCATTTATTCTCTTTTTTCTTGTGTTCCTCTGCAGGCATATGGCCACACACTCTCCACAGAAGACCCATCAGTGCTCGTTCTGTGAGAAAATGTTTCACCGAAAAGACCACCTGAAGAACCACCTGCAGACCCATGACCCCAACAAGGAGGCCTTCAAGTGTGAGGAGTGTGGGAAGCACTATAATACCAAGCTGGGATATAAGCGCCACGTGGCCATGCACTCTGCCACAGCAGGGGATCTCACCTGTAAAGTGTGCATGCAGACCTATGAGAGCACACCCGTGCTCTTGGAACATCTCAAGAGCCACTCTGGGAAGTCCTCTGGTGGCACCAAGGAGAAAAAACACCCTTGTGACCACTGTGACCGTCGTTTCTACACACGGAAGGATGTGAGACGGCACATGGTGGTCCATACGGGCCGAAAGGACTTCCTGTGCCAGTACTGTGCCCAACGATTTGGCAGGAAGGACCATCTGACACGCCATGTGAAGAAGAGCCACTCGCAGGAGCTGTTGAAAATTAAGACGGAGCCTCCTGATATGTTAGGTCTTTTAGCTTCTGGGTCACCACCTTGCTCTGTGAAGGAGGAGCTCAGCCCCATGATGTGTGGCATGGGTCCCAACAAAGACCCCATGATGGGAAAACCGTTCCCCAGTGGGGCTCCTTTTCCGATGGGGATGTACAATCCCCACCATCTCCAGGCTATGTCTAATTCTGGGGTAGCTCACCCACACCCGTCCCTGATGCCCAGTTCCTTGTCTGCAGCTATGGGCATGGGCTGTCACATGGAATCCCCTGGATCCCTTCACCCACACTCCCATCACCATCACCATCATCACCATCATCACCACCACCATTCCCCTCCACTGCCACCACACCACCAACCTCCGGCTCCCCAGCAGCAGCACCAGCCCCAGCCAGCCCCCAAATACCAGCTGGGATCTACCTCATACCTGCTGGATAAGCCCTTGAAAGTGGAGATGGAGAGCTTCCTCATGGATCTGCAGAGTGGCTCGCCCGGCCCGGTCCCCTCTGCAGAACCCCACGCTGCTGCCTCACCCCCCAAGGACGGACTGGAGCCCACCTCGGGCCTGGTGGATGAGCTTTGCGGAGATCCCCTCCTGTCCAAGAGCCCTGCGGTGATCGCTGAGTCTCTGTGTGCTGCTAACATGGACTTCTCCCACCTGCTGGGGTTCCTGCCCCTCAACCTGCCTCCTTACAGCAACCCCATGAGCACAGGAGGGCTGGTGATGGGCTACACCTCATCTGCGACCTCCTCTTCTTCTTCCATATCCTCTTCCTCATCTCTGCATGCTGCCGAGCCCCATGCTGCAGCAGTTGCCGCGGCAGCAGCTGCCGTCGCTACAGCACCTCTTACCTCTTTGCAACCGCAACCTCAGGAGCAGCAGAGCTCCAGCGGGGGTCTGGGCCTCGGACCCCTGCACCCCCTCCCATCAGTGTTCAGCTCCAGCCTTAGTACTACCACACTGCCTCGTTTCCACCAGGCCTTCCAGTGAGAGAGTCAGTCCTCGGCCCAGCCCTGTCCAGCCAAGATGGTCTCAACACCATCCACAGCTCAGTTCAGCTCTGCATGGATATTTCTGACTGTGGTTCTTTACAGGGCATGATCAATAAGTTGGAGAATTAGAATAAATAAATACACAAATGAACACTTAGCCTTAAATGAAAGCGCACAAAAGCTTTTGATTAAGCCCTAAAAGGAAGTTAAACTCCTTTGATCAAAAGGAAAAGGTGAGAAAATTAGTTGAAGCAGCTTTTATTGGGCTTTTTCCTCCTACCATATAGTTACATAGCAATGTATTAACCCATTTTTTTTTTGAATTTCCAGTTACTTCCCCTTTTATCCCCCTTCCATCCCCTATTTAGTAGTATAGAGGGCAGGATCAGTAGCCTAAAAGACATGGTACTGCATACTTTATAAAGTAATAATATTAAAAAAATACAAGATCATTTTTTAGTGATTATCTGTCTTGTTGTGACCCAGAAAAATATAGTTTGAAGTGGATATTGTGTTTAACTTTATTTTCTTTTCCAAATGTAAGAACATGGTAGAATGTGTCTCATTTTAAGTTTTGAACCACCTAATAACTGAAACTATCATGATCAGTACGAAAAGGGAAGAAATCAGTGAAGGAATGAAGAAATGTAGACGCTGAGTTAATAATCTAACCAGAACTCTAAAATCTCCCCTCAGATGGTGAGGGTAAAGCCACAAAAGCTAGCCTGTCTCTAAAAAAGTGTTCTTCAAACAAGAAAAAGAAGTAGATGGATGTCATTATTTTCTTCTATCTGTAACTGATATGCTCCTAGAGTCAGGTCAGTTTGAATGAAAACACTCACTAAATGAAAAATGGACATGTTAGCTTCCAAACATATAGACCAGGCATATACAAGGCCACACATTTTAAAGAAAAGAAAAAAAAAGAAAGAAATGTGAAAATGTGTGAGTTTGTTGAAAATGATGAAAAATCATGCTGTTCCTCAAGAGAAGCACTTTTTTTTGCAGAAGGCACTTCACCTTTAGGAATCTCCTTGGGAAACCTTATGTCTTTGCCTGAGACAAAGACTCTCTCCTCACTCTCCTTCCTTCACTTATCTTCCTTAGAACAGATATCTTTAAAAGCCCCCATGGTAATGATAACTGTAGCTGTTTCTTGGCTGCCCAACACACCTAAAATCTATATTTTTGGAATAAAATACCAACACATCTTCAGGCAGTCTTTGAAAAAGCTACATCATCATGGTAATAATGAACCCCGACATATGTGAATGGCAAAAAACAAAAGAATTACAGTGACAGATGAGGAAAAATGTGTAAAAGAATGTTATTGCAGTGTACGAAATATCTCAAAAATGAATATTATTATTGCTTTTATCTCAGTAAGGTGTATTTTAGGTAGATGTATTAATACTAAGTGATGATGTTTTTGATGTCTGGCAGGTTTACATTTGTGTGTATCTTGCATTTTTGATCAAACAAATGGATGAAGTATTAGCTTTTCCCCTTAAGCTTTCTCTGTCATATCCAATCTTTACATGTACTTGAGTTAGTATAGTTGAATCAGAACTGTGGATGGGAAGTTTCTATAGAAGGCTGTTAGTGGCTTAATAATCAATTAGGATTTGAACTAGATAGATTGTGTCATAGGGATGCTGAAATGGATGACCCATGAATCTATGAATATAGGTCTTTATTCAGTGGAATATGTAACCCCTGCGCTGTGATGAAACCCCGGCAGATTTCACTCCAAGCTCAGTGGTTTTGGATTGTTTTGGAGTTTAGATCCTTTCTAACCTCACCACCAGCCTATAAAAACCTGAGCCCAAAGTTAACCTAAGCCTCAAAGTGAAATAGGTGCTTTTTATCTAGTGTTTTGTCTGTGGCATGACCAACATAATTGGCATATCCATAACTATCCTTAACGTTGTGCATAAATGTTGTTCTAGTCATAGATGAAGACCGGCACAGGCGATCCTGAACCGCCATTATACGTTGAGTGAAAATGAAAAAACAAAACAAAACAAAAAAAAACAGGAAAAACATAGCACATAAAAAATAAAATACATATTGCTGCTTTTAGCTACGGTTGCCAATGGACAACAACTGTAGACCACTAGAACATTTCAATTTCTTGTAAGATGGACAGTGAGCTGAAAACATGCACAAACTGAACCAACATAGTGTTCATCATCCCCGGGCCCCATCCCCTCTGTACTCCTCCTGCTCTCTCTGCTGCTTTTTAGAGTCAAAGGAAAAGGGTCTGAAAATACAGCGATAACCGGAAGAACGCAGTCACCGAATCCCCAGGCTTTGACATTCAAAGCACAGGGGGAAACATGACTGACTGCACAACTCGGGGTGTTGCTCGTAGTCATATATTTGTTTTGTTTGTTGTCATATGATATATTATTTTCTGTTTGTGTAAAACAGGACCTCGAAAAACAACACAACACATCACCTCATTTTTATTTGTTTTACTTTTCTTACCAAAACCTGGGGAGAAGAAACTACATTTTTGCACGATTGCTTGTTACAAACTGCTACAAGTGTTATACAATTTTTGATACTGTAGGATATGAAACCCCGATAATGAGCAGCTGATTGTGTGGTAGACAGTTGAATATTCCCCTTAGGAGGTAGGAGCAGCTGAAAATTCAGAATCAGCAAGCACTGATGCAGGAAAAGCTTCTTTACAGTCTGACTGTTCTGAACTAATTTGAAATTTATTTTACACTTATTATTAGTAGTCTAACCTGGAAAGTCATTATTTTGATAACGACTCTTGTAAAATGATCAAACTTTTTATTGATCCTAAATAAATTAGCTGTGGGCACCTTTTTAAGATTTTACATAATATGTTGGCAAGATTTGAATTTGATCTTTATTTTGAGTTTTAAAAAGGTTGTTTTTAAGAAAAACCCTCTTGGCTTAAGCCAAATTTGTAGCAATCACATTGAGCATTTATATTTTTGTAACAAACATTCATGTAGTCCTAAATAAAGGTAAGGAAAAGCTTTTGGCATGTATTAAGTTTGTCCTCCCTGGGTTTCTGTGAGCTAATCTGAATTCTAGCACTTTCAACCTTTAAAAAAAAGAGTATTTTTTCTTTTAAAATTTCAGCTTATATGTTCATATGTTTTTAATTTTGTATTGATCCTGTATATGTTTGTCCCATTAGTTTGATGTGTAGACTTTATCCACCTTTGTGTATTTCTCATTTCCAAAAGAATAACAGTATTTTTGATAGACTTTTCACTAATATCCTTCTACATAAGAGCCCCCTGCCCCTTCTCCTTTGAAACATTTTGTTTTTTTGGGTAAGCCTTGCCTTGTCTCCCAAATCTATTACATCAAACTCTATAGCCAAGTGCTTGAAGGAGCAGCAACAACAAATCTGTCATTCTGAGGTGCTGAGAAACAAGACTGATGTGAGTAGTGTCAAAGCAACAACCTGACCATAACCTGCCATTGACTGGCTGTGCAACAGATTCATTTTCACATGCCACTTTCAGGCCATTTTAGAGTAACTGAACAAAATTAGGTGAGGAGTGACCCCAAAATATAGCACTTAGAGCTTAGCGCCATGGTCACTGAACTGGTTGCCCCTGCCAAAAAGATGAGCTTCATGCAAGAATCACAGTTTCTGTTTTCCAGTGCCAAGTGGGTAAATTACTCAAATGTTGCTTTAAGTTAATGTTACTAAACATTAAAGTAGGTAAAAAAAAGAGATTTTTTTGTATTTATTTATTTTTGGGATATTTTAGGATAGAAGTAAAAAGTTGAACATGCAAGTGTGGTCAGATCATACTTGTAGCTGCGAATCACTGACAACAACAGATCTTAAGCCTGTTGTACCACCTGAGCTCGTATTGGTGAGGTTTGCAGAGGTGTTTCCAAGACTTAGTTAGTCATTCATCACAGAGGTCAAATGGACCCTGTTTAAGGACTTACTTTGATGTGCAAAGAAGCCCATTCCCACTTCAAGAAGAATGAACAATTAACACATGATTAATCACAATAAACTTAGTATCTCATAATTCTGACTCATTAAATCAAACTTTTTGACTTATGAAATGACATTTTTAATTATTATTATCATTTAGATTTAATATGTGAAAAATTGACTATCTTTTACTTCAAATTTATTGTCTCATAATTTTGAATTCCAAAGTCAAAATAGTGACTTCTACTCCTTACTACTAAATAACACTCACTCAGGGAGTAAGAGTTGGATCTATGTCCAAATTGACATAGATAACTGAAAAAATGTATTTACTGAATTTATAAATTTCATTTTATTTTACTAGCCTGATTGGCAGTGAGGTTGAGGCAAATCAAATTCCTTCTCTAAGTGTAGCGGTGAAGTTTTTGGTTAGGAAATGGTTTTTGTGGTGATATTCACAATAGAAGTGCAGCTGACTGGAAGCTAAAAACACAAGCAAATTTAAGAATTCCTTTATGGCTCTTGAGTGCTATTACAACATTAGTCCTACATCGCCCCAGACTGAAAGTAGCCAACGTTCAATTCAACAGGCTTACATGTAAAATTAACAGTAAAACAACATAAAACATGGCAGAACTAACAACATCGTAGTTTGATGTTGGGTCACAGAGAGCGGGTATTGATCCATTCTTGAGCTTGTACATTTGGCCCTGGTTGATAAAGTCTGGAATAAAATTCACACAAAATGAGCATGTGAAGTTAGGCTACTGGAGCTGTTCAGGAGTGAAACACACTCGCAACTATATAGTCCAGTCGTTGTGAGGATATTTCTGTCTTATTTCCATCAAATATAAAGTCAATCCATTGATTCTTGACAACCTCAGATGCAGTGATTAAGGTTAAGCCTTTGTGTTGATATTTGCAGCCAACAACAGAGCAGTTCCCATGCTTTTCCTGTTGCTGTAGGGATATTTCCATCAAAAAATTAAGTTGATTGCAAGCCAACTGTCAGAATAAATGTTTACTTTTCTTTAGGTTAAACTTTCAAATTTATGTTGGAAAAGGATAATGTTTTGGCTTACCTGGTTCTGTAACCACGAAAAACAGCTGTAAATTGTCCAGACATCTTGTCAACAATATCTATTTTTGTTGCCACTCACACGGCTGGAAAATGTCACAATGTCTCGTTAAAAATATCCAACAAAAGCTGTCTATTTTCCTCTGTGCCTTATACACCCTTATATAATATATATATATATGTATATATATATATATATATATATATATATATATATATATATATATATATATATATATATATATATATATCTTTATATGAAAACGTCAGACAGTGAGGTGTGCAGGATTTTCACCTAGGTGGTGAATGGTCCCCTAGCCAGAGGTGGTGCTGTGTCACATATACCCCTTCCACACTAGCCAAAAAACCCACTTACACCTGCTCACATCTGGCTTTTGTGTCTAATGTTAATGTAAATTATTGGGATTTCCTCCCAGTTCAATTAACCCTGCAGTAGTCACGAGTATTTTTCGCCTCCTGCTCGGCTGTGATGTGAACACATGACCTGGGTGAACACGCCAATTTACTCTCCTTCTCATGCACATTGCTATGACATGTATTGAAGATACAGCTGTTGCCTCACTCCTCAGCAACTTCCATTATCAGCTCTGGAAAAAGCATTGTGTCTAATTCAGAATATTATTGATTAAGACTTTTTAAAACAAGTTTAACATCTTCTGGATTAATTCTGATGAGGTATATGATCGGCTGCAATGCATTGGTCCCTATTTGACCAGCACGTCTGTGGCAAACGAGTTCACAGGCAATGTGAACAGAGTTAATTGCAGATTATTAGCGAGTTTACCCATCTTTATAAATACCTGCATAAACATGCTAATTTTGGTGTTAAAATGGTAATAGTGAAGTAGATAATTTATGGAGGTAAATGCTGGAATATATATGAGGCATTTCAGTGTTTTCTGTAGGAAAGAATAACTCCTTTTGGCCTGGGCATGCATTAAAAGCTACATAACACACTAAAGCAAACGGAAAACCCCAAAGAGCATAATATGTCATCTTTAAACACTTGCATATAGACAGAGAGATCCTCCTCTGACCTCTGACAGTGATGTTGTTCTGTTCCTGGCTTGGCTGTATCTCCATTACCTCGACCTGCACCTACTAGGAAAGCACTTATCCTCACCTTTTCCTCTTTACTACTAGGTGCAGAGCATAAACATTTTAAGGGAATTTGTTCATCAGTTTCAGCCTGAGAAAAACTGATTTGATTTTAATTTTAATAATGCTGTCTATTTCTCTCCTCTATGTTTTTACTTTTAATGAATAAAATTTAAGGAAACTGGGTACTGTCTGATGCAGACAACATCCACATGTAGTTTTATATATTTCTAGCTTAATGTAAGTCTTGCATTCCAACCTCTTTGTGTATCTCGTTCAGTGACTTAGC